>NC_140911.1:14133463-14733463 GCF_045865225.1 Trachurus japonicus
CATTTGCATTCTGAAATTGAAATGTCTCAGCTTTCAAAACAGGTGCACCGGTGTCCTGTATGGGTATTTGTGCAGCCACTTTGTGTACTGGAAAGTGTTGTTAGAATTTCAATATATGTAGTTACATCAACTGCCTTTTGCCAGAGGAGCTAGGTAAGATTTGACAGTTTTTTCATATGACTCAAAAGCAAAGTGTATCTCACTCATTCCAATGCTCTGACCAAAATTATTTTTGGTCACTTTGTGTGAATATGTCATCATCTGTTTTATGCTGTCAGGGTGGTTGTTTGACAGGCTCAACAAATAGAAAAGTTGTGTTAAACTTAAATAATAGGATATTGTACACCACCAGCCTGCCATTTTTTAATATAAATGAATTCTAAGGCTCTCATGTACCGGCAATGATGAAGAAGCAGTAGAGACAATTGCTCCCCAGTGTGCTTGAGCAGAAGTGTGCTCCACAATTCAGCAGAACAGTAATGAAAACAGAGAATAATGTACTCCATTTACTAATTTCATTACCCAATTTCCCACAGAGATCAATATAGAGTTTGATGTAATCCATCTTAGCTTCTCATCAAGTGCCTGAGGAAATAAGTTAACTTTTTTACTTGACATCACAGTATCTTAAATATATTGTGTAAGTGGATGAAATGCTTTTCTAACGGGCCACTCCAAAGGCTTTACAATCAAGTTCAGCTTAGTTGTCATGGAGAACTTGCCACTTAGCCTCAAACAGCAGTGGGCAATGTCTTCTGTGTCTCTGAAGAGTTTCCAAAGTTGATGAAGTAACCTTAAGGATGTCATCAAGGTTAGCTTGGATTGCATTTATAGACTCCAAAGCCTGCATTGGTGTTTCTGTCAAGGAGGGTCAATTAAACAAACCTGAATTTTAGGAGATATATGAAAGAAAGTATTTTGGTTGTCCTTGCTATTCAACGCTGTGATACTGGCCTCTGCAACATGACAAAAAAAAATTAAAAATGTAAAATAAAGATAGTAAAAAACATTCTCTCAACTGTCCAAACTTTATACAAATGAAAAATCCCTGAAATGTCTCTCAAAGCAATTTGAAAATACAGTTCCCCGTTCCCTTGTAAAACAAATACACATATTAAACAATATTGCATAAAAAGAACACAATCAGACATATATTATATTAAATGCTATTAAATTGCTGAATGAACAAGCTTATTCAAAAAGAAGTTTCAGTGTGTTACTGTAGGTAATGGCTTTGGGTAATGAATTATTCACAAATTATCCATCGCTCATCATGAATCATGGATTGGTTATCAGCTAAGATAAAACTGATCAAACAATCCTTTTTACTCTATTGTGTTTTGCCAAGTTCAGCCTGTTCTCTTGAACTTTCAGAGTTGCCATAGCAAATAGGCAATAGAGTGAAATTATTTTTCTTGTAAGGGAAAATGAATTATTGTATTCAATAAACTCAGAATCCGTCAGTCACCCTGTGAGTAAAAAAGCCAAATTCCTTTTGTAAGGAAGGAATTTCACTTTGCAGTAATGGGTGTTTTCATCTGCGGCTTCATGTCAGTTCTCCAGGTTATCTTTTATATCAATCATTTGTCAATATGAAAAAGTTAATAGTTTTCAGGCAGATGGATGGATCATCTTCAGTATCTGCCTCAGAATTTGTTTCTGTTCACAGTGTAGCTGAGCTATACCATGTCTTATTTTTAGCCCTTGAGAGTCAATGTGGAAAGATTAAGCTGTGGTACAGTATCTTTCCCTTCATCTACTTCCTGTTGCTGTTTTAGCCCTTTTTTCTGCTACTCTAACATTGAAATTCTCAATTTCTAGCCTAAACATATTGTGTATGAAAGCATAATGTGTCCTTTAAGTTGCATAGGAGAGGAGAGAGACATGCATTGGCCACCTCTATGGTGACCTTAGGAACACAACACAACCTTTTTTTTTTCCAGAAAAAAATCTTCATCAGTTTGAATTTTGAACTTGTGATGTGGCTCAGCAGTGACTTTATTTTGAAAAACGCTCTTTTATTTTGTAATTCCTTGCCTTTCTATTGTTTGTTAAAGTCACATGGGTAAGGTCGCAGCTCATCATGTAGCTCTATGTTTTAAGCGGACAGTGCAATTTACCTTTTTCTGTATCTATATTTCAGTTTCACAAGAAAGAGTGTTGGGCTTTGTAAAGCAACTGACAAGACAAAGCGTAAAGCGTCATTTACTTCTCCGTCTGAGTCATCCTTTCACCTTTTCAACGCCACACCAAGTGTTTAGCTATCTGTTACTCAGTGCAGTCACGCACATGCAGTGGGCAGAATAGAACTACTCAACATATTTTATAGTGTCACAAATCCTCACAATACCAATGTCAGTGTTTGTAACTTAGTCACAATTTGGCATTGAACAGCAATCAGGTCTCAGCCAGGTCCATTAATTTATCTTTCTAGGTTTTTTTTTTTTTTTTGCCTTGCTTGAGATAATGAGACATAGAGTCCCTGGTCGTCAAAAACCAATGCACATTACACCAGACACTTATCGGTTTCAAAAGGCAGCATTCATAACGAAGCAGGAAGTGGTTTAACAGGCTGAGTGCAATGTTCTGAATTTGTGAAAGAAGGGAATTAGGGGAACGTAGGGAAATGGCTGCATCCTGCTACACAGTATGATTAAACCTGTCCAGTTCAGTGAAGATAACTGTGTAGTGCTCTCTCTCTCTGCCTCCCTCCCTCACACACTGAGACAGACAAATCAGCTCTCTCTCGCTCTCTCTCCCTCTCCCTCTCACACTTCTACCTGTGACTTCTTCTCCTTGTGTCTTTATTCTCTCCAAAGCTTTGCCACATGTCCTCTACTTCCTCCTGTAGCTGTCCCTCACATTCACAGGCTGCACTTTCACCACAGCATTGCATCCTTTAAAAGCACCCGGTGTTACATTATCAACACAACAAAGATTAACACCAAGCTCTTCACCTGCTGCTTTTTAAAATCTGGTGTTGTAATTTAAAACAGCAAACAAACACATGCATCATAGGTGTCTAGTTGTGTCGTCCAGTTATTCAAAGTTACTGTAATCCACAACTTCCAGCCAATCAGAACCGAGATTTCTCAGTGGCCATGGTATAACCTCTAATAATCCAATCATTGTCTTGTTGCTGCTTGTTCAGTAACTACTGGCTACTCAAATTCAGTGCTGCTCAATTAGCTTTTTTGTGAAATGCCGGATTCAGTGTTTCACATGTGGTGGAACATGAAGAAGACAGTCTGGCATCAGTGTGAATATACTGTCAGTTACATTAATTACTAAGCTTTCACAATCAAATGCCTGGCTCACATGCAGTGTTTTTCAATTTTTAATACAATTTAAAATAAATGACACATTGTCACTTTTACTGTTGCTGAGCAACAACCCTATGGGCATGGTGCAAATCAACACCATCTTTTTTAATGGTCTGTGTAAAGAGGCAAACAACACATATTTCTGGCAGCTCAACATGTAAAACAGGCTCATTCTATAAATTATATAATGTATCTGTCTCATTAATCATTTGGAAATTCTGTCATTGTTGTTTCACATTGTCAACTCCAGCACCAGATTGGCTTATTTCTACACAGTGTGATTTGTGTGTGTGTGTGTGTGGGGGGGGGGGATAAGATGGGTTAAGCAAGCAGGAGGATTGCCATCAATTGATGTTGACCGTCTCCTGGACCTCCAAATCCATTGGCCTTTGTTGTCTTAAGAGGCTTTGAAGGCCTCTTTATCCTTACAAATTAAATTTAGACGGGAGCGTTTTGCATAGGTTGAGAGCTCTAATCTTTCCTTTTGACAATCTCTTTTTCTCCCTCTCTCTCAACAAATTAATAAACGTGCAGCCATTTCATCCATGCTGCACATGCACATGAAAGCGCCGTTGGTAAAGACGCTGCAACAGACATGAATATATTCTACAGTATGTTGGCTCAAAGCTGGTGTGTACAGATCCCTCTTGCAGGCTCACTGAGACTGACATTTCAAATCTCCTGAGAACTGAGAGCAGACTTTTCTCTTCATCAAGCTCCTTCCAAGAAGCCGCCACCGGAACCTCTGAAGAGATTCAACCTTGGAAGCAACAAAATGGCATGAATTTTTTATGGAGCAACTGTATTGTGGGGTTTTCTTCTTATCTTCTGCTGCATTTCCCAATGAAGCCTCTCACTGTGAGGCTCTTAGCCTCCCAGCAAACTCCTTGTAGGCTCCCTCCCAAGATGTCAATGGGGGCTCATCAGACGGCAGTGGACTTCTTCTTCTTAGGTGATGCTCAGTCAAAGCCCTGTCAAGAAAGGCAGTCACCGTTTATATCCTACCTCTACTACAATTAGTCACTGGCTGTGTGACCTATGGGAGGAGAGATGATAAAATCCCTTTCTCCCATCCGAAATACCATAGCTGTCTCCCACATTACTCAGGTGACTGACAGCTACATTTCCCCAGCCAGCAGGACGAGCAGGCAGTGTCGACACAAACTAGAGAAGCTGTGATGATACTGTAAGGTGTGATGATGTGTGTTACAACATCAGCTATTTATGATTGACTCTTTTTTTTCTCCTCCAGATTTAGTTTGGTGTCTTTTTTCTTCTTCTTTTTTTATGTCCCATACAGGGCTGTTATTATACTGCACTGAAAACTGTAATTTTCAGTGGAAGATCTTTCTTAAAGAGGATGCTTTGACTTTTTTTTGTACAGATAAAATATGCTCAGACGTTGGCCAAAACACTCTTTTCATTTTGATTTAGTTTGTTTAACTGAGAAAACTAAGAAGGTCCAATTGATTGTAAAAGTGCTGCAATTTAACCACACAATATAGTCCTTGAAGTAGTAGGAATACTTAGAAAGACGTCCTTGGACTTGAAATGTCCACATCAGACAGTTAGAGATGCAGGATTTCAGTTTCATGGAAATGTATAAGGGGCCTTATTATCCTACCCTAAAAGACCACCTTTAAAAGTTTTTAATCTTTTAGTCTGTGGTGTTTTTTTTTCTTTGTCTGTCTTTTTTTTTTTTTTTTGTAATACCAGACGTATGTGTATTTCGGCGGCAGTGGCTCAGGTGGTAGAGCAGGTCGTCCAATGATCAGAGGGTTGGCGGTTCGAATCCTGCTCTGTCCTGGTTGCTTCTGTAGTGTCCTTGGGCAACTCGTAGTGTCCTTGTCCTTGGGCAACTCCTGATGGGTCGTGGTTAGCGCCTTGCATGGCAGCTACCGCCATCAGTGTGTGAATGGGTGAATGTGATGTACTGTAAAGTGCTTTGGGTATCGTTCAGGTATAGTAAAGTGCTATATAAATACAGACCATTTACCATTCTATGCTGGAACTACAGTGAATCATTAAAGCAGAAGTAAGCGATCCGGTCGTTTTGGCTAATGCTGCGTTCCAGGCAGGCTTTTGAAACCGTAAGTTACAGCTTCAAGTCACGACTTACGGCTTTGTAGCGTTACAGGCAACCCGCAACTCGCGTTTCTCTGACCTGTTGCCTGTGAAAGTGCACTATAACGGCCACTCGTAACTTCCGACCCGTGAACTCGCACCAGATCGAACTGGTACGACTTCACAGGTCGGAAAAACACGAGTTACGGGCTGCCCTGAACGCACCATAACTTCTTCCCAGCCGATGGAGTTAGCAGCCCCCGCCCTCGTCATGGATCTACTGGTCCTCGTCCCTACGTCACCACATTCAGGCGCAGCCCTTGGCTGTACACACAGCCCTTCATGCTGTTCTCTCTCCTCATTGGATAAAAATTGTAGGATACAAGAAAAGTTTTCTCCTCGGCTCAGAGCAGAGCAGAGGGACTGAAAGACCTGTGTTTCGGTCCAAACACTCTATGTAAGTGATTGCTGTCTGAAGATATAACTATTTAAGACTTATATTAACACAAAAATATTGCTTACTTCTGCTTTAATAGTCTTCTGAAAACAGGTTCAGACAGCCAATGATTTATATGTCATGTAACTAAGTGACCAATCACATCAGATGAGAGAGCAATACGTTAGCATATCAATGTGCTAATAAAGAACAAAGATAAAGACCGCTAATTGTTCAGCACGTCTGTGTCTGACTGAATCTTTCCCAGTTGTCCTCCACTAATCATCTTCGTATCTGTCACTTGACAACCCAGTGCAATTATTGGTGATGGGCAGGGCAGAAGACCTGACAGAGTAGATGTGCTTCCAGTTGTAGTTTTCATTTTTCATGTGGAAATAAACAGGTAAAACAAACGAGCAAATCAAAAGCAGGATTCATGGTCGACATTAAAGGGTTAATGGATGCTGTAAATAAATGGTTGGTTTTGATTCATAGTCCAGCACTGGATTCCTGCCACTAATAATGGCAGCAGCAAATGGATGTGTCATATGTGATAATGTCATTTAATTGTGCTCCCCAGAGCAACTGCATTCACATAGTTTCATTTACTTGTGATACAAGTGACAGTGGGAAGACCCATCCTGCTCCCCTGTTTGATATGGAAGCATTCCCAGAGATGCCATTTTTATGTCATCTCATTCATTGTGATAGAGAGCAGGGCTTTACTGTCAAAACACAGAACACAAGGAGCCTGTGGATGGTATCTCAGCTGCCTCATTGTGTGGCGAGGCAATAGTGTGGCCTACAAATATAAAGCCTGCACAGGTAGCTACAGTAGCTATAGATAAGGTGTAAACCTGTAACACAGAAGTATGAATAAAGCTCAAGTCCAGTATTCACTCCCCGTTTTTACTCAATTTTTCTCTCCAATAACTCCAGTGGGAAATATTCATTTGATTCATTGCTAATATGGAAATATTCATTAGTGCACTTTTAGATTTAATATAACTTTAATGAAAAGTAATGATGATAAGTCATAGTTACAAATGTTAGGCTCGGTTTACTGTGACTTAAATTGCTAGTGTATGAAGACCGACTAAATCACTTTTATAATAAATAGAGAAGAGCAAAAACCATTAAGAGCACTAAATCAACAATAGCAAAAGTTAAAATTGCATCCTTAATGCAGAATACAAAGAGTTTATACCTGATGTTTGGGGTTATGAGAAGGTGCTCTGACAAATGCAAGAGACTTAATCTTATTCTCTATCTCACTGCTGAGAACATTACTTATAAGATTACTACACAGATTCACCAACTCCACATTGCCACTTTAAAATGGTGATTTCATTCTACTATAAATAATGAAATCCAAATATGAATACACAAACCCCTCAGGGAAGGTGGAGTTTACTGGTATTTATGGAAATAATATAAGTAGAGTTCATATGTCACTGCAGGCCAGAGGCTGAATCATAAGGATGAACAAGCAGCTCCTAGTAAATGACATGGTTTCTTGTGGGTGGTTTAAGTCCTTTGGCCATATGTATAGTGAGTAAAATATTTGTGTAAAAGTTTCATAATTGGAACATCACAGTTATCATGATTGACAGCTTAGAGAAATAATGTTTCTTTGGTGTGTAACAACATACCCTCACTGTGCTCGACTCGCACCAACGTGTCATTTATCCGAAGACTAACAAAGTGTCTTCTGCTGATGAATTTGTCTCACTTTATTTGCTTCCTTGCTTCAGATGTCGTCATTCTCAGAGAAATATATAAAGCATTTCCTTGTCTTTGCAGCAAATGGACTGCAGATCACAGCCCAGCAGATACATCACTTGTACTGCGAGCAATCAGTTGGAGAGGGAAAGGCCTGATAGGACACGGCTGAATATTTGCAGGCCTGAAATTTGAAACTGTGAATTATTCATTTGTGGCACTTTAATGTATGTGAAAAGAGTTCCCCTATCATTCATAATCTGAACAGCCGCTGTAAAGTAACTCTCTTGCTGTGGGCACTTAGTGGGGTTTCCAGAAGGCCATGTGATACCTGAGACTGAAATAAACGTTCTGCTCATGCACAGATAGAGAAAAACCAGGAACTTTTGCAACATATCTGATACTATTTCAGGATTATGCTTTCCCAAAAATTACACCAAGGGCAATACAAATCATCTAGTTATTGCGATTTTCATCTCACTCTCCAAGATGAGTAATATATCAATAGCCCCTTAGAGAAACAATCTTCAACACACTGTCTGGGAGCTGAGGAACAAGAAATCTTATATATAAGATAGTTGGAAGCATCACATACATTATAAATTACCTGCTGGACACAAAGAACGACACAGACAAATTATGACTTTATGAGTGATGCATCGGGGCGGTGTTTAGCTCAGTTGGTAGAGCAAATGCCCATGTGTTGAGGCTATACAGTCTTTACTGCAGGCGGCCCCGGTTCGAATCCCGCGTCGAGTGGCCCTGTCCTGTGTGACATTCCCCCCCTCTCTGCCTCCCATTTCCTGTCTCTCTCAAACTGTCCTGTCAAATTAAGGTCCTGAAATGCCAAAAACTATATACTTTATGAGTGATGCATCATGATTCGTATTTTGATTTTTTGCTAAATCACAGCTCTTGCCTTACAGGATGAATACCCAGACACAAAACTAAAATCTATGTGTATTTCTACTTGAGACATGAGAAAAAGTCATTAGAATCGCACTTGATTTATCGCTAGCGTTTTTATCTCTGTGTTGGTGCTTGCTCTGTGGGCTTTTCACTGATGAAATTAGTCTCTCTGTAATTCTTGTCTGGACAGCTGTGGAGGCTTGTCGTACACGTTAACTACTCAGGTTTTCCACCTCTCGACAGCAAGAAACCTGTTGCTGCTGCTCAGTCTTGAAATGTAATATTACTCCCCTGGAGAAACTTGTTTCCACACGCATACACAGCAGTTCTCAAGGACAGTGAGCAGATGATTGCTTTTTTTTTTTTTTTACCTATTCATGTATGTGACACTAAAAGAACAGCTGTAGAATATGATGTGTATAGTATGGGCCTGTACTGAAAGTAGAGAGATATGTAACATTAATATAAATGTGTGAAAATCTTACAATATAATTATGTTTTTAAAGAACAATGCTATTATATCATTAATTTGTATATGTCAATATAATACTGAACTAATATTTCAATAGTGTAGTGACATGCTAACCTAAGCATTATTGGTATTTCGTATTTTTATATGCAGACTCAGTTTCTAAAATGAAGTTCAAATGAGACAAAATAAATAGTTGTTATTGTCTTCAGTTTAGTTTTGGTAACAGACCAGCCCTGACTTTTAAGAGTTACAGCTTTTTAAAACAGTGCATAGTATCATTAGTGATTTCAGGAAGTAAGCTGCAGACCTTGTGCTTCTCCTACAGGTTTAGGAAAAAAATAAAATAAAATGTTGTTTGAGGGAGGTCATCCCAAAGTTTGTTTTGTCTTTTGGCACTTGTTATTCAGAAGTTCTGGGTTACGATTTAGTCTTACCATCTCATCTCTCTGAGGTCCCTTTGTTAAGCGCAAAGTCCCTAAAGTCAACATTGGAGCCTAAACAGATAAAGAGGGAATTAAGGTGATTGATCCCTTTTAAATTAACAGCATGCAACAGCTTTAAAGTCAAATTTGTCTTGCCCTAAATTATTCAGATGAAATTGTCATTGGTTATTTACTTTTGTTTCTTTACTCAATCCTTCACTTCTTCAACTCCCTCAGAATTTCAAATTGAGACAGAGTCTGTGCGACACATGAATTCAAATGGAGAGAAAACCATAAATAATTGTGACATAAATTGTTGTCACACAAGTTCTTTCAGGTCATTATAATGCATTTTGCTGTGTTTTTGTTTCTGGAAGGCCTTAAGATTGATATACTAAAGTTACTCAAACTGTACTACCTGGATCATATGTTATAGCCTCCCTGGAACCTTAAACAACACATCCCCATCAATATTGGCACCCTGAACTGTTTTAATCCAGGGCTGTTTTCAGTCTTGAATGCTCACAAGTCAGCCATCATTCTCCTGTTCGAACATTAAGAGACATGGCCATGCTGTTAAAGTCATTATCTGATCCCTGATCACTGCATCTATTGAATAATCTATGTGGCTCAGACAGCACTGATCTGTATGGATGGGGGACCGTGTGCAGACAACTAAAACTTTTGTCTCACTATAAATGTGAACCATTCATGTGTTGCTGTTTGTTGATGGTGATCTTAATTAAAATGTTGCTGTTGTAATGCCACTTTGAAGCTATTCCTTCTCTAACTTTGTTTAGACATCACCATATTGACAGGAATGAAATCAAAATCAAAGATGTTGGAGTTGGTTGTTGTTGGCCTTTTAAAAAAATTGAATCAGAGGGCACTGCAGCATGAAGGAAGCTGCAATATGTCAGAGATAACACTTTTTTCAATTTCTGGTTAGGAAATGGTTAGATTACAGTCCCTACCCGAGCAACATGTATGAACCACCCCAATGCCCTGGAAATGTGCTGGGGTGCATTTTGAATAGGCCAGCATCTACTGTAGTTCTTCATGAAGTGGCCATGGGCATTTTCAATCAATGAGTGATTGATGTTCATTGTTGAAATGAACAAATGGAATAATCCTTAATGTATAGTAATGGATTGAGAGTGCTTTGAAGCTTCAGTTTCTGTGCCAGGTATGTCATCAGTGTCTCAATGTGGCAGTTATCCAGCAGAAAGCATAAATATACCTGAATCCTGTAAGTGTGATAATGAAGCAATTATTGGGATTGGGGAGCTGAAACATTAAGCATAGTGCATTTAAAAAATACAAATACAGTTAATTTTAATATAATATTTTTTATTTTCATCTAATATATTGTGTGTCCTGTTGTACCTATGTTTTTTTCTCTGTGGGAGTCAGTCATCTCAGAATTTCCAATCCACAGGGTATAACTCAATTTCTGATTTGGACCCGGCAGGAAAAAGCTCTGTTATTTTCACGTTTAGCTATTTAGTGTCTTTCAGTGACATGTATTCCACAGAAATTAAAATTTCAGTAAATAAAACCTTTAAATTTCCATCTCTCTGGTGCCTGACTTGCTTGGTCCTTCATAAAGATAGTTTTGCTTTTATGTACTGAGGTTTTGACACGTCCACCTGTGCTGCTGCCGAGGCTCCACAGAGGGGGCTGGAATTTCATTTGTGTTTCTCACAACATTGAAAATTACATTTGAAAGGCCCAACAGTAACACACCTGTCCAAAAAACAATGTTGCGGTTACTCACCTCTCTGTCAGCCGTAAACTTCAGGGGACTAGTTGAATTTTTGGAGGAACATGCACAGACAGAAAGAGAGGGACAAAGTCAAATAAATCACCTTTGTTTTTGCTATCATTTTAGCACCAGGTAGAGATATCAGTATCAGGAGTATTAATTAGGAGTTCTACCTCCTCTTCAACCTTTGCTTTGCATTTTTGTTGTTTCTTTCCATCATGACAAGTAGGTTGTTTTTTTATTTTTCAATTGTATTAAAGCTTAAGAGTTGTGCATCCAGACGTGTTGCTTTGAGTGACAGGTGAATTAGAATGTGCTGGCCCAATTCGGCATGAATTTAAAGGGATATTCCGGTGTAAATTTAACCTATAGTCCAACGCACCATGACACCGAGTTAGACCCCCCCGCCTTGAGAGATTAAGTCTGCTGACCGCTAGCTTCTCTAGTTGTAGCAACTTTAGCAAGTCTATTTTCTCCATGTGCAAACCGCGATCAAGAAGCCACTTAGTATAGCCACAAATAATGCTCAGAACAGCACCAAACGTCACCAACAGTACAAAATGGTCCCAGCACATAGTACAAGGCATCTAACGTCTGTTAACTTTGCCTGGTTTCTATTGAAAAGAGACGAAAACAACTCACCCACTCTCCTCCAGTTATACGATGCAGCAACTTCCCGTGTCCAGGCACTGGCAAAACACGTCAGAGTCCGACTGGCAGCACAAACATTCAGTCTCAGCGGCCACTGGCAGGCAGCAACCAAACTGACCACTTGATTCTCCCAGGTCCAGCACATAGACTCCACCGGCAGATCTCCCTCTTTCTCTTTTCTCCTCCATTTCCTTCAGCTCGTCTTCGGTAAAGCCGGTCTCAAACTGATAGGGGTACACGACATACAGTAGGTAATGAGCGCACAGTAAAAGTAATGGGTTTGAGAATGCAAAAGATGATATATCTGAACGCCCCCCCCCCCCATGCGCCCCTCTTCGTTTCAGACAGATAGGGAAAACCCCGACATGTAGCTGATATGTCATATATCCGATCCCTGATCGGGATGTAACGTCCGATTCCGATCAAGTCTGAAACCACGTGATCGGCCCCGATTTCTGATCATGTGATCGGATCGGGACATCCCTAACATTGAGCTGCACGGTTGGGTGGGTTTGTCATATTTATTGTGCCCTGCAGCTTTAATGACATTTAAATAACAATCTGAAAATCCAATGCTCAGTCTTGCATTTAAATGTATTTCATGTCTTGGAAAGTTTTCAAATTCCCAAAGGAAGCTCATTGTAGTATGTTTTCCTCAATCACAGCTCTTGCATAATACCGTTGCCATGTTCTTTTTATTTCTTTTTTCAAATCATCCTCGGTGAAAAATGTTTGCCATTTTCTTCTCACAAGAAAGAGACAACTTTTCCTTCAGATGCCTGCAATGCCAACTACTGAATGTCAAATATTTTCATTATTGTGGCCAATGTAAGCAGGGCTGGCTCCATCCACCTGCAGAATCAATCAGTCTTTTTGTGATGGCTCTGCTGGAGTTTGTCGTGCTGGAAACCAAATTACACTGAGTAAATGGCCTCAATGGTGCCAGTGCAGACATCCAGGTCATTATGATTAGTTTTGGTGCGTGTCTAGAAGTACATGTTTGTGATATCTACCTTTTTTATCCTAATAAAGGGCATCTCTTGCGCAAGAACATTTCCATATTCAGAAAAGTGGGGGCAATATTTGTTCCTATGTCCTATATAATGTAATGGTTTATCCTTTGTACAGAGTGTCTTATTTGATGGGGAGGTGCAGCTGCTCAGCACAGTAGCCTTCTGTCATATGAAGGCTACACCTTTGTAGTCCTTATTCTGTGAAAGGGGCTGCTCCTGAAATGGGTCACAGCTGCTGACATAATGAAGTCCATTTGAGAAGGTGAAGTGTTTAAAGAAGAACTAGGAAACAAATATCAAGCTCCCCTACATCTTAACTCTGGCTCTTATTCAAGTTTAAAGTAGCTTTCTAGTATGTTACTAATCTTGGTAAGCTAGAGTAAGTAAGCAAATTTTAGCCCACTGAGTTTTCAAGATTGGTAAAATTGTGAACAACAAAGGAAAATTGCCATCATTTAAATTGGCTAGTTTAAAGGTCCCACATTTGATATTTTTCTGGTGATTTATTTGGGTGTTGAAGCGTTGACTGTTTTCTGTGAGGTTGCATCAACATTTGGCACTCAAATCCTGTAGGTAGGACAAGCAGGTCCAGGAGGGGGGTGTTGAGGCATGGCGAGGACTGAGCAGTGACTGCTTTGTTGTGACATCACAAAGATACAAAGGTCCTGACAGCTTGTTTTGGGGCTCAGTTTTGTGAATACAGGCCATATTCTTTTCTCTGTGCACAGCTTGGACTTATACAGCCTTAATATAGAATCTAGACCTGCTTTAAAATCAAAGAAGGCATGGAAATCCATATACTTAAACCTCATATGATGCAAGAATCATCTTATATTTCCATATTTATATTATATTTCCAAGCAGCACCATGCTGCATTAGTTGAACTGCATTAGTTCCCATTGTGGTTGGAAACATTCTGATTCAAGATACATTTTCATATTCAAACTATTTTAGCACTACTTTGCATCAGTATGATGAGCTGTTTACAATGTGTTCCTTTCAAATAGTAAAAACAAATAGGTTGTAGTTTTAATAGGTAAGTGTAGTGCCTCACTGGGTCTAGTAACCCATGGGTCGTGTTGTTTTCCATTGCTGTTTCTTAATAATATCTTAACCCAACATTAAACCACTGTCCAGGCCACAGATGGACTATTCAGTATAATAGTGTGACAGGGTTTTTGGCGGATGGAAATGACAGAAAGGAAGCAACAAGTTGTGACAACATGTGTGGGCTGTGTGTGTACCCGTCATATAACTAATATTATTAATCTTATAACAGTTTTTTTATGGCTTTATTTCAGATAAATAAAGCTTCAGTTCACAGTTTCTAGGAGAAGCAATGAAAATGAACATGAAGAAAAACAATTTAATCATGAAATCCATTATAAAGTCTGCCTGTCATATCTGCAGCACTTGTCCTTGGCCATGTGCTTGAATAACAGCAATCCTATAGAAATACATGTTTTATTTCTAATCTATATACAGTATATAAAACATTGTAGGATTATAGAGGAGGCACTATTCAGAAAAATAAAGCCACAGTGGTGTCTGTTCAAACAAAGAGGCACTGAGTCTGTTTGATCTTTGAATGCTGATTGAATGAGCCCATATACAAATACTGTTTTTGGCTATTGCCAGCAGTGAACTCATCATTTAAATGAAATATAATCATAAACCTATTCTGCCCTGTTGAAGGATAAAACATTCATGCAGGGGCTTCGATATGCATGTTTGTCAAGAGATTAGTTCTGCATATTTAAATACTTGTAACCAATATTTGTTAAATTCAGACCCTTCATTCTGCAATGTGTTGAAGGAGCAGCCCACAACCTGCTGCATCTTCTTCCTGCTGCAGACTAACTGAACAGACTGCTTCAATCGTCATGTCTTTAGATTATTATGGCATTACTGTATGTTCTCAGTTTCTCATGTCCCTCTGTGTTTCTTTCTCTCTGTTGTCTCTGTCTCTTAGCTGGCCAAAGGGCTGATTGTGTCTTGCCTTTGGAAGAAGAGTGAGAAGACTCCACTTAGTCTGTGAGTACTCAATCAGCGGGAAACATGCTTGTCTGTTGGGCTTTGTGATTTATTACATGCTACAAATGAATGTTTTTCAGGTAGAGGAGCTGTGGTAGCATATAATGATCTCCTCTTATATGAAATGTGTGTGGACAGATGTACAAGTGTGTGGGGGGAGATTCACATCAGCGACTGAATGCAGTATGAATTCTGACCATTGTGATGTGGTAAACTAAAGCATCCAGTATGTTGTATTTATATAAGAGTTGAAATGGTTAATGGGCTATGGAACTCCAAAAGATTCATAACTAAAAAACAGTATTAGAAAAGATATTATGAAACAATTAAATTAATTAATTGTGTAAAATAATGTCTCTTCACTGTAGTCAGTCATCCAGATATGTAGTATGCATTGTAAATGTGTACTGTAGGCTAAATATTAGATTAGGGTATTTAGCTTCTACAAGAAAAGAACAATGACAACAATTAAAATAGTACATTTTGTTTGATCAGGTCATTAACAATCTATAATATTCTCTGAAACACCATGCCCCTTAATTTACTCATCAGTCTCTCTGCACCCCCAGCCATCATCCCCCAGATATATAGATACAGACAATATAGACATCACCTGTCATCAGTGTGCACACGGTGGAATACAGAGACATGCAGGGATTGAGTGCATGCAGCTAAGAGCACTGACCAGAAGAATTACTGTACAGCACAAACAGTATTAAGCTAGTGGTTTATGATGTGAAGCCAGTATTTATAGTGTTAATCAGTGTGAGAGTGTTTGGGCCAAAGTTACACCCTCCCCTGTTGTGTATACCCTCAGTCACCTCTGCTGAAGCCTCGTGAAGATAAACAGATAATGTTCCGACATGTCTTTGCCGATATTCTTCATTGGATGTTTCTCATTAGTTTCAACTTATATTGTGCATTGAACAACTATCAGAAAAAAGTTTCCCTTCAGGTAATTTATAGGCTGGTTTCCACTAGAAAGTGGCAGGAGATGTGAAAACCAGGACACTTTAAAACATGAAACCTTCAATGTCTGAAAAATGAAAATAAAAATTACAGCCTGCGTGACTCAGAGGCCGATTTTAAAACCTGACCTAACTTTCTCCCATGAAAAGCAATTGCTGATAAAAGACCACTGAGGTTCTTTGTATCTATTTTTCCTTAAGCATTTAAGTATTCACCTCACAGATCTCTTCAAACCTCATGTAAGTTTCTGTTTGCCGAGTCTGTATTGAATTGACAGGATGTTAGCTTTCAATATTCTCCTCCTTCTCTTAGTCAATGTGTTATATATATATATACTCAAACAATGAGTGGCAGCCTGCCACCTGAGCTGCAGCACTGCTCGTGCTCCCTTGTGGCGGACCGGATTTAAGGTGGACTGTAAACTGAGATCAGGAGGCTCATCTGGATATTCACAGTCTGGCACCTTTTGTGAACTAAAGCCTGTGGAAATCAGACATATTCTAACACGAGTATTAGTTTATTGAACAGTTAGCAATGAGCAAGGCTATATGTTTTCAGAGTGTTGGTGCTCTGAGCCGTGATAATGTGGCATCAGGTTGATGACTTTATAAGCCCTGTGAGATGAATATTGTGGTATCATGTAAAAAAAAAAGGGAAAAAAGGCTTTAATTACCTCTTGCAAAGCTGCTGAAGTTAATTTCTCCGGTCACGTGTTTAACCAATTACTCAGAGCCTAATGAAGTGGAACATGGCTCACTAGAGTTCGCAGGACACCCTCTACCCTCCTTTTTTTTTTTTTTTTCTTAACCTAGTTTGGCTATTCCAGAGTGGCAAGCTAATCATCACTAATCATTAAACCAGGCAATACTTCACTCTGGATACATACATTTATTCGTGTCAATACCCATACCTCGTTTAATCATTTCTCCACAGCTATCTCAATATCACGGTCTGGGGAGACAGGCGGGGGAAGCACATTATCTATGCAATAGTGTTACAGTATTAGGGATTATCCCTGACAGATAGTTTCCCTTCCAGGCACCATTAGCCTGGCCTCATCCCATTTGGTATTTCCAACACCTGCGACCGCCATCCGCCGGGCACAAGAATTATTACCATTGTATTTTTTCTAGGGTATATAAATTAATCATAGGAATCACAAGCAACTACTTTAAATTTCTGGACTGTGACCAAGAAACACATCCTCCCCAAGGATGCCAAGGACCTATGCATCATTAAAACAGAGTTGTGTGCTATCTGACAGGGGAACAGTGCCAGCTCCCTCTCTCATATACCTCACGGGATTAGTGGTCTCTGCGTTTCTGCACTGTGCATAATAGCTACTGTCTATGGCTAAATGAAATCAGGGCCCTTAAGCCTGACTTTGAATGCTAAACGAACAAAGGACATGTGTTTGCCCGTAGATGAAATAAAGTTGATCAGCTTGAAAGTGAAAGTGGATAGCTGACTGCAGCGAACGTAAATTAACATCGATCATTGGGGCAGAGAGCGTACGCTAATGACTCAAGGCTGCAGGGGCTTGTTAGACAACCTCAACCTCCTGCAATGGGCTGTAATGGTAACCATATCCTCACAATCTGCAATGGCTCCTCGTTGAGCAACCTCACACTGGCCAATAGTCTGTCTTCAATATATGCATGAATGAATTATATGGACATTAATGTGTAAATGATGATTACCTAAAAGTTATATGTCCAGTATAGTGCAGTTAAATGTACTGATCATGCTGCGGTGAGAGGTAAATGCTTCTCATTAGAAGTTTTTATATCATTCAAGCTCAGATTCTATCATGAAATGGCAAAGAGATAATTAGAAACATCAGTCCAATCAATATGAAGAACCTCATCCATTTTATATGTAAAGTTTTATGAGGCATTTACTAACTGTCAGTCAAAATCACAGGAGCACTTTCTGTGAGTTTTCATGTGAGTGTAATTTGACTTGTTCTCACATGGCACTTGGCAAGCATGTCTGAATTTTAAAACACATTGATTTGGAATTACTTACAGGTGGCGGCCTATAACAGTATTGATTGCAGACAGGCGTTTTGACAAAATGTCTGGAAAACATTTCACATTGATTTAAAGTTTCTCAGAGCCTGTTATAAAGAAAAGCCTTGCATCTAACTGTAATTATATGCAGCTTTGTGTCGTTCACTTATGACCTATTCATCCAGCACACATAATCAGCATATAATTACCTTTGACTTTAAAGGAGACTGAGAATAGTGCGAGGCAAAACAGTTTATTGAAATAACTGAGCTTTTCTCATACTTCGAGTAGGTCAAAAGATTCCAGCGTCTGTGGATAAAGTTTCTTCATCTGTTTTCCCCAGAGCAAGAGAAATGTATCAACCCAGTGATGCTAATAACTAAAGCTATCAACCAAATCCTATGCTATTGATCAGTCCTTTCCTATGTGATTGAGACATATGGCAAAACGGTGGCCATGATGACAAACAAAAAGACAGACAGATGGGGGGAAAAAAAGTGGAAACCAAATCAATAATGATGACTGACAAGATGAAGCTTGGGTGATCAGTATTGTGCTCTCTTAGAATAAATAATGGAGAGCAGAATGAATCTACTTCACTGTCTACACAGCTAATGCTTTTCCTCCCTTCTTCCCACCATGATTAGTGATTTGCCCTTTTGTGTTACATCTATCTGTCTGCAACAGTGTACTACTGGAGCTCAGACAGAAGAGGACAAAGGAAATCTGAGCAGAAACATTATGCTGGTGAACTGTATGAGCTAATAGAAGTTCCTCAAAGAAAAGCTTTTTACATCCAATTTATGTAAATCTCAGAGCAGTATAATGTTTCTGATTCAGACTAGAGAGATTAAATATATTAGGTGGGGTCAATACATCCAAATCTTTACAGTAACTAAATAAGAAACAAGGGGGTCATTTGAGGCATCAGTAGGAAAAGTATAAGATCATTTTTGGTACAAGTGAAAGACAAGGGACATTTACGTATGTTTTTTTTTTTACTTCAAAAATATAAACCACATTCTATTAGTTAAGACCACACAGACAGGTTTTTAGATTCAGGATGACTGACACAAATCATTGTTTCCAACTTCCTACATTAGAAAACAAGATATTCCTTATCCCTGAAGAACTTTTTTGAACTGCTTACAGTTAATTAACCACATTTTTAATAGTGACATTTTGCCAAATCCATTATATTACCTTATTTTTTTATATTATATTACATTTATAATGTCCCATTATGATTAACAGCATTACTGCTGATGCTACTACTACTGCTACTAACAACAACAGTAATACAAATAATAATACATCAATTAATCAGCAACAGTAATTATGTTGCATTGTTCAATGTCCCATCAGCCTGCCTCTTATGTTCCTTGCATACTGACTGAGTCTTTTGTATCTAAGTTGGTGGTGTGATGCCTTTATGGGTAATTGCTTATTTAATAATCTCCTTTACAGAGGCAGAGTGACTATTAAATAAACATTAAAGTTGTGGAGCATGAAACCAAAACAAGCAGCTAAAAGATGCTGAATTGTTCCATATAGAGTTGAGGTGATAATTCTCTGTAGGTTTATCACTTGTAGTAATTAGAAATCCTCTGGCATACATTCAGTCATTTGATCACCGAAGCTTTCAGCTCAGAAGACCAGAGATGTGTGTAACACAGACCGCAGTAAAACGGCATGAAATGCTTTTTTTTCCTGCTTTTTTTTTTTTTGTCATGAATCGATGTCAATAGTTCCTGGCATCATGATCTATGGTCTGTCTGTCTACATGGTTTGAAGGGGTTTGGATCATTTGCCCACTGACGGATCATTTTTCTGCCTCAGTTCAGTCTGTCTGTCTTCATTCATTAGCATTGCCTGTGATGCTGCATATACCATGCATTTAACACTTCACACATTCTGCTAGAGTAAATATGTTGAACCAACAGCTTTTAGAAAGCTTAACATTACCTTTGGCAGGATGCTCAGCTCATCTGTTGCAGCCAGTGCAGCTGCTCGGAGCCTCTTTTTTTTTGTTTTGCTTGACTTGCTATTGGGAGATAGTGTAGTAGCAGTATGTATACACTAAATATCAGCTCCCCAGTATCAACTGCTGGCTGGCCCTTGAGCATGGGATCTTGGCTCTGCTTATTTAGTTGAATGAATTATTAATGGCTCACAGATTTTCCACAAGTTGAAGCCTATATCTTTTTTTTTCTTCTTTCCCAGCGGACTCCATGTAGACTGCATCTCCACAGTACTCTTTCTTTTTCTTCCAGAGCCAAACGAAAGACTGTCTGTCCACTATCTGGTCACTGGATGGGAAGAAGAAGAATCTTTGACCTTGGAAAATGAAGATGTTGTTGCCATGGGAACTGTTAATCCTTCTGTCACTCAAAGAGTGCCTCTCTGGTAAGATGCCGAGTCAAGTTGCCTTTCATGACACATCTGATATGCAAACATCTCTCACAGGGAGGTTTGAGTCTTTCTCATGCAAATTTAGGTTACAGCTTCATTTGAAGGGGAATGAGAGTTCTCTCAGAAGGGATGATCGTTTCAGTAGCTTTCGTATCTGGGCAAAATCTACAAACACGAAGAACATGACCAAGTGTCTAGGTCTCAGTTCAGTTTGAAAGAGCTTAGCAAAGCATTTCAAGGCAAATAAGAACCACGGTGTCAGACGTCTGAATTTAGTGCCGTACATTTTGTGACTACAAGATAAAGTCATCACAAGGTCAGACTGTGAAACTGCCACGTGTCAGAAGATTGACTATGATAATGACATTTTGATCTCAGTTGTCAACTGCAAACAGAGTTTAAATTTTCTCTCCAGAGCAGCATTGATAAATGTAGCTCACTCTCTCTGGGCTTCTTTTTTTATGCCTCCCTGTTTTATAATGCAATTTTCCTGCTTTATGTACCACTACTGCCACTTACATGAAATGTGGCAAAGCTCTATAAAAATCCACACTAACTCTTTTCTTAACTCTAATTTATTCTGCACACCATCCTCAAAAACACAGATCCACAAAATGCTCTGTTAGCTGAGAGAAAGGAAGAATAGCGTCCGCCTTTAGTCCTCTAATTCCGGCATGAGCTGCAGCTAAGGAGTTAAAATCTCACTATAAGCGCTCACACTTTATGTCTGAAGAGGGTAACTTTTGCCGACTAAAAAAAAACGAGTGAGATTTAATATTGCTAGTCACATTTGACGGATGTACTGTATGGTGAACTCAAGCCAACCGTTTACAAGTCATCAAACAAATACATTTAAATGTATATATTAGTATATCGAGTGGGGCCTATTGTATTATTTATAGCTCAATTTCCATTGATTTAGTATCTCATCTCAAGTCAGCAGTTTTGTGGTACAGTATATGTGCAGGCGGCAAACACAAGAGCAGAGAAAAAAGGGTTATGCACATGGCAGGATAGCACGCTGCCCGGTACACACACATCCTCATTACTGATCTCACATTTGTATGGATTCCCATGAAACCTAATTAAGTGTAATTTGTATGTGTGTGTTCATGTGTGGTGGTGGTCAGTCCAGTTGGTGTGTTTACAGGGTAGCATACACACAAACCCACTGATCATTTCCCAGGTGAAAAAGCCTAGCTATTAAAGGTTCATTAATTTGTTTAATTTAAAGGACACTGCAACCAGGGTAAAAATGAAACACCTCCCTCAGAGGCTGGGGAAACAAGGCTCTTACCTGAGGCAAAGACTCCCACTCATTAGGATGATGATAAGGGAGGGAGTACTCTTTGTCCTATTCAAGGTTAGAGATGTGTAAAAAAAAAAAAAAAAAAAAACATTTCATCAAGTGCACACAAATAGAAATGAACGTTTTTTGTTTTTTTTTAAAGAGGATTGCTATGATGTGCAGTTTGGTACTGTATATGACACACAGTGTTAGATCAAAAGGGAGGCTGGACACCAGTCAGTGTGTGTGTGTGTGTGTGTGTGAATGCGCATCTATTGAAGAAATGTTAGATTTCACAGGAGTAATTAGTGCAACATCAGTTAATTACTCCTGTGTATTGATAGTCTGGCTGGAGCTAACCAGAACAACAAGCTCAACTGAGCTGACACACAGGCCCAGGCAACATGCAGCTCTACTGCTCGCTAATAATTATAAGCTAAGCATAGTAACTGATACACTGATCTTGTCAACACCTTCACAAACTTCTCCTCCTTGTATTAACATAAGATAAAATAAAATTGAATAGATAAACCATAATGTATTTACTGGCATACAAGCCAGTGCCTTGTTTACGTTTGTATCAACTTTAAATGAGACGAGGCTCATTTTGATCTCCAAGCCTCGTTTGTCCTGTTAAATTTACCACAGTATGCATTAAAAGCTTTCTAGCATTTCATTGGACGAAAGCTCTTCCTTTCTTAAACAGGCCTTCAATTGTAAAACAAAAAAAACCAGCAGGATTAGAGGACAGGGTGTACACATGTATAACTACAGTGACTGAAATAGAACCGTTTTACTGTACATTATGACTGACAACAACTGGTAGCTAATTCAACCACTTACTTTTTGCTGGTACAGCCACTGTTTTCTCTGGAACTGATGAGAAGTGGGAAGTGGGAAAAGGTTGATTGATCAGTACAACAATTATGTTCTTTTTCTCCATTTTCTGTAACTCCACTTACAGTACAGTTCAGTAACTTCATAAATAACGATAATAAAAAAAATGGCACTGCCAATGTCAAGCAACATAAACCAGACTTTAGAGGGGAAAAAAAACTCATACTTTCAGTAAATGATCTGGATGTGCCCCAGAATAGGTTCTTCTGTTGCCAATGCCTGATCGGTCCAGCAAGTCCAGTACAAATTGGTTCAATACTTTTTTTTGGTAATCCTGCTCACACATAATCATAACCTCCTTGATGAAGGTAAAAAAAAAAAGATAATTCTTTGTTATTAGAGAAGTCATCTTACCATAAACCTTCATCTGGATATACCGTATATAAATGATCACTATGGTATATGTAACTGCTCTGACTGTGAGAAAGATAATAGACACAGTGACTGGTGTTGTCGACCGCATAGAATATGTCACTTAGCTGTTACACTACAGGGTTATCTTTAGTTAATTGCTCTCTCATCAAAGTGCATTATCTTCCTTGTGACATGTGCATAAGAGGTATATTAAATGCAGAATCCACTCACAGAGCCACGTTGGCAGCTAATTATATGGATGTAGAGTTTATATACAATTTCCTGAATGATTTATTATTGCATTAATTCAGTGTCACTTGCTCAGCATCATTGTACAGCTTTTTTTTTTTTTTTAACACAGAGAATACACGCCATGGTCCTGTCTTCACCCAGGAGCCCAGTGACAGTATTTTCCCACTGAGCACTGACGATAAGCAGGTGTTTATTAATTGCAAAGCGAAGGGAAACCCGCCTCCACACTACAGGTAAGTGTTTGGATTGACCCTCTGACTACAGGGTGAGATTATAGGGTGAACATCATTGATTGCTCTACTGAGCTTTTTATGATAGCTGACTGTTCTACAGTATTGGCTACATTAATATTTAAGTGTGTGGCCATTCATTAGATGTAGGAGAGCAGTTCGTGTGGGATGTTTTCTGGTTCCTTTCCAAATGATTTGAACTTTTTGATTTACTGTATTCAAAGGTGGAAGGTGGATGGCAGGGACATAAACACAGAGTCTGAGCCAAACTACAGTCTCGTAGAGGGTAACCTGCTGATCAGTAACCCTCACGTCATCAATCATGGAGGAGTGTATCAGTGCATCGCCGGCAACGCATTTGGGACTGTTGTCAGCAGAGAGGCAAAAGTCCAGTTTGCATGTGAGTGGACGATTTATTCTTACTTTTGAGTTTTTGTATTATTTAAGAGGCGTAATACTGTGTTGTTTTTAAATTGATTTGTTAGGATATTATGCATGACTGAATTTAGAGCAGGGTGCCAACTAATGGTCGTATTCTTTATAAGCCAGTCAGTTGATTTGATTGGTCTGCACTATAACAAATGTCCGTGACAAATGCTCATAAACAAATATTTTACCTTGTCAGACCAACAGTTCCAAAGATACTCAGTTTGATAAGTAAGTTGTTTTATTTACATGGAAACGTACAAAGCTTTGGAGAATAATAAAAGGTTAAGAGATGAGGAAAACGTTCCACCAGGAGATATACAGTAGCACAGTGTAAACACAAACATCTGAGGAATAGATCAGAATAGAGTGCAACTGGAAAACAGTAAAAAAAAGAAAAAAACTTTATCTTCATCGGTGGCTTAAAACACCCAAGAGAGTCTCCTGATCTGAATCCCGGGGGGAGTCTGTTTCACAGCCTCGGCCCCAGAACAGCAAACACACTGTCCCCTTGTGTTTTCAGTGTTGAGCGAGCAGACCTCACTCGCAGGACCTGAGGGGCCCAGCAGAGGTATAAGGCATTAGTAGTTCAGTGATTTGTTCTGGAGCAAGACTATTGAATCGGATCCTAAATTTGATCAGAAGCCAGAGCGAGGGCATCAGGACTGAGGGGACATGAGAGGGAAATGAAGCCTCAGTGAGACATGTCACTGCAGAGTTTTGGACTAAATGTATCTTGGCTTAGGCAGAGACAAAGACCAGTGCCCTCCATTTAGCCTAAGCAGGAGGACAGAAAAGCATGGACAACCATTTACAACTGCTGGAGGGCATAATTTTTTTGCTGTATTCCTCCAAGCTTATTTTTTGGAAAAAAGTCTTTCTTAATAGTAGCTAACAAGCTGAGATGTTGCAAATGTCAGTTGATCTGATGTGAAAACCACAACATAAGTTTTACTCCAGTTGTCCATCTGTTTTATATCCAGGCATTGGTATCATGGCAGAATATTACGTAAGCTAACGTTGTGTTATTTTGCTAATACTAATAATGTTTCACTTATCATAGATAATTCTATATAGTTGTGTTAAATGCTGAGATGCCATGTGTCAACAACATTTTTTTAATGTTAGCTAGGAAATTAACTTTGAGCCTTTTTTGCACTTCACAATAGTATGTTTGCAGATGGTAAAAGGCTGGAACTCCATTATCCAATATCCATATTTTTTATTTCTGTGTCTTTGAAACCTGATGAATTCAGGTTTGAAATTTAAAGTATGTTTTTCTTGCCATTGGAACAGTTTCTTTAATTACCCTTTTTTTTAGTGGCAACGAGAATAAAAGCATACTGTTGTCACAGCGATGTCTGTGGCTCTCCTCACAGTCACTGCAGATTTTCAGATGCAGGGAATTTATGGTTTACAAGATTTTCTTTGTATGAATTTCCATCAACGTACCTAAGATGCCTGTATGTCTTGCTTTGGTGGTATTTTAATCAAGTGAGGTCTGATTTGACCTCGGCTGATATTTACTTGATCCCTCCTGGGACTTGGTTGGTATTTCTTAGACTTTAGGACTGATACGTCTTCAGCTGTTTATTCTCTCACGCAGCACAGCAGCATTTAATTAAAGGTGAAAGTAATCTCTTAAGCTTGATTGGTGCACCCTTTGCCTGATCTCCTGTGCGTGCTGCGATATTAACCAGGGAATCTTAGCTTTGACTCGTAAGCAATGTGAACAAACAGGGAGCTATCTTGTAGAATGGAACGCCCTTTCCTAAGTATCACCTCTGGGTAAAAGTTATTACATCTGCCAGACCCTGAAAAGTTACATTTTTTTCATTTTATATATTCAACAGTCCTGCAGAACTTCAGCAGAAAATCAAGGAACATGGTGTCGGTGCGAGAGGGTCAAGCTGTGGTTCTGCTCTGTGGCCCTCCACCCCATTATGGAGGTACAGCTCTCTGTCCTAACACTCCCGCATTGTCTGCCGTAGTCTCACACTCCTGCTTGCCTCAGCAATCTTTATTGTTCCTCACCCTGTTGCTTATTATCTCCCTGTAACACTGCTGTGTCTCTTTTGTTTTTATACCTTCCCTCCCTCCACTCTCTGCTGCTCTTCTTTTTCAGACTCTGACATCCTGTTTTCCACTCACTTCTCCTTATCTGTCAGACGGGGAACTTTTTTATGATCAGTCTCCGCTCTACCTGCTCAGACCCATGCCTTCACATCTATAGTTCATAGCCTCACACTTCTTAACCTTGAGCCCACTTTTCTCGCCCATATGATCTGTGACCATGCTGTCATCTATAAAGTCTCCAGTGCTCCACTTCACCAACTGTCAATTTTTTTTCTCTCTCTCCCCGTCGATGTGGGCAGGTTATCTGTGGGTAATAAAGGCTGCTAGTGGCTGCTGTGGCCAGGGGAGCATTTATCCCATGGCACAGCTGTGAGTCGGCTCATGTGTCTGTGCGCTGCTGATTAGCAGACCCTCAAAGTGGTCTGCACTCCTGCAGCCATTCGGTGCCCACCAGCACAATTTCACGCCAGCGTACCAGCCTTTCTCCGCTTCTGTTTCCAGCTGAATCCTGCAGCCACGTGGGATTCCACACTTTAGCAATTTGCCCTCCAGCTTTCCCTCACTCCCTCTTTAAAAGCCTCCATCTCTTTATTTTTCCTCTTAAACAGAGTGTAGTCACACATTTGATGGGATTTGCACCACATGACAATGCTACAGTAGCTTGAGGTGCTTTAAAATTGAAAAAAAAAAGTGCATTTTTTCTGATTATTGGCATTTGGTCTAAATTATGTTAAAGCTTCTTTAATGCTTGTTGGTGCACCACTTGAGGGATACAGTGATCCTTATTAAAAGAGGAATCATCTGAGGCTTCCTTGTGCAATCAATAGGTAAGTGGTCTAAAAGGAGCCGTGCTGAGAGTTAAACTCTGTCAGAGGACATGAGATTATGTGCCTGCTAGTCCTCTGTTGCTGTGAGACTGCAGCTCTTAAACAGAACCCCGTCTCTGATAGTCCCTAATCATGAAAGGTCTGTCAGTTTCTGCCCTGACTTTCCCTGTAATGATTTTAATTCAGTGTGTTTTCCCTCAAGGAAGTGAGTGCTACTTTTTTTGACGTCTGCCCAGTCAATGGGGTTGACCGCAGTATTGTCATCTGTGTGATGCAAGAGGGCTGCACTAATACCCAAGTTTGCCCCTCAATCCCTTCAGACATCTCTCTCCTCTCTCGCTCACCGTCTCTCTTCCTCTCTGTCGGTGTGTGAGTTTTACACTTCTGCATTGACATTCTTATCCCATTCTTTCTGTTCATCATCATTTTGACATGAATCCTGTTTGTTCATGAGTTGGAGATCAAGTAAAAGTGATATTTTTTACAGAATGTAACTGTAAAGTTAGATGATTAGGAACCAAAAAGAGAGCATGTGACCATGCATGCTGACATGTTTTGTGAATTCTATCTTCGCTTTGCTAAATTTACTGCAAAACCAGCCACAGTTCATAGACATCTATTCTCTTTATATCTCTACACTGAAAGGATTTCACGGAAAGAACCAAAACCAATATGATCAGACTCAAAACAGCATCAAAATGTGAGTGTGTTGCTTCAGGTAACTGGGAGACAGACCAAGAAAGCAGGTTTGAGTTAAGTTGAGTCATGACTCTGAGCACTTACAAGATACCAAAACACCACACAGCAGATAGGCTACTCAAAAAAGAATTTACAATTCTGGAGATGTACAAATTCAGTCTTTCTTTTTTTTTCTTTATTGATTATTGCAAGAAACACAAATTGTTGCATTGTGTTGCTGCAATGTTTCACCACGTACAACATATTTACCAAAAGAACCTGCATTGTCTCTCCAGAGCCCATCTGAATTCGAACCCCAGCTGAGCCGATGCACCGGTCCAATTCAATAGAATAAGGGGGCTGTGTTATTTCTCACAGCTGTTGTCCATCTCTCCCTCTCAATACTTTCCAACTTCAATATCCTGTCTGTGGCACTGAGACCTGACCCGGCTCAGTCCTATCCAAGACATAACTCTCTTAAAGCAGATCACAAATATATTGTTGCTGAAATAAGGTGAAACCATTTTCCAAAACAGCTGGACACTGTCGTTGTTTTATTTCAAAAGTTACTCAAAGTTATGAAGTGCAGTCCGGCAGATGGGCGAGGGACTACATTTAGGTGTGGACCACTGTTTTGTGTGCGTATGAATATTCACAGTGTATGTTTAGAGTCCCCACGCCCGGGTTCTGAGCTAACAGCCTTCTTGACATGAGGCTAACTGCCATGCTGTCATCAGAAATATACAGATGAGGGGGTGCTCTGGTGACTGAGTGGTTACAGTGCACGCCATATGGCCTATTGAGCTTTTAGCTGGAAGTTGTTGTATTGATTTCCCCTCGGACATCTACTGCATGTCTACTCCCCACCGTCTCTCCCTATTTCCTGTCTCTCTCCAATGCAATCATTAAAGGCATTAAATGATCCAAAATGATAATTTAAAAAAATAAAGAAATATACAGATGAGCCAAAATGTTATTAAGACTGGAGGATGAAGCAATAATGTGGATTGCCTTATAGCAATGGTAAAGTGAGGGATATATTAGACGGTAAGTTATTTGTAGTCAGTGCGTTGCCTGTGGTAGAAATGGGAAAGCAACACATGTCTAGACCTCACATAAGCAGGCTATGGCTACTCAGGCATTACTTAGCAGGATTATGGAATTTGTTGACAAGAAGAAAAATATTGAATATCAGCAGTCTTATCCCAAGTCATCTTAGATCTACTATATTCATGGCAAATAAATAGAATACCTATTTGTAATTATATATTGTCCCATATGTGTTACAGGTCTTGTCCTTTTAGATTATTTCGGAAAGTGTATCTCCTTTGTGCCTCAATATCCACCGGTCATGATCTTTTGTTTATTTGTTTTCAGAGATCAAATATTCATGGGTTTTCAATGGACAGCGCAGCTTCCTGCAGCAGGATGCTCGACGTTTCATCTCTCAAAGGACGGGCAACTTGTACGTCGCCAAAGTTGAAGCCTCAGACGAGGGGAACTACACGTGCGTGGTGAGAAACATGATGACCAACACCACAGTGTTCAGCTCTCCAACCCCCGTGGTGGTGCGGAGGGACGGTAAGCACACACTCAGTTTTCCTCTGCTGGCTCCTGGTTATCTTGCGCACTGAACTGACACACGCTGTTGAGAGGAGGCGCAGAGATAAATCGCTTGTCTCCACTGTGACACTGTTTTTGCTTTTGCTTACTAGCAAGGTTTCTCCACCACACTAAAAACCTATACGTACAGGGTTATATGTATGAGAGGAGCCCTCTCTATCTGTATGAAGGCACATATTTACATAACCAGAAATGTAGTTTGCACTGACAAAAAGTGCATGCAGACTCACACACCGAGCAAGGAGCCTGCCACACACACTCGACCCCATCAGGACTGTTTATGTGTACCACTTCAGATTTGAGCTGAGGCAGATATGTAATCCAAACTCATCCATCCGCTAAGCCAAACACTGTTGTATACGGCGTCAACACGCGCACTCGCTCTCTGCCAGTGTCATCCGCGCCATGGCTCTTAGATTCAATATGAATTACACAAAACTGCATGTCCATGTTTTGTGTTATGACTGACGTGATTTGCTTTTATCCCTCATGCAGTGGTGATGGGTGAATATGAGCCGAAGATCGAGGTTCAGTTTCCTGACATGCTCCATGTCTCTAAAGGATTATCAGTGAAGCTGGAATGCTTTGCCTTAGGAAAGTAAGTAGATAGATATATAGATAGATAGATAGATAGATAGATAGATAGATAGATAGATAGATAGATAGATAGATAGATAGATAGATAGATAGATAGATAGATAGATAGATAGATAGATAGATAGATAGATAGATAGATAGATAGATAAGCACAGTGCATCTCTATCCCTCACATTGCATTGCCAAAATCTGTGATGTGGACAGACCTCTATTATTACTAATAGACTAGAGAACATGGATGCTCCCGTGTGCAGGAGTATGTGGCCAGCGTGACCTTTTTGTGTGTGTGACCTCTGCAGCCCTGTGCCTTCCATCTCATGGAGAAGAGCTGATGGAAATCCTCTCCCTGGCAAGATTAAAATCAATCACTCCAGTGGGGTTCTGGAAATTCCATATTTTCGCCCAGAGGATGCTGGTGTGTACGAGTGCGTTGCCGAAAACAGCAGAGGACGAAATGTTGCCAGAGGGCAACTTATATTCCACAGTAAGAAACCATGTGTACTTTTGCTTCCTGTCTTTCCTCCCTAATCTTTTTTGTCCTCAATCAATACTCTTTAACATCCAGCACTTAACTACACACAAACATGGCAGCAGTCCTTCTGTGAAGTGCATGCGGGGGCATTTCTTGTGTGAAATATACGAAGTGCTTTATTATCGGTTCTATCTAAAGTAATTGGTTTGTTTTCTCAGTATGAAATAGCCTTATAAAGCCAGGATAATCTGGGCTTTATTTGTGCTCATTATCATTATCTATCTCATGTTAAAGATCTCCCCCAGCACACTGAATAATTCTTTTAACCCAGTGGCTTGAAGTAGAAAATGAGATTACTCATGTGTCAGGGTAGGTTTGTAGATTCAAAAGGAGCTGGCTGGGCTTTGAATTAAGTTATTTGTATGATGTAAGAAAGCGCTGTCTACATCAGTGAATACACGGCTTTCTTCTATAGGCAGAGAGCAGAGAGCTTCCATCTGCTATGGTGCATGTGTGGATACACAACTAATAAAAAAAGATGGATATCAATCTGCAAATTAGGTTTTATGATTTTGGGATTCAGAGACATAGCTTGACTTCAGTGGTGTTAAAATGAGGCTGTAAGTGGTTGTTGACACAAGGCTTTGGCAAGGCAATTTTGTCTGTGTAACACATCTCATACAAAAAATAAATTCAAGGTTGCACACATAATACATACAAAAGGAACGCATTTCAAAAGACAGAAACTGTTATAAAATGAAATTAAACACAAAGTGCTGTGTGAAAAATCATGAGAGAGCATAAACTGTTTAAAGGTCGTCACAGCCCAGTCAAATCCTGTAACCTTCATTTATTCTACCTCCGTTGTGCAAAGAAAACAAAACGCCACTTCTCTAAATTCAATTTCTGACTACAGTATGTTACCAAATTACTTCTGAAGAGGCAGAGAGGATTTATTTTTAAAAAGAAAATCATCAATATCCCTTGGTCTTAAGCTGCTGTTAGGGGTTTTACACCGGCAGGGCTGCGTGTACTTCAGACCAAAAAAAAAAGTTCAGAACCTGAAACATCTGTTCTCAATGGAACCAAAAAATAGTTGTGTTTTCCTCGTCAACCATGACATCATCAGTGGGTGTGTCATATTCTAGGCTGTGAAGACAATCAGGAAGGAGAAGAAGGCAGCAACTGACAATATGGAGAAAAATAATTTGCAATGGTCTGCTGAGGAAACAAAATGTTTGGTAGCGATTTGGGCATTTATAGAATTTTAAGAAAAGCTAGAGAGCAAAACAAAGAGAGAGCAAGTTGTACGCCAAACTTGTGGAAGACATGGCCAAAGCTGGTTTCATTCCAAAGCCAGACCAATAATTAATAAACTTAAAAAACTGAGGAAGAATTACTGAGACAGCAAAAAAGCCATTTTGTCTCTGTTGTATTTACTTCCGCCAGAGTAACGCGGAGAAACGTCCTCCCACATTGGTTCTGTTTAAGCTGGTGTGAACACAGAAAGCACCAAGGTTCTGAGACTAGTAGTAGTCAAATGTCAAACTACCCATTTTACTAATATAATACAACACAATACACACTCCCCCACTGTTGTAGATTCTTATCATTGTGCATACTTTTTAATATTCCTCATATCAGTCAGAACAACCTTGAATGCAGCATTGACTCATTAGAAATCATTCAGATGTTGTGATAAACAATGATGAATAATTGCACGACTGCTCTGTAAAAAAACAGTAAGTTCAGGGTTGTTAAGCAGCGATATTATCCATTGTGTAATTTTGAAGTGGTGAAAATTGCTAGGAAAAGTTATTTTTGAAAATGGACTTTTTATTAGAGCACATATTCCCCACAGGAGAGTTAAGAGAGACGACACCAGCCTTTTTTCTTCACTTTCAGCCAGAACAGAGCATGCATTCCCTCAACACCCTGTTTGGGACCAGATGTTTCACCTTGATTCTGCCGCCTTTATAGCTGTAGTGGACCACATCACATGGGGCAACCATCCAGATACCTCAAAAACATTGTGTAACCTGCTTAAATTCACTTGGACACAGACATGAATCATACCTTTCAACAGCAGATATCACTCTGCCCATTTTGCATTGGAAGTTTGTGTATGTGAATATACAAAGGCAAGTGGCCTCGTCACGAGAACAAGCTGTGTGAGTAGACTGAAACAGAAGAGGCACAGAGAAGGGATTCAAGAGCATTTGTCATTGGAGTAAAATTTGTCTTTTTACTGCTTGGTAACATTTTTGTGAATCAAACAGAGCATGACAGGAAGCCTCACAGGGCAACAGTTATGTTAATGTTCAAATCCCTTAATGTGCTGAAATGAGCTATTTACATCAAGTTTGTCCTGCTCTGAGAATTTCATATTTTTGGTTTTCAGAGAGAGACAGAGGAGAACTTTGTTTGATCCTGTTTATTTTGCTTTTGCTTGTGTTTTGCTGATGGAGCTTCAAGCACACACAGCGATTAGCTTGTTCAGCGCTGTTCTGAAGTGAACCTATCGGGACTATGATGGCTCGGTGCTGAAGAGAAATGTGGGTGTCATCTGCGGAAATTTGGATTTGATTACTTCAGTTTTGCATAATGTTGCCTAATGCAAGCATGTACAAAATGAATATGTAAATGTTGTATTATTGCTAAAGCTTGCACTAGCTTAACTAAAATCTATAACAAGAAATTATAGTACAAGTTGTTATTTCTTCATAATTTATTACAAAAAACTGTGTTTTTATGGTTCAATATTAGTTTTTTTTATGACATTGCATGTTTTAAAGGAGATTAGAGGTGCTACTGTGATTATTGCCACCATGATGGTGTGTCAATTAATACTTAATGAACCATGACCTGTATCCATGTGTGGCCCCACTAGCTTTTTGATACAAAAAAAAAAGTTAACAGCCCAGCCTAAAAGGCCAGTTTGATGGCCATCTGAGGAACCTCTCTGTTTGTCACCTGTTGAGTGCACTTCACCCCTTAAAGTGTAGTCTGTGCATTTTAAGATCAGGAGAGAAACGAGCCGGGCGAGGGTGTAACTGATTGCGCATTCAGGTTTTACATGAAAAATTCTGCCCTCCTGAGAGGCAATAAACTGAAGTAAACAACACAGTTTTATTGAAGAACGAGGTCGTGGTGGGACAGACAACCCACAAAGACATGTGGAAAGCTCCAATGAATTAGTTAACCAAAAATAATGTAATTAATAAAAGCTACACTACTAAAATAGATTCTGAACGTGACATGAATGAAAAATATCTTAAACTTCAGAAGACCAAATAAGGAGCAGACAAGGGTTCATGGTTTTGTACTCATTAAACTTGAACTTTAGAACCAGTGTTAAAATCCCTGTAGGAAGAAATTTTTCTGGTTTTGTTTTTGCTTTTGGAGATATCATCTGCATCATCATCATCATCTGCATCATCATCATCATCATCATCATCATCATCATCAACAACAACAACATTATCGTCATCATCATCAGCCCCTAACCCACTCCTGTCTCTCACTTCCTCTAATTGTGGGACTTGTAATAACAGTTATTTCTTTGAGTTACATTTACTTCTGTCTTTTAGTTTGTTGACCCTTGTTGCTGTAGCCTAATAATACAAGGAGGCCCACGGGTCAGGCTGTATTGTAATTTAATGAGAAAATTTCATTTCTTTTCTGAACTTGGTTATCTGAAATCCCACTGAACTATGCCTACTGCACAATGCACCTTGAGGTCAGTCCCAGGCACTAGCTGTGTAATGAGCTGCTGCCCTAGTAATTCAGGAGCTAATTACACGCAGGCTGTGAATGCAAATTGAATGAAACAAGTAGTGCAAATTTGCCATGGTCTCTCATCTATGTAAATCTGACCCAAAGACTGCAATACCAGTCCAGCTGTCAAAACAATACTTAGATTTACATTGAACACATGTTCCAGCTTTGAGTAACAGAGCTGAGGGGATTTACCTGCTATTTATTGTAAAGCATATTTTAGTTCCATAATGTATATTGTCAGGGAAAAAAATCATTCAATCAATCAAATTAATTATCCATTATACATTTCAGATATTGGTTACATTACATTAAACATGCTATACAATTTTGACATTTTCTGTCAATAAATATTCATATTCATTTGTCTTCCCCACAGATGTTGAACATCTGCAGTGGGTCCAGACCTTGAAAGATGCTCATATGGCAATAGATGCAAATCTGCAGTGGGAATGTAAAGCTATCGGTAAGCCTAGACCTGCATACAAATGGCTGAGGAATGGAGAGCCACTGACAGCTGAGGTAAGACACTACACTAAGAGTTGATATTTACATATTATATCATGCATATTATTACAGTATAAGAATAGGGACATTAATTGTAATTTTATGCAATATTTATGAAATAGATATGCCAGAAACTAATTTTAGAAGTACCATTCACATTGTAAAAAAATGTACTACTATGCAAATGATAAATGTTATCCATCCATCATTGAACTGACCTGATTTTCAGGGTAGGATCCACGTGGAAGCTGGTAAACTGACCATATCCAGGATTAGTCTGTTGGACTCTGGGATGTATCAGTGTGTGGCAGAGAATGAACATGGAGCTGTGTATGCCAGCGCTGAGCTCAAAGTTGTAGGTAAGCACTTTGTTTGCCCTGTATCATTTACAATGAGCTGAACCAGAGGCAAGGCAGAGATGTGCTGTATGTACATTGTGTTGTTCCTGCCTCACATCTGAAAGTAAATACATGAATAAAAACAGACTGAACTGGCTCCTTGCTCAGCCGCAGCCTAGGCTCTGTCATTTTCATAATTCCATTTCATTTCCACTCTGGTGGTGAAATATAATTTTTATAATTGCCGGTGGTGCACTTGACATTTTGGCTGTCGCACAACTGGTGCCTGTCCATAACATCAGCATAATGACCTTAACACGGGTCTGTTCCTCAGCTTCCCCACCTGACTTTACCCGGCGCCCCGTGAAGAAGGCCACGGTGATCCAGCGAGGGGGCGAGGTGGTCTTAGAGTGTCGCCCTCATGCTTCCCCCAGGGCCACAATAACCTGGTGGAGAGGAGGCGAACTGCTAAAGGACAGCAAGAGGTAGGGTATTGTTCTGTATGCACCACTGCTCATGCCACTGTCGGCATCTGTTAAAGGGCTTATTCTTGTGATCATGTTCATTTCTAGGACTCATTGTTATTTATGCTTCAGCCCAAGGGCATTTTTGTATGGAGGACTAAAACTGGCATAAACAACAATAGATAAATAAACAAATAAATAAATGAACAGATTAATTAATATGCCATCAAATGCACCACAAAAGATATTAAAAATAAATACAAACATTAATTAAAAATAAATACAAACATTAATTAAGTAATAAAGTATGACAATAACTGGTATTTTTAAATTTGCTCATGTTCTGTTTATTTACCTATCATATTAATTTTCCTATACGTTCCCATTATTATTTGAATTTCAAATACATTTACTTATTTATCATTTAATTGTTTATCCATTATTATTATCATTATTTCCCTTTTGTTAAAAAAAGAGTTTTCGTGCAGCAAGAAACATATTTAGTAATGCCAGGTCAACACAATAGAGAAGATGACGATGTTGCTTGTCACAGGTTCCAATGTGTTTGTGCCCAGTGCAAGACTTTGATCTGATCTCTTCTCAGCGAATGTATTGATTTTGGCAGCTTCAATCCTCTATATTGTGGAAGTGAAAACAGCCTTGTTTATTAAAAAAAAGTTTTCAGATCAACACTTTATTCTTCACACAGATTTAGACATTGTTTTTTTGGCAGACATGCAGAAGCTTTGACTGATGCCTTTTCAATGGATGTTAGACAGAGGCCGTGATCCTGTGTCTATCAGTTATATATCAAGAGCACGATATGATTTAGCTGTTTGAATCTTCAAAGCTTCCAGCGACCCACAGTTTCACAGCTCTTCAATGCAGTCAAAGTGCTGAATGTCGGACAGACTTCCTGCAGGGTCACCGCTTGTGTAAAAAGCAAGAAAAACAACCTAACTACTAACTTGAGTGGAACTCTGTCTCGGACTACATGACAAACCACACTATTGCATGATTTAAGGTCTGCAGTGAAATCTACAAAACGAAAGACACAGTTTGCAGGATGCACTCTGCCTTCACAGAGATTAATACACACAAAAACAACCAGCAGAGTTGGAGCACAGCATGAGAGCTCCTTTCATTACATCTTTTGTGGAAAAGACAGGGAGGAAACTTTTCAACTCGGTTCAGAAAGACGAAGGCTGAGCTACTGGAACTGCTAAAAGGTTCTAAAAATTTCCAAAAGGTTAACAGAAGGCTTCAATTGAGCAGTCATCAACAGTCAGTGAAAATTGCTTTCCAGTATAAATCCACTTTCAGCACTGTGGGAAAGCTGGTTTGACCATCTCACACGTGGTCCAGGCTCCATAGCTTCCACTGTTGAAATCATTATGCCAGCATGTTAAAATAACATTGGAGCATTTCTTTACTGAGAGGAAGGAAGGGCATGATTGGAAGTCTTGGTGCCCCCCACACAACGTCGCTGTTCAAACTACCTCTACATTATGACGCATACAATTTAAAGTGTTACCTTTGTGTAAAACACCATTAGAAAGCTTTGTCAATCTCGAGCCCTATAATTAACTTAATAGCATCAATCTTCTCTGAGAGCCAGTTGCCTTTGAGCCATTCAGGCAGCATGAACATTGCACGTTGAGAGCATAGACTGTAAAAAGAATGGACGTAGCGTCCGTGACGTCACCCATTGGTTTTGGGGAGTCGTTTTTGTGACTCAAATATGGCGGCCTGAACAGCGCCATGTTGGATTGGCCGGCCGAGAACCCGCCCACTGGCCTCGAAGCAGCTGTCCACGGAGCTGCTCGGACCTGTCACTCAACGTTTCCGCGCTCTAATTGGCCAGAGTTTTAACCTTATAACAGTAAAACGGTAGAGTTAAAAAAAAATTCACCCCCCTCAGAGTGTGTGCGGGGGTAGAAATCGATTGAGACGAAAAAACGTTCTGACACCAGGCTTTTAACATGTTTACTGAGGATGTAAAGTCGGCGATTTTAACATGGGGGTCTATGGGGAATGCTCCCTTCTGACACCAGCCCCCAGAGGAATCCGAGGGGATTGCAGTTTTTTGAACGCGGAAGTGAGCTTCACTTCTCAGACCGACAACTGCCCCCTTGGTTGAGAGTTGCAAATCTTTTTTGATTTTGATTTTGACTGATTTTAACAGAAAGTGTTGTTGTTTTTCTATTGTGTCCTGAGTTACATTCTGTATGCATTCCCTATCCCTAACCTTAACCTAATTTTAGTGTCTGACCTCTAAAATAGCCATTTAAACTTGTGGGGTCAAACATTTGATCTCCACAAAACTGTTGAACCTCATAAGTATAGTGGTCTGGCAATTTTCAGATCATACAACACACACACACAAACAGCAAAATATAAGACTTGTAGTACATTATGCCATTATCTCAACACCCCGATTAGCCATGGTTAAAACAAAACCACTATCATCACTGACCAATATTAGTTCAGCCAGGCACAACTTACCACAGTAGGGAGCATCAGTGGCAGTGAGTCATCTACCTGGCACAGCTGACAAGTCACCTGCTATGAATGAAAAAACAGATTGCTTCTAACCATGCTTGGAAAGAACCAAAATAGTACTTCATATTGAATTTTCTAAACTATAACACACTTACACTGGAGGTAACAGACAGCCCTTTGCTATAGTGTTAAGATATGCTCTATGGTCTATAACTTATCAAAATAAGTCTGTTCTGAGATAAGATGGAGCTGTTTAGCACCTTGCAGGGATCTTGATCTGAAAGTAACCAGACCAGCAATGGCTTGGTTGGACTGGAGAAGAAGTTCAGTATTGGGCTCATCTGCTCGTCCACACCAGTGTCGGTGAAAACTTGGATATTTAGACAATCCACGAGCCAACTGGGATTTGTCCCATGGCCAGCGCACCTGAGTTTTGTTCTTATCTTTTTCTTTGTTACACGCCTCTAGAAACAAAACCTTGGAAGAAATCCTGGAAGGGTGATTTTAGCTGAGGGCTACATATGACACTTTGCAACCTCACATGTATTCATATTCATTTAATTTATTCAACATCAGGTGATACACAATTATATTTGAATCTTTTAAAGGGTGGATTATGTCTCTGTGTGGTAAATGATGTTTATTAAGGTGCTAGAACTAGGAATTTTTTAGTTTAGTGTCTCTTTTTTAACTCTGGGATTCATCCACCTACTCTAGTTTTCTTCTAACAGCTCTTGGGCTTAACCCATTGACCTAAAAGTACACTCTTATACAACTTCAGAAAGTCTCCTAGTTCCTGCAAAGTTTATATTTGTGAAAATACAGTACAAGGTCTCCACCTGACTGCAGAAATATTCTGGTGAACACAGTTGGTCCTGTGGTAACTGAACTCTCTGAACTGATTTTTTTCTCAATCTTCTGTCAGGAAAATTGAGTCGAGTGTGGGATTCTATTGAAGAAAGTTTCTTCTGAATTTCTCAGATTTGCTTCACAAGAAAAAGTTACAAATGGTAAAATCCTTGCTGTAATAGCTGCATCAAGGGCACCTGATATTTCATCGTTTCTTTTTTCAGTGCAAATGCTTATGATGAATCTGAAAGTTTTGCTGGGAATTCATTAGTATGAGCTCTGTATGTGAATGCAAGAAGATGAATCGTGCTAGCTCAAGTTTGCCAGGACGAGACGTCAGCAGAGTTTTAAATAATAATATTTTTTGGTTAATACAGCTTCTGCTCTTTTAATTCAATGCCAAGATATGAGCCAACGATACAAACACATATAATTAAAAGTGTATTTGTGACTCAAATTGGCTTCAACTTTAATCTCACTCTGTTAATTGCAATTATCTCTCTTGACTAGAAAAGTCCCTGTGTCTCAAGAGCTGTTCATTCATAGACTTTAAATTTTTATTTTTTCATGAAGGGCAAATCCGCAGATTCTAAAATTATTTGTGACAATCTGACCAAAATATCCTCTTTCCATTTATTAACACCTTGACATGTGCTGCCTGTTGCATAGCGTTTATGTGTCAGATAAGATGTGAAGTTTATATCTGCTCTCTTGGTGTTTTGTTTTTGTTTTGTTTTTTTGTTTTTTTCCCTTTCTCATTTTCTTGCAGGCTCAGGCTCAGATCAATATGTACAGCCAGCTTTCCATAGACTTTCTGTAACTCACTGCAGCTCCCTCAACATGTGACCGGAGGGATTGATTAGTTATCATATTTTCCATGGGCTAGTCATGAGGAAAGGGAGAAAAATTACCTAGGCATTACCCCGGCTGCACATTTGGACAAGAATAGAAATCCACAGCATGGAACGGAGCCTGTCTACAAAGCAGATAGTTCTTCACGTTTCTATTTGTTTTGCAGCTCATTGCCCCTCAGGTCATGTTCTCAGTGCGCCTCCATCCCTCAGCGCTTGATATTTTTGTCAATAAATCAGCGTAAAGCACCCTGTGTCAGACATGCTCTCTGGATCTCAGCTCAGCCCAAGTGAATACATATTTATTCTTGGGAGCCAATATGAAATTGTTTGATTTTTGAGCTGGCTGCTCTCAGTATTTCTATTTGATTTGCTGAATCCAAAGGTCACAACAGGAGAGCATTATCTGCCTCGTTTATGCATGTGTTTACATGCTTTACAACTTGCCTGTCCACAACTACTTCGCTGAGAGAACTCTTCAGGCTAAAACATGAACTATTCCAGGCTAAAATCTGAACTTTGATAAACAAGGGCTTCATCTCCACACGAGATGTGGGGGGAACGTGAACTCTCGTGTTTTACAATCTGAGTTCTTTTGCCCTCATTTCTCTTTTTTTCTAGCTTACTACCTGAGAGCTGGGTTGATAAAGATGTTGACACACTTACCTAAGCTGTGAAACGCATTCAGAAACAAAGAGGAGGGTACAACAACAACAACAAGTAGTGTTGTGAATACGTTCTCATACAGGCTGCCTTACTTGCCTACATTGGTGGCAGTTATAGGACAACATTCAGCCTGAAAGGAAAACCTGCAGACACCACTCAGGGTTAAAAAAAAAACTAAAGAATATAGAGTGTTTTGTATCAGAAAGTATAAGAAACTAGAAATTATTTCAAGCAGTTAGTGCAACAACAAAGAGAGGTTTCGGTTTACAAAGCTTTCATTTTTCTGCCTCCGAAAGCCAGGGATGGACACATTATGTTTTTGTGTTGTCCATCCTGCCGTCCCAGTAACTCAGGAACACCGTATGGGAATTTTCTTCAAATCTGGATTCAGGGATGAAATGATACGATTTTGGTGGTTTAACGTCAAAGTTTAAGGTCAGAATGACCACACAAAACAGTCTTTAGCCATAATTTAACACGTCAAAAAGTAATCATGACAAAAGTTCACACAAATGGGGCGGTGTTTAGCACAGTTGGTCCCAATGTGTTGAGGCTATAGTCCTCACTGCAGGCGGCCCCGATTCGAATCCCGCATCGAGCAGCCCTATGCTGCGTGTCATTCCCCCCCTCTCTGCCTCCCATTTCCTGTCTCTCTCAACTGTTCTGTCCATTAAAGGCGAAAATGCCCAAAAAAATATACTTAAAGGGACAACGAGGAGTTTGTATTTGGTTATAAAAAAGTCTCACATTAATGTGGATGAATCTATGTTACCCACACTTGTTAATGGCTCCATTTTCGATAAATATATCATTTTGTCTCTATCGTTATTTTGTTATTTTAATTAATGGTGGAAATGCTGGGCGAGCCGACCAGCGTTTCCTTACTTTCGGTTTTGTGGATGCTGCACGGCGGGTCATGATAATAACACCACCGAATCGCCGTTTATGGTCGGAACTACGACGGTATCTGATCGTCTTCGAACCTCTGACTTTCACTCTTGATGAATGAAAACATTCTTGGCAAGGCGTCCGTCTTGCGCTGGTCCAAGAATTTCACCATGCGCACAGAGGCTCATGGTAAATGTAGTACGAAAACACTTTCGCTTTCCAAAACTCCTCGTTGTCCCTTTAAAAAAAAAAAAAAAAAAAAAGTTCACACAAATTGTTTATATTTTATATGAATCTTGATAAAGTGTGATGCCACTTGAAACAAGTCTGAGTGGCAGAGGCACAGAATGCAAAGATGGTAGCCTTGTTAAATTACCATTATTATGGAAAGCACAATTAATAATTGAAAATCATTTTTAATCATGTAACTGTTGCACATGCAATTAAGTCACACGCTGTTCTACCTGAACAACAAAAAGGTCAGCGTTCCTATGTTTAACTGTTACTTTAGTCACGCGTCTTTTAAGCGCTCATCAGACGCCCAGTTTATTTCCCCAGTGAGACATTTTGTCAGGTTAGATGCCTCTTTATGCATATCTCCATCCTATTGCTTCTCGGGAATGGTTTGAAGTGCGTTGATACTATCTCCACATGTTTTGGAGTGATAAGGCTGCAGGTAAAGATCGCATTCAAATTGTCTCTCCTTCGTGCCTCTCTCCTCTTCCTGTCGCTGTTCTGCAGCTCTGGTGGCCTGTTGTGTATCCAATTAATATGTGCATTTAAGCTTTTGTGCTGTCAATATTCTGCTGAGCCTACAGCAGATCTCTTCTGCCTCAGCTAAGATAATTGTTATCTTCTGAGGCATGCTAAATAGACTTTTGGAATAGATTCCGAAGGCTTCATTCAAAATAAAATAAATGGTTGGGGGGAAAAAAAGTTCAAATAGCTTCAGAAATGAGACCGTATTGCAGCTAAGAAGTACTCATTTGATTTTTTATCATTGCTTTTCATTCAATTAAAGAATTGATGAAAAAAAGAGATGTGCTGTTTCAGTTTTGTCATTCTCCTCAGACAGACTATCATGGAGGATGGGACTCTGCGTATCACCAACATCTCCAAATCAGATGGCGGCAGATACATGTGTGTGGCCAGAAACCACTTTGGATCGTCCAGCAGCACAGGAACACTGGTGGTTAAAGGTATTTCTCTCTCTCTCTCTCTCTCTCTCTCTCTCTCTACATGTTTCCACAACTGTACCTTCTATGCCAAGGGTTTAAACTTTTGTTAAAGGAAAGAAATACCAGCTCAAGCATGAAATTGATAATGAAATATATAGCCGTTTTATGTTCCTGGCGGTTTGACAGATGTATAAGTCATCCATGGTTTTGTCAGCTGTGAGTTATTGTTCATGTAGCAGAGTGGGACAAACCACCACTGTCTATGGCCGTGAGTGAAGAATATTTCCTCGCCAACATTTAATTTAAAAAGAGCTACCGTAGCATTTTCAGATTTGGGTTTTAAAATAATTATGATTATAGTGAGAGAGAGACAGAGAGAGAGAGAAAGAAACCCTTTTTTCTTTCTAGTTGACATCGTGATTGCAGTGTGTTTAATTATTCATAACTGAGTTATGGGAGGCATTCGCTGCCTAAGTGAAGTTATTTAAGGTCACTTAATTACACTGGTCTATCTCATGATTCTGGGCAAATTAAGCTTTATTACCTTCTTCATTTGGCTGGATTTTATTAAAACACAGTGTTACATACAGTAACAAATGAACTACCCTTTTTCCCCCTCTGCTGCAGAACCCACCAGGATCATAGTGCCCCCTTTGAGTTTGGATGCCACCGTGGGACAGAGCATCGTACTGCCATGCGAAGTGTCCAGTGATTCGTCGCTGAGCCCCACCTTCAAGTGGTTTTTCAACGGCAAAGCCATTGATTTCAGCAGGCAGGAGCACTTTGAAATGATTGGAGGGGTATGTGTGGTGTGGATGAACAATTGTTCTTTGTGATATTAGGTTAAAAAAGAAATGTACCAAGGGTATGTCCTACATTGTTTTTAAAAGCTATAGCTGGTATTGATGGGTCTAAGAGCTGCACTTTTCTGCCAGTTTATGCCTCTGATGGTCTTTGGTAAAGCAGGGAGATGATTTCTCTGTGTAATGAATTTCCCCAAATGCTTCTAAAACACCTAAATCTTAAAAAATCCTGGATTTAAAATGTTGTATTGGATGGTAAGAGGTCTTGTAATACCAGGAGACCCTCTGTGGCTTTTCATGGTGATTAGAGGAGCTTTAGGAAACATTAATGAAAATGTGATATACTGTAGACTGCATTTCTTCCCTGCAGTCTAGCAGAAAACCAGAGAAGGTCTGACATTTTTTGAAATACACTCGCCTGTTAGCTATGAAGTTTTGCTACTGCTACATAACCAGTGTTAGTTTTAACAGTTGTTTACTGACCAGTCTTGATGAAGTGATGTGAAAATAACAGTTTGTGGTTTAAGCTTAGGACCTGCACAAACTGTTTTGTATAAGCTCACAGTCTTGATGTTACTGTGAGTTGACATGTGGGGTGTCAGGACAAATGTCCCTGTCCTGGCAATAATATGCAGGAGCGATAATCAGTGAACATTAATTGTTAGACAGAGCTAAGCTACTGTAGCTGATCCCCTGTTTTCAGTCTTTATCCCGGCAGAGCTAACCTGCTAGCTGCAGCCTTACACACACTCTGCAGATATTGATGTCAAACTATTTTATTACATCTTCTTTGCTGTGCTACTGTATATAAGTGGTGGTAACAATATTGAATTGCCCCTAGAGTGCAGTCTTTATGCAAAACTAAGATAACTCTACAAGGCTTTCAGAAAGCACAGACATGAGGGTGTTGATTTAAAAAAAGAAAAAAATCAAAATGTTCCTTTAAACAAAGCTGAAACTGATGAATGAGGGGCAGCATGGTGGTGCAGTGGTTAGCTGTCGCCTCACAGCAAGAAGATTAAGGGTTCGATTCCCCAGGCCAAGAGCTTTTCTGTGAAGTTAGCATTTGCCTGTGTGGGTTCTCCCAGGGTTCTCCAGCTTCCTCCCATAATCCAAAGGCATACACCAGGTTGACTGGTGACTCTGAATGTGTGTGAGCATGTGAGGTTGTTTGTCTCCATATGTCAGCCCTGTGACTGTAACCCGCCATCGGCCTACTGTATGTCAGCTGGGATTGGCTCTTTCCTCCTTGCGACTCTGTATGGATAAGCTCTATAGCCAAAGGATGGATAATTGTATTAGAGCAGAAAAAGCTGGAGCAACTCTTGTTTTAGGGTTTCATCTTTATAAGCCAATGTGTGAAAATCTCATGCTCCTTCTTTAATTCAGAGATGCCAGGAGATGTGTGTGTTGTGTCAGAAGGGAGAACCTGTAAACAGCGATGACATTTATCCTGCTCTGAGTTAATCTCACTGTATGAGTAAATCAATCAATTCCTCCCTAAACAAAAGAGCTTAAATTTTTGTGATTACAAGATTTATGCTCCCTCTCACTGAGCACACCAGGCCCACCTAGGTCGCTTTACAGCACTGACATTTGCACAGTGAGAATAATCACAACAGCTGTGTAACTTGCCTTCACTTTTTACACAAAGGGACTGATTTCTGAGTTGCTGTATTATGTTCAAAGAAAACTTTTGAAAATCATCTGCATATGTGTGTGTGTGTGTGTGTGTGTGTGTGTGTGTGTGTGTGTGTGTGTGTGTGTGTGTGTGTGTTTGTGCGTGTACACGGCTGTAAAGTGCAGAAAACAACTCTGACAATTTTTGCTAGAGCTTTTAATCTGAGCTGTAAGAATAAAGTGTAAACAAAGCACTGATCCAAAGAAAAAACAGTTTCAAAACAAGTAATTTTTGTTCATCTTTCCTTACAAAAAGAAGGATTAACAGCATATGACTGAGAAGAAATTCAATGTCTTCCCAGGATTTTCTGTACTTCTCCTTTTAACTCTGCAACTTTGTTGTTTTTCCTCCTCTCCAAGTGGCTAACAGGGATATGTCTCTGTCATTAGGGATTTGCAGGTGACCTGATGGTAAGGAACATTCAGCTGAAGCATTCTGGGAAGTATGTGTGTATGGTACACACTGAAGTCGACACTGTTTCAGCAGCAGCAGACCTAATTGTCAGAGGTATGCCTGTTCCTCCTTTTTTACACTCTCTGCCATTTTCTAGCACTCTCTGTAGAGGTTTTCTATAGAGATGTATCACCACAGTGTTGATTTTCACACACTGCAGGGAACTACTTTAATAGACTTGCAGACTGACAACCAGGTACCTTTTTAAAATTATGCAAATATAATACATTTTTTGTACCCAGTAGAAATTGGGACAATTTGATATGTTGCCTTGTGTATACGGTTACCAATAAAGGCAATATGAAAGAGGGATACGCAATCAATTTCATGTAGTTTTATTCAACCAGAAATACATATTATCCAATAAAATAGCCTCACTGTGAAAAAAATAGTCCCACCTCTCCAGACGTTAGCTCCAAGTAGCTCTGCATCTCGTCTTTTCCTCCGCTTTTTTTCAGATGAAAGTCACTGCTCAATCCACTCTACCATTGTTAACCCTCCCCGGAGGTGAAAGTTCACCTTAAACATGTGGATTCAACTACTTTAGTCCGTAAAAAAAAAGTTACTATAGGGCAGTTGTATTTCAAATACTGTGGAGTGCTTTACCAATTGTTGTAGAAAGAGACCTGGACAGAAATGCTCAATTAGATATTAGGTTAAAAAAACAGCTAAGAATTAATGGCCTCTTGACTGAGGTAGAGAAGTTGATGTATCATGTAGGAGCAATGAAAAGAGACATCCTGACATCTATGAAGTGATTTATTTGACACTGAAGCGTCCGCTCTAGAGAAGAGAGCCAAAGTTGAAGCAGACAGAAACATCAGTTGCTTGTGGAGTTTTGAGGAGACAGTAACCGTGTTCACATTAACTGATGGAGCAAACTGTAAACAAACAGAGCCTGCTGCAATCATATGCTGTAAGTTTCAGCAGAGATTGAATCTTGGAGTTTTTTCATGTAGTCAACTGGTATTTCGAGTTTTCCAATCAAAACAGAATGATTTATTTGCTTGTTTTTGTTTGTTTTTTCCATGTCAAAACCAAAACCAACCCTTGCTACCACTAAAGACATGTCCACTATAACATTTAAAACAAGTTACAATGGTGATGACTCATACCATTATTTTCATATGGTGTCCAGTGTTGAAGTACTTAGTCACTCATGAAAGAACGACCGCAATGTCCTAGTATACCTGCATCTATAAAAGTGCGGTTCACTACTGTATGTGCCAGAAATGTTACTAAACATAGATCAGAAAGCTGTGCATCAATCAAAAGCTAATCACACGTCAGTCACAATTAGAACCTGTGACCCATGATTGAAACACATGAGCTAATGGAAGAGAAAAGCAATACTGCCGTGCTGGTATAGCTTTCACATACAGATTGTATGTTTCTGCATGCATAGCCTAATCTGAAACCAAGCATTGTTGATACCCGGTGATCTTCTTCCAGCAGCAGGTAGTCCCGCTGAGGGCTCAGTGCTACTTTCACAGATTTGTGGGGCTTAGCAGGAAATCTCATGTCAGTTTGTTTGATCTCATGTTGCTTCTTTCCCTAATTTCAATGAGATCACCATTGAAAATCCAACCTTGTTTTTCCAAATCCTTGGTTCCTAATGTTGTCTCACTTTCAACATAACTCCTCTCTGTTAGCCAGTTTAGGCGACCATGCTCCATGAAGAAATCATTTTCTTGTTTCTGACTGGGCAAAGATTCACCTGAGTGTGATTTTTTGTTGATGTTGTTTTTTTAAGTTAAAAAAAAAAATCCATGACCAGGAAATATATATACAGTAGGGGTGAGGATACAAGCTTTAAAGTTAAATTGAAATTCTCTGGCTTCACGCAAATGTAAGATGACACAGTTGATGGTCTAAGTTCCCACTGAACTGCACTATTCAGTGTATTGATTAGACAGCCAATCCCAGAGGAGCCCATTATATCTCCACCAGCCCTGAACTGGGGTTGTTAGGTTTGTTATGAATCACTTAACACCCCTGGCGGGGGTCTCACTCTGCCATGCAGGGTACACTCAAAAAAATAATTCATTGGATGAACGTAATTTAATCATGCCATATATATCCCATCTAAACAAATCATGTTTAGTCAGTCTATCTTGATTGTGTTGGTCTGATTTAATTAAATTACGTTAGTGCAACACAATTTAATCGTGTTGGATGAACTAATACAGGTTTTGTCTGTTAAACTAATGTAAATCATGTTGGATGAACTAATATAGGTTTTGTCTGTTATACTAATATCTTGTCTTAGTGTTGTTTTCACTGCTGGTGTAAGCATTATGTTTAACTAACATACATAAACAACAAGCATAAACGTTTACAATTTTTATTTAACATTTGGGTGCAACATAGAATTGACACCTTACCATTGTCTTATTGTCTTTGATGCATCTCCACAATATGCCACAGTACAACTTAACTGCAGACTTAACAGTGTCTTAAATCCTTCCAGCACTCAATGAAAAGCACATTTTCTCCAAAACTCATGTTGTTTGTGTCAAATATTAAAGGGATAGTTCACCCAAAATTCAAATTGCACTCATTATCTCCTCCCCCTCATGTGGACTAAGGGCTGGGAGAAGTTTCAGAGTCCTCCGTGGCTTCTCTGAGTTACAGGGGGTCTCGACGTAGCAGTGCATGTCCATATCACGGTTGCAAATGGATACCAACTGTCTTCGTCCAAAAAGACACACCAAAAAACATCCAAATACCTCCATGCTGCTCGTATGTAATGTCCGTCTTGTATTGAAGCCCCGAAAAGCTCCTCTTCCTGGTCTGTCCAGATTTGACGAACCGGGAAGAGGAGCTTCCGCTACAAACAAACTTGAAATATAGACTTATTTAATTTTTTTCAGAACAATTTCGCATTTCGGGGCTTCAATACAAGACGGACATTACATACGAGCAGCATGGAGGTATTTAGATGTTTTCTGGTGTGTCTTTTTGTTACGAAGACAGTTGGTATCCATTTGCAACCGTCATATGGACATGCACTGCTACGCCGAGACCCCCTGTAACTCAGAGAAGCCACGGAGGACTCTGAAACTTCTCCCAGCCCTTAGTCCACATGAGGGGGAGGAGATAATGAGTAAAATTTGAATTTTGGGTGAAGTATTCCATTAACCATATGATGCATTTGGGAATGCTGTATTCAGAGTTCAGCATATACAGTACAGTCTTGCAAAATATGTGCATTTAAAGTTTAACATGCAACATTTTTTCAACCTTTGTCAAACACAAAAACACACACACACACGATACTTTTCAACATAGGAGACAACAATCTTAATCTCAGTCCACTGTGCAACCTAAATTGCCTGTTGAAACATTTTTCTTCTAATCTTGAACTTTCAAAAACAAAAATCTGCATTGGCAGATATGTGGGCAAATGCCACCCTTGAATCAGTCTTGATCAAGCTTATTCAAAAGCTTGTTTTTCAGGAGCTGTGCCTTGGATGACAACCTCCACCCATCCAAAGTGCATTGGAGCGTGGGTAGCTCAGGTTCAGACAGTCCAAATAACAGAGCACAGGCAATCGCAGTGTCCCCCAAACCACTGAGGATCCCCACACCTTCAATCAGGACGCCGATGTCCTCTGGATCATCTCCAGGCTCTGCACCCTCCTGTATGACGTACACTCCCATCACAGATTGCTCCATTGAAGTCTTGGCCTCCGTGTTTGCACTCTATGGAGTAAAATATGACAATAAATACATTTGATATGAGTCTAGACAAAATGTGGAAATAGGCTTCAACCTCAGCAAGAACACTGCATAAACGTTAATTTTATGAAATTTTTTTTTCTAATTTATGCTTTCAAAGTAACAGTACTTAGCATCAAACAACAGATGTCATTTATGTTTGAGGGATGTAAAATGATAATGTTACACAACAAACAGGCTCAATTCTGGCCAGGATTTGTACTAAATATATTAAAATGGTTAATAATATTGTTTTAGGACATTTAAAACATACATTCAGCCAATTATATCTCTAGTTTTCAACCTTGCAGAAATATGAGAAATAGCACATGATGAAAAACAAGGGCAAAGCAAAATGCACTTTAGTTATACAGGGTTAGTTATACAGGGTATCACGTTTTAATATGCAATATTTACCACCCTTTGCTTCAAATTTAACACATCCAACAAGTAAATATGTGCTTTCTCTGACTGGCTACTTTGTCACACCTCGTGCATGTAACTCACCATATATTCTTTCACGGATTTCTCATGGTCTGCGTTCAGGTAGTCGCAAGGACTTGAGGATGCATGCTCATCTTGTATGTAGTGTCATCCTGGAAAAAAAAGGAACCCATTTTAACAATATTCTGCATTTTAGGCAGCAGTTCCAAAAAGAAACTCCACAGTATTAACGGACTCTCTGAACTTTTGCACAACTTTTGAAAAACTAAATACAAACCTTGGAAATGGCCACCATAGTTCTAATTTTTTCCTGTGCCGCTCCACCTTTCCCTCGAAAGAGCTCCATCATGCGTGGAGAGTGTTGGTCGAGCTCAGCAAAATGTTGATAGCAGAGGTACAGTTCATATGCGTATGAACTCGTTGTCGATCTGAAAAACATCAACAATACACTTGTCATTATTACTACTGTAGCTGTACCGTCATGATATTATGGGTGGAAGGAAAAAAATCGATTCACAATACTATCACAATAGTATCAGCTGTCCGTCTGAGGACAGAGAACAGGTAGGAGGACAGAGACAAGGGAGGAGGATAGAGAAAAGGAAGGAGGACAGAGACGAGGGAGGAGGACAGAGAAAAGGAAGGAGGACAGAGACGAGGGAGGAGGATAGAGAAAAGGAAGGAGGACAGAGACGAGGGAGGAGGATAGAGAAAAGGAAGGAGGACAGAGACGAGGGAGGAGGAGACAGAATAATAATGATGATGTAGTTTATAATGTTTAAGTAATTACCTACTACTCTCTCTGGCGACACAAGACTTGCACTGCCACATACACGTCACTGAAAGAAAAGAAAGAAAATCAAAAACATTAACAAATGATAAATGAATACACACAGACAAAAATATTAACAACTTACCATGTATTTTTGAGGTGCACAAATCTCAGGGCATGGGGACACTCCTTTATTTTGGGATGTATTTCTGGTAAAAAGAGAAATTGTTTAAAAAAGGTTAATACAACATAATGTTTCTATAGTGAATAATCTATAGATATAATCTATAGCAAGTATTACAATACTTGCAGTTACATACATTGAAGACATGACATGTCTTCATCGAGATGACACATAGCCTAAGTTACTGCACCACAGCTTTCATAGCATCATAGAGCATCAACAGATTTAGACCGTTTGCTACCTTCCCAGAACTGCAGCTCCAACTCATGGTCGTCCATCAGTTATTTAGCCTGCTCTTAGCTGAAAACTGACGAGCCATCACAAACGCCGGTAGTCGAGCAGCGCTGTAACTGTGTGTGGCTATGACTACATCCTGGCACGTCACACGCTGTTTAACCAGAGCACACAACCGAGGCGAGCACGAGCACACGCGTACACACGCGCGCGCACGCACGAGCGCGCACACACACACACACACACACACACACACACACACACACACACACACACACACACACACACACACACACACACACACACGAACGGACACCGGCTAACATGCTAAACGGACTCAGAAACCATAAACATGATGCGCTTTTTTCCCCTCCTCTCCACTCGTTTTTGTTAGCCATAGCAAGTTAGCATTAACTGAGAAAAACGAGTGACTAAAATATGTCTCACAAATGTCTAATGTGTACAATACATCACTCACGCTGTTTAATTCAATACAATCTTGTATATATACATCTAAATTACTTACCAATATCACTTGTGGCAAACGTCCATCAAACTTTCCACTCCGACTTTTTTTTCTTCTTTTGAAATTTCTCTGCTTCCGGTGGGTGTGGCGCATGCGCAGTAGCTGTCCCTATCAGAGTCATTGATTTGAAGGACCTCAGTCTCATTGGACTGAAATGAATGAATCTAATTCATCTAACTTTTCCTTGATTCATGTTAAACCAACAAGAACAAATCATTTAATGAACATAAACATGATTCATTCATTTAATGTGAACATATTTCTAGTTTGTTAATCGAACACATGCCCTGGGTCAGTTTTTTGAGTGTAAGCTGAGGAAATTTCATTTGTTTGGGCTGTTGTTGCGCAGTGAGGCTGATGTATATATGTCCTTGTTTCCGGGTATTGCAGGGCCTCCTGGGGCCCCAGAGGGTCTGGTAGTGGCTGACATTACCGACACCACTGTGCAACTGTCCTGGAGCTCTGGAACTGACAACCACAGTCCTGTTACCATGTACATGGTGCAGGCCAGGACCCCTTTCTCTATCGGCTGGCAAACTGTGAGAACAGGTAACAGCTGCTCCATCATCACCACTGTCATTTTATCAGTCAGACAGTACTGAGGGATATCACTGTAATCTGTGAGTACAGAAAGTATTCCATAGATGTTTCAAAGGAAACACACACTTCACAAGCTGTTTAGATAACTGCACACTCGTAGTATAATACAGCACCCAATTTATATTCTTCCTTTAAAGTTGGGCAAAGAAAAAGCTGTTTGTCTCCGTCTGTTGCTGCTGATATAAGTCGTGATGCAGCTCCGGAAACAGTCCAGTGAAATATGCAGCATGTTCAAACAGCTACAGTAGCTGTAGTTTAGAGGAAATGTGGACCTGCCATGACCAACCAAAGGAAAATAAATGAACTACAAAATAATAAGAGGAAAGTCCATCAAAATGTAATAAATAAATCAACTGGCTGGAAACCATTAAAATGATTGTTTGTGCATGGCACTCATCCCTGCATTTTTACTCCACTCTACAACAGTGGTCTGTTAGCTTCAGCTCTGTTAATGGTCTGTTGACTTTGTGATGGTTACCTCTAACAAGTTAGCAATAATGTTCCAGTAGCAATGAATGGGTAACACAGGTTAGATTAAAAGCTAGTAGCATACAACAATCTAAAGGTAACGTTGGGGTTCATCAGCTCTCTCGTTCCAGATACTGTCTAACAGCATGTTATATTTAATATGCTGTATAGTGCAAAGCTCAAGTACTGTACCAGATCTAACCAGGAAGCAGTTTGTCACCTTTACACAAAAAGTATTTAATGCACCTCAAAGTGATCACCAAAGCACTGATTTAACAAAACACTTTGCAGGAAGAGGGATTAACTGGAGCAACTTTGTCTGACAGCTTATTCATTCTATTAACTGCATTTATGTGTAAAATTGCATTGTGGAAAGCAGGCCTTGCTATGCGATATCAAGAAATAATTATACAACATGTAGATTTGTTTGACCGGTGTCACCCTTGAGTGTACCGTAATTGGAATTGTATTAAAAGATTTTACAAATGTCACCATTTTAGTTTGATGTACTTCACTGGTCTGTGAAATGCTTTTTTATATGTGTGTTGGAGAGAAAGTGTGTGAAATGTGCCTCAGTTAAAGAAGAAGAAGAAAAAAAACACATCTCAATTCTAAATTCTTTAATCCTAGTTCCTGATTCTGTGCCTGGACAGATGATGCATGCAACAGTGAAAGATTTGAACCCCTGGGTGGATTACGAATTCAGGGTGGTGGCAATCAACAGTGTTGGTGTAGGAGAACCCAGCACGCCATCAAAACAGATTCGAACCAAAGCAGCAGGTATCCTCTCAATTTGTTGTTTCTCTTCATAACAAATTAATCAGTCCCACTTGGAAAATGTAATTTACCTGTTTGATTAGTTTCACTTTCCTTCAGCACTACCCGTGATGTTACTCATTTTAAAACTGTTGTTCCTTTTCATGCCAATAGTTTGAGAGTCCCATGCAAAATAGGTGGAAATTGAATTACAATTTGACACGTTTAAGTATCAGCACTAAGCTTGTGTGAGTGTGTGTGCTCTGGTGTGTCATGCTCTGGCAGTTGTGCCATGATTAATTAATGGTTACATCAATAGAAAATGTGACCTATCCACACGTGATGAGGCAGCAACATGAAAAGTGTCTATTTTAGGCCGGTTGTCTGAGTAATTCCATCCTGCTGGTTGAATCACAGGGGAACAAGTTTCCCATTGTGCTTCACACATGGGGCTGACATTCAACGCTGGGCTAATAACAGCGCCGTACACGGGAGTAATGCAACTGTCAACAAAAAGCCTAATTCCTCTGCTGCCTGATTAACCTGTTTTGTGCAAATTAGAAGCTGTGGTCACCTCATTCAAAGCCGTTTGGTTTAACACAACCCTCTGCCACTGCCTTACACGTAACAATCAACAACTGAGGGATGATTAAGCTTCCTTTGTGCCTCCTCAGTTCCTAAGGTTGCACCAGTTAATGTGAGTGGTGGCGGAGGAGCTCGAGGAGAACTTGTCATCATTTGGGAGGTAAGAGGATCATGGGTATTTTTGAGTGGGCATTCATTGTAACAGAGAATCCTTTGAATTGTCTGATGAGAATGGAGTTCTGGCAGAGTTAGTGTGTCTGCAGTGGTCTGGCTTCAGTGCAGCGGCTTTTAATTAGAAGTGTAGCTTTTCTGATTTGCTGCCTGCCGACTTCCCTTGTTGTGTAAATCAAAACCAAGATACGGAGCCTGAGCAAATTTCATATGTGCAAATCTAGAATTAGGTGACAACTTTATATTTTTTGGATGTGGTTCAAAGAACGGCAAGATGCTGTATGGGGAGATTTTCTCAGCAGTATATCAGACTTACTTTTTTTTTTTTTTTTTTTTTTTACAACTCCCCAAATTTGATTTCAGCTCACAGTTGTTTGGGTCAAAGGCGTAACTTTTTCTGTTCTTATCTCAGCCGGTTCCAGAGGAACAGCAGAGCGGAGAGGACTTTGGCTATGTCGTGGCTTTCCGCCCACTTGGCAGCAGCACCTGGATCCAGACAGTGGTGGCATCACCTGATGCATCCAGATACATTTACAGAAATGACAGCATTGCACCCCTGTCCCAGTTTGAAGTGAAAGTGGGCGTGTACAACAGCCTGGGAGAAGGACAGTTCAGCCGTGTTGTTAAAGTGCTCTCTGCAGAGGAAGGTGAGTTAATTCCTCTCCGCATGCTGCAAAGTTGGTGGTGTTACTGTCATTCAAGAAAATGTATACGTTCTTTTATAATTGAAAATATGCATAATTCATGATCTATCCTACTTAGAGCCTTCTGAGGCACCGTCAAGAGTGTGGGGCCACGCTGTGTCAGCCTCTGACATCGAGGTGTACTGGGAACCGATCCCCCCCGGATCCAGTAGAGAGAAGATCATTGCATATGAGGTATGAAAGGGAAAAGTTGAAATAATAGTGCTACGAGGAATATTCAAACAAGGAGTAGACATTAATCCCTGAATGACTGACAGTATAATAAGCTGCTGTTCAGCTGAATGTAACCGCCAATGGTGACAACGTAGAAATATTCTGACATTGAAATACGGTATGTGTTGGAACGGCAGATTTTTCACGGGCTAATCCAGGAGTTGAGGAGGTCTGTTGGCAGCTGTTACGGTCTCAAAAAGAGTTCAATACCCAAGGCTGTCTGAGAGCTGCTATTAAAAAGTAAAAAAATAAATAAAAGAAAGTGTAAACATCATACATCACTATCCTGTACAACAAACACTCTCCTGGGTTTTGGCGGTGGAAAAGCGAGATAAAAAAAGACATTCTTTCCCAAAACCCCATATTTTCATGGTTGGGGTATCCTCTGGTGGCCTGACCTCTGCTGAGAGATGCTGAGGTCGTTTCCAGTGTTTGGTCCACACATTGTTATAAGACAGTGGTTTGATGCACCATAGTGACGCATTTGGGAACAGATACCCAGCAGAGGAGCTGAGCCGAGCTTGACATTGAGAAACCAAGGTTTACTCCAGTATAAAATATTTAACTCATTATTGACAATATTAAACTTTTTAATGCTGAATAACTTTTAACTTCTCTTCTGCTGTTAATTATTTGTCTAGTATAGTTTTAGAACCAGGAGCTCCCAAACTGTAGGCTATTCAGGCAGATAGTGAATCGACAAGTGATCCCACGCTGGAGAAAAATTGAGCTTCTCCTGGTTTCAGTTCAATCCAGATTGTCCTTATCGTTATCATTGAAATAAAAAGTGCTCCGAGAAGTTATTATTTGATTTGGCCAATGTGTTGTTAAGAAGTCAGATGTGAGCCAAACACATTTTTGAGATTTTCAAGCAGGCCATGATTTGGAAAAGGGTTATGAACCAAGGCCTGTATTTTGTCAAACGTTTTAGAGCAGGAACTGCCCACAAATTTCTAACAGTGAGAGTTTCTTAACCCCATCAGAAAGAAGCAGGAAGAGATGGCATCAGAAATTATGTGCAGTAGAGAGAACACTGATTCACTTTTCATCTGCCACAACCAACAATTTCAGCTTTAGTAAATCTCTTTTGAGTCTACATTTTGTTAGATAATTCATAGAATCATTTCTTTTCTCCACTCACGTCAAGTTCAAGCACCTTAAGACTCTGCAAAAACAGCCATTGTGTGAGATCTAATAAATGGTCTAATAAAATCCAGTTTCAGAACCTGTGTCACATAGGGCTGTATCAATTCTAAGCACATTATGCAGTAAATGTCTGGTGAATCATTTAACTACATTGTAAATAGATTTTTTTAATGCAGCAGAACATTTAAAGTAGAAGTAAGTGGAATGTTTGTGTTAATATAAGTCTTAAATAGTTATATCTTCCGACAGCAATCACTTACATAGAGTGTTTGGTCCGAAACACGGGTCTGTCAGTCACTCTGCTCTGCTGTAAGCCGAGGAGAAAACTTTACTTGTATCCTAAAACCTTTATCCAATGAGGAGAGAGAACGGCATAAAGGGGCGGTCCTCTCTGTGTGTGCAGCCAAGGGGGCAATTGCATAGACTGAGGACGATGCGCGTGCATGTGGTGACGTAGGGACGAGGGCGGGGACTGCTAACTCCATCCGCTGACAGGAAGTTAGCCAAAACTACCAGATCACTTACTTCTGCTTTAAGCTTGTGGCACAGTTGTGACACCTCTGCACATCAAGTTTACAGTAATTTTGCAGCAGGTCAATTTTGGTCACCAAATGTGTCTTCAGTGGATGTGTTTCACATGGAGAGAGCCCTGCCACATGAAGGGGGCCTTATAGAAAAAAAAAGTTTGATTCGTCCAAATCATGGGTTTACTAATCGACTCATTATCATATCATTCACAAAAGTGACTCAAAAGGGGAAGCAGGGGAATGTGCCTAATAACAGCTGTTTATAGCTTCCAGCTCCCTGTCTCTCTCTTTGTTGTTCATTGCTCCAATATTTCCCTTTTAGGGAAGCTACCAGAATTGGTCCAGCTGGACAAGTTCTGATGGGCAGCTGGTCTGTCAGTGTCTTTACCACTGTCACTTGGGGTGCGCATGAGAACATGCTTTTTTCTGCGCCGTTCATACAAGTAACAGACGTGGCTTATTTGATATCACTTTTGTCCCAGAAAATAGCTACTGAAGAAGACAAACCTTTGTACCTGTTGTCCTCTCTGGAGTAACTCCTCTAGAAATAACCTCATTCTGTAGCTGCTCTTGACACTCCCTGAGGAGGATACCTGGAGCCTTCCATAGTGAGAGTCTTGCACTACAGCCAAAGAGGGAGGGAGATAGAGAAACTGGAGAGTATTCATAATGTCCCACCCATAGACTCAGCCAGAGCAGCACAGCACTTTGCCAAAATGCATTTTATCAGAAGCTTGTAGTGATATGAATCAAGAATCAGCCCCATATTTAGGAAAGGTTGTAAATTGTTTGAGACATTACTGAGTCTTCTGATGTGCTGAGTCTTCTGATGTCCGTTGCAAAACCTCTATGAAGCACACTGTACAGGAGAAGAAGAAGAGAAACTACAGTGTGTGGATGCTTTTATCAAAGTTATGTTCTGTTCCTTTGATGGGTTGATATTCTCTACTTTCAGTAAAAAAGAAAATAGAAAAGATGTTTAACAATTAAACTAACATTATATAACATCAATACACTATTTTTTCCATTAAAGCAGATCAATAAAAGAATAAATGAAGAATCAAGTTGACAAGTAGAAACAATACTGCAGTCTGTGCACTGCTAAAATGTTTTCCATGTCTATCCCCAGAGGCTGAGCAGCCAGCTGTGAAGATGAGAGCCTGGAAAGCTCTACCAATCTGTCCCAGCGGGGTAGATAAGCCCCATAGGGCCCTTCATGCATGGTGGCTAAGGAATACCATTCAGACCTTTAATTTCAGGAGAAGCACCCTCCAACATGTCTTCTTCATGTTGTGGAAGATAACAATCACACATACGGTACAAGTCAGTATCGATTCTGGGGCTGAGGACAATTAGCTGAGGAGCAGTCTGTGTGTATACTGTATAAACCAAGGTAAACTTCATAATTTAAGCACAATCTTCACATTTGGCTGCCATTGAGTTACACCCTGAGAGTTGGCTCTCTTGAATGGCGTTTGTGTCATAAGCTGGTATGATTGGAACAGCTGTTTGCAAGAGGTGTGATGAGTAATGTGACCGACCGAGAGGATCATCAGTCATCACCGCCACCCTTCAATTTATCTCCCACTTCACGCGCCCTTCTGTCTCATAGCACTGCTTCACCTGTAATGAGTGAAAGCAGCGGGAGCACTTAGATACGCCCTCGCTGACCAAGTGTACAAGAAGTAAATACAGTGTAGAGGAGTTTTAACAGACTGAAAAACTAAGAGATTCCTCTCGGCACTTCAAAGTACAGTGTACTTCAATGATGTCTGTGTCGATGTCAGAATTACACTATAACCCTTGACCATGTTAACTCATGTTGAGGACACTTTGACATGTCGCAGTAGCACAGTAAAAGATAAAAAATAATGATGTCTGAATTCAGTTTCGCTGGTGGTTGAGGAAATGTGCACGATGGCTCACTGTCGTACTGTCATGACTTACAGGAACATTTGAGTGGACCAGAGATTATTAGAAGAAACACCTGTCCTTTTCCTTCAGTGGTATAGTGCTACTTAGCTGTAGCTATTATTATAAAGGGATTGTCTATGCCTCACTTGATTGTTGTAATTTAATTCACCACAAATTTTTTTTAGAAATATGAACTGAAATAATTAAAAAAAAATAACCGACAATGCAGGAAATCCTTAGGGCAGCTGTGGCTTTGGTGCACCTGTAGCACAGCTGCTTTGAACATCAGTAGATCCTGTTTAAGCTACATTTACTGAATAAACTCAGCTGATTCGGTGTACATCTAAACCATCAATATATTTTCACTGAACAGTACTCACAGACTGATGGATCTTACCGTCTAAATCACCCATCCTTGATTCTCATGAGCTTTTCTACACTTTATGCAGAATTACTTATACTTTAGGTAAATTGTGTTTTGTGTGTGTGTGCTTTCTGGCTCCTCTAAAACACTGTATTGGTGGTATAAAACATTTTTCCACCACGGTCTCCATAAGACTTTAATATGCAGCAAGACAATTTAAGTCTCCTTAGATTCTCTTCTTTCATCTTCCTTTGAGTGTATGTGAGGTGGTGTGAAAAAAACTGTAAACTTGCCTTGCTAAGATATTTAAGGTATTTTCCCAAGTGTCAGTAAAACTACTATAATTAAACTGCCAGTGGAAAAAAAAAAAAAAACCTAGATGCATCTGTTATCAGCGACTCCAGGCCCTGTCGTTAATCTGCCTTTTCCCAAGCAAGATCCTTGCAAACCCGTGTGCTGCCAATTGAATAAGTACCCACTCTCAAACCATCTGTTTGACATTTTCCTGTCTGCTTTCTCTGTCTTGTCTTCTCGGGTCATAAATGATCTCCCTGTGAGTACAGATCCTGACATGCTCCTTATCCTTGTACTCCTCACGCACAGTGCTGCTTTTGGTATTGCTGATCATCAGATACAGTTTGAAAATGTGGGCTTGACTGCCTCAGGACCTACAGTACAGTACAGAAGCTGTGCTGATAGCATGGAACTCTTTTAAGTTTGGTCCTATAGATGCACTGCCTTTATGTGAAAGAGTAAATGACCCCAAGTGTCTTATAAGTTAGTAAAGTTGGAAGAAAAAGCCTCATAATAAGCTTTATTTAAAAGTAAACTAGATACCTGAAGCTTCATAACCCTTACACTTTATGTTCTGCTGTCTCTACTGTGCATGATGCTTTTTATAAGCACATTGTGATGCTCTCAGGAAGCTAAAATAAATAAATAGATGACTCAATTTCCACAAAGGAAGGAAATATGGCAGTAGCTCTGTGGTAATCCTCCTTTCTCTGGTCTAGGTTCTGTTTTGGGAGGAAGGATCTCAGCAAAGTCAAGCAGACAGAGTGAAGGTTATCAACACCACCGCTCTGCTGTCTGGCTTAAAGGGTAGCACAGTCTATCTGATCTCAGTCAGAGCCCAAAACAGTGCTGGACTTGGACCCTGCAGCCCTGTGTTCAACATCACCACCAAGAAACCACGTGAGTCTATGCACACAGCACACTCGGGACTTGCTTTATTTTGTGCTGAACCATTTACTTAACCTTTTTGTCTTCAGGTTAGGGGTCTTCCTTAAAGTTTACATCTGTTCAATTCAATAATCACTGTTCTGTATTCCAGGGACTTACTGACACAAAGATGAGTTTAGATGTTAGATTGATTCTTGTATCAAGTGTGAAAGTTTGATTCACTCTTCTGATCTAAAACAGATAGAATTGAAAGATCACCACCCTAACGACACACTTGACAGTGAAGAGAGGGTTTAGTAGGCTAATAAGATTTATCGGGAGATGATTTTGGCATAAAGTAGGGTGACAGAATTTACAGAAAATCTTGGATGAATAAAAAAGTCATTTGTTGATTTAAAAAAAAGACTCAAAAATCATAACAGCACGGTTGGCAGTTTTTCAACAGATTTTAGATGAGTGGGGTTCAGCTGGTCAAATCTTATTAGCTATTAATGAACAGGAGGCCTGTAGGGCTTTACTCTTATTACTTCCAGTGTAGTCTCTCTAAGGTTGGGGTTGCTTCAAGGCCAGTGTAGAGAGGAAGAGTGACTACTGTGACCAATAAGATCTCCACTATATGACACTGGAACACTGTAAACAATATAATAGACTCTTAAACGTATATCCTTTACATTTCTTTTTGCTGCTCTGACTTGTTTTACAGCTTCTTTTTGAAAATTCAGATACACTTTGGAATCCACTTCAGCACAAAAATAAACTGTGGATACAGTCCCTCGTGACTCCCACTGAAAGTGCATGAGGAAGAGATCTCCTAACAGCCAGCAGCAGGAAAAATCAATCTGACTGTTGTTTTAAGATGGAAAATACAGAAAAACTCTAAAACTTCATGTAAAAAGATGAGTGAAAGTATTTGGTGGTGATTGCTGCACTGCAGACTTATTATTATTAAGTCATAGTATCTGTGTTACTTTCTCTGCAGTCCTTCAGGACAATACTCACATAAGCCATCTTTTTTTTGTCAATATTATGTTGTTCTTCACTCAATTCATGTATGTATTCACTTAGTTGTCCTACTCCACAGCAGGCATACAAATCCTAAGCTTTAGCTGAGTTACAATATTATGTTAGAGTTGTCATTTTCTTTCACAGTGTTTCATGTTCTCTATTTAATACTGAAGTCACAGCCACTCACTTAAGCAGTACAATGAAAAACAATGCAGTAAATTGTTAAAGCAGAAGTAAGTGATATATTTGTGTTAATATAAGTCTTAAATAGTTATATCTTCCGACAGCAATCACTTACATAGAGTGTTTGGTCTGAAACACGGGTCTGTCAGTCACTCTGCTCTGCTCTGAGCCGAGGAGAAAACATTTATCGTATCCTACAGTTTTTATCCAATGAGGAGAGAGAACGGCATGCAGGGCTGTGTGTGCAGCCAAGGAACGCCGTGAATGTGGCGACGTAGGGACGAGGACTGTTATGGTGCGTTCAAGGAAACTCGTTTTTTTCCGACCTGTGAAGTCGTACCAGTTCGATCTGGTACATAGAGACGTACTGGTATGATTTCACGGGTCGGAAGTTACGAGTGGCCGTTATAGTGACTTTCACCGGTAAAACAGGTCGGAAAAACACGAGTGGGTTGCCTGGAACACTACAAAGTCGTAAGTTGTGACTTGAAGCTGTAATTTATGATTTCAAAAGCCTACCTGGAACGCAGCATTAGCGAAAACGACCGGATCACTCACTTCTGCTTTAACTACAGGGCCAGTTTTCTTTTGAAAAAAAAAAGAAAAGAAAATGCAAAATAGTAATAATAAATGCAATGAAATTGATCTGAATGTATATATGGTGGCTAAAGAGCTATACTGTAGATGTACCCACTCACAGGTTTAACTACAGGTTAATTCCCACTTCTAAAGCACAGCATGTTACGAGTCCATGTGACGATCCCTGATGCTCCGTACTGCTATCAGACTGTCAGATTTGGTTCAGCCTAACACAGATCTCCTTGTATCTGACGCAATGACAGTTTAACTGTGAGTGGTGCATAGTTTTCAGTTTGAGTCAACGGAGATAGGAGGTGCTGGGTGCTGTGGCGTTTTAGAGTTTGATGGCTGATGGCACCAAAAGGACCCTTAAGCACTTGGAGTCTGTGGCTGAATGCGCTCCTGAGCAGCCTCAGCTCAGCAGAAAGATGAGAGATGCTGTCAGTGACGGGTTCCAGTTTAATTTTTATCATCCTCCTCTCTATTGCTGCCTCTACACTGTCCGGCCCCATCCTCACCACAGAGCCCACCATCCTCACCGGCTTACACACCAGAGTCCTTGTGCCACCTGCCCAGCACACCAGAGCAAAGGAGGAAAGCAAACCAGTGGTCACCATAGACTAATTAAACACCCATTTTAGCTTAGTGCACACATTCGCTTATAGCAACAGAGGTGGGAGGTTTGTTGCCGTGCCAGATGTACACCACCAGGTCCTCGGTGTATCTGTGATACACCAAACAATGGCCAACATGGGAACTCCTGCAGGGGGCTTACTATATTTCACTGAGGTGCACCAGCCTTGAAGCCTTGATCAAAGAGCGTACATTTCCTGTTTTTGTTTAACTGTTGAAATGTTTTCCTGTAGTGTGTTCCTCAAGGTTGACACATATCTGGTGTGAACACAATCTGGATGATTCAATCAAGGCTGACTTCAGAGACAATTTGGCACATACTATTGATGACACTGGTTTATGCATTCATTTGTGAAACTTTTGTCTCCATAATTTCATTTCTCGCAGCTCCACGCCAGCCTCCAGGGAATATTGAGTGGAACCTGACCAACTCGAAGATCTTTCTAAATTGGGAACATGTCAAGGCGATGGAAAATGAGTCTGAGGTGACGGGATACAAGGTGAGTTTCTCAGAGTAATAGCAGAAACCTCACAACCAGGGAAACAAATAGAGCCTCTGCAGCTGTCATCCCAATAAATGGCTTTCTCATTGCAGTGAAAAGATAGACCTCAGCACTCCAGCGTTGCATTATGGATTGGCCCTGTCTGGCCTTTCAAAATTAAAAGATCTGTTCAAGGTGATAAAATGAAAGGTGTCATGCCACAGAGGCAATTCAGCTCTTGTAACAATACAAATACGAATCATATTTGATCCACTTTGCATACAAGTGGGGGAAAAAAATACTCTTTTTGATCATCCTTTCCACAATATATGTTTTTTGTATTATTATTATCCAGATATATGCAGCTCTGCTCATTTAATAAGTCCTTTGTGGAGCTCTGTCCGTGCTGTGCATGTAGATGGGAATATTTTAATGATTTTGCAAAAGCAAAGTGAAATAAAGTGTAAGTTTCTTATATATTTTCTTGCTAAATTTGCAGATTTTCTTTGTGCTTTGTGTTTCTTTTGAATCACACAATAAAGCAGTTTTTGCTATTTTGATAACAGGGATAAATGAGGTCCTGCTTTTTAGCACCATGATGAGTCATCGGGTCAGGCTAGCACCAAACAATTTGTCTTGAATTCATAATCACATCTAGAGAGCCAGAGAGGGACTGTATCACAAAAAATGTCCCTGTTTTTTAGGATTTGGATTCATTTTCTGAACACTAATTTTATATTGAAAGAAGTTATATAGTAATATGCTGAGAGGTCTTCCTGGTTCCATTTTTTACTGTTAAAGCTGACACTAGATCCATGCTCTCCTCCTCCAGGTTGTGTATCGTCAGAACTGGCATGGCAGGACCACTGTACTGGAAACCAGTAAGACCAGTGTGGAGCTGCAGATCCCTTCTGGAGAGGACTACCTCATTGAGATCAAAGCTCTGACCAAAGGGGGCGATGGCACCAGCAGCGGCCCCATCCGCATACCAAAGATGTCCAGTAAGTTTCACACTCTCCGCAGCATGCAAATGATTAGAGTTGGAATTAAGCAGATGAGCAGTGGGATGGGTGCACTGTGTGTAACTAATCCCCTGTGTGACTGATACTGTTTATCAGCTTGACTGTGGCTTGAACAAGGCCTTCAGAATACACATATAAATTGTAATAAGACTGCAGCATAGAAGCAGGACGAAGAGACAAAATGTACAAAGTTATCTCCGGCTAGAAGCTTGTGTTTCAGTCTTCTTTGTCCGCTACTGTATGTTGGCAGGATGTCTCAAGAACTTAAAAGAGTAGTTCAACATTTTGGGAAATGTGCTTAATTGCTTTCTTTCTGAGAGCAAGATGAGACGATCAATATCAAGCTGCTGTGCAAGCTGGCAAGTATACGGAGCTGGAATCAGAATGTAGTTATCCCAGTTTAGCATAAAGAGCGGAGACAGGTAGAAACGGCAGCTGGCTATGTCCAGAGTTCAAAAACATCCCTATAGCAGCACATCTAAAGCTGACTAATTTCATGTGTTGTGTGAATCGTGAATAGGCAGAAAGTTGCACGTTTTGTTTTAGGGTGCTGCGTTATTCATCTGAGCTTTTTCTTGATGAGCTCAGTTCAATTTACTCTCAACCGCTCTCCACTTATGGAACTATTTCTTATACTGTAGTCACACTTGGTGGGCTAGAATGGATGACCATAATTAAGCTGTCATGAACCAGACTTATTTGAATTTTTAAACAACTTATCTTTATTTGAAGCTGTAGCATTCCCAGGTTTATTCTCTACTACTCTGTATGATCGTCACAAAACAACATTTTCTACTGCTAATAAAGTGTTTGTTTTTTTCTTCTTCTTCCTAGGTCTTAACTCTAAAGGATATATGTGCCCAAGTTCCATGAAGACTTGCTATTTTATGATGTTTTGTATATTTTCTATGTTAATTTTGTAGTTTCTGATGCCTTTATCTTTAACTCTAGACATTAGAGTGACTATAGTTTATGATGTTCCTCTCTATGTGTCAGATTTGCCGAATGAGCTGCTACCTGGAGAGTTTCTCATCCACTGATTTTCAAAACCAAACAGAATGATGGGAGTGTTCTGACAGGTTGTCAAATGCCCACAAATCCTGTGGCTGGAGTGTTACTCATACGCAACAGCACAGCCTATTTTCAGGACCACTGCAATCCTCCTGGAAGCATGTGTTTGATAAACATGGGAAGATGAAATTCTTATCTTTATTTGTGAAATGAACTTGAGCACAGGTTCATTTCCCAGTTTCATGTCTGTTTCCACCTGCCTCAACTTCCAAGTTTTTTCTTGGCTTGCTGTGACTCCCACGAATGTTAGAGACCAATAGATGTAAACTCAGAGTTAAGGTAATCTCTGTTTCCTTTGCTCTGCTCAGTTTGGATTTGAACTGTTAATCCTTGGCATTTTTAAATGAACACATATTTAACTGCATTGGTGGAGGAGTCAAAACTAACCCATACAATTATGGTAATATGAGATTTTACTGGTTTCTTGTTTTTAATTCTTCCAACTTGCTTACTGTCTACCAGCTCTATTGCTGATGCACTGATGTGAATTCTGTGTACAGCGTATTTTCCCCAATTAGTGCTGTACATGTAGAGGATGTACAATTATCTACAGGAAATTATGCATACTGTACATCACACCTGACATCCTGTGCATTACTGGCTCGCCAACTATGATTTTATATTGTTAACCTGTTACTTGTTTGTGATGCATTTTGAAATCATTTATGAACTTAAATAACCCTAACACATCCTAACCCTGCCTGCAACCCCATAAAAGGTGGAGCACAAACAGGAGTGTCACTTTAAGTGCTAACTAGCATTAGCACAACTCCTGTGCTTGACCCTAAATCTAGGCTCCCTGGTCAAACATGGGCATCTACATTAAAACACAATTCAACACAATTTGATCAGACATCTAGACAGGCCATGCTTTTGCTTACTAATGTAGCCTTGAGCCACTAGCCTTAACCAGATATAAGGAGCAGGCTGCAGAGGTCTGGTATGCTCAAGTTTTAACCCTACTGTAACCCGCTGTGACAACCACCTAAGTGTTGCAAAATCCATCGAAACAGACAATCTTCAGGATTAACACTTAAACAAGATTTACACTTCAACACCAGCCTGTAATCAAGGACGACCATAATTGGTGTTGATTGTATGCAAGGTCACAATGGCTTACCTTATGATAGTTTTTAGACAGGTATCAAAAAATTCTTGGATATAACAAAGTTGCTTTGCCTTGTCAAGTTTATAATCTTCAAACCTGTTGAGCAGTCTTTAAGACATACATAAGGGCAAACTTGTCACACACAGAATGTAAACTGTTATGTACTTAATTTATTTTATTTCTAAAAATATACTTAATGTAATTTTGTGTGGGGGAAAATATAAAGTAATCGTAGTGGTGATATAGATTGATGGTACAGGCAAGGTCAAACTAAGAGGACCTACCATATTTATTATACATCTAGAAATGAAAGATTAGAAACAATGACAGCTCTTCTGAAGAACTGTTTTTTTTCCACATTTGTGTAATTTTTTGCTTTTTTCAATTTAATTCCAAACATTAGCATTCACAATGACTACATACATGCATGAAAGCTAAAGCATCTAAGTAGATTCACGTCTAATTTAATGAAATTCAAACTACATTTGTCTTTGAGCAGCCTGTAACATTTTTAATAATTCCCAGATCACATTTGCTGCAACTGAGTGATAAATGTTATACTTGTGATCATATTACGCCTTTTTAATTTTCATTCAGGTCTATCATTTCACTACTGTATAGGCAACAGTTTGCAACATCACACATCTATCACTATCAATACTGATCACAAGATAAGTTAATGTTAATGTGGCTGAAAGGTAGATTTGTTTTCCTCAAGAAGAGATACAGTTGTTGAGAGAGGAAAGGTTTGTCCCTCATACTAACCCATGTGCTTTATTTCAATGACTGAAGTGCTAAGATATTTATTATATATTTTTTCCTGAATACATTTCCTGTTTTAATATAAATCTGCAGGTTATTAAATATCTATCTGTGCTTTTTTTATTTGAGGAGTTTATTTTGTGCTGTTGCATTTACTTAAACCTGAAATCCCTTTACATTGGCCAAACTAAATGTTTTATTTTCAGTTGTAATACCTAATTATGATGTCTCAAATATGTATGAATTAAATTTATGTCCTTTTCATTTATGATTAACATGCTCTCTGTAACTGAATCTGCAATTTGTTACTTCAGTAATGTGATACCTTTGTATTAATATAGTAAGATATCTCTGTGAGATGATGACTCAATAAAAATTTCACATTGAAATCCTTTAATGAGTGTTTTATTTATTTATTTTTTATTGTTTCCTGGAGATTATTTCATCACTATTATGGAGCGTGTAGTGGAGGCTCATAGCAGATATAGCAACACCGAAGCCTCGATCCTTATCCTACTGTATGTGAATAAGACAGGCTACACAAAAGGTGGAGAGAAAGAGTTTTGCCTCAGGACCAGGGTCAAAATATTAGCTTCCCTACGTTGCTTTGGCAGAGGTATGATCTCTGTGCTTAAGTGGCCTTCCAACAGGTAGGTTAGAATTTCTTTCCACTGGGATATGAGTTATAATTTATAGGTTCATTATACTCAGAAATTTTAAGGTTCACATTTCAAAGCTACTGGCAAAAACTACAGTGACTATAGTGACGATTTCTGTTTCCTAGGCAGGCAGGGTCACTTCCTCAATCCCCACTCGTGGCATTATAAGATGCAGCTGTAGCATTAATGAAATTTTTAGAAACAAAGTAAAGTCTGACACGAAGAATTAAAATGTGTAGCTATTTCCTTCATTGACACTAATCACACTAAACATTCTTAATTTCTGAAATGCAAAACTGTTGAACAGAAATATTTGGGCAAGCTCACCACAGATTATCTTTTGACTGAAGCCATGTGGAAACTCCAATCACCAAATTGTTCATCATCAATTAAGCCCTTTTCTGTTAAACACCCGTAGTCAGATTCTGAAGATTCATGACTAAACCTGTAACTTAAAAGAAAAAGAAAAAAAAATAGGTGTTATTTTCATCAGATTACCAAAATGAGTTTACACCTGATTTGTTTTTTATTAATTCCAATCACTGTAGAACTGAGAACATGGGCATAATCAAGCCCCATTTCACACCCATGACTTTCCATAAAAGAATCACACTTATCAGTGCTTATCAGTACGCCAACACTCATTAGACCTTTCAGTGGGAAGAAGCAGAAAATTAGAAAAAGTGTACTTGGCATATTTAAGCTCTGCCTGCTTTTTGAGTCAGATTTGTTCCCACATTGTTTCTGTTCCTGTGTGTCCTGCTCCTACTGCACCAGTTCACCTGCACACTTGAGGCCAACCTGCTACTCTTCTTCTTCTAGCAACACAGTTATGGTTAAATCACAGTTAACAGTGTCTGCAGTGCACAGCATATGAACCAACTGCAGGAAACCAAGATACTCCACAGGAGCTGGAGCACTCTTGCCTCTGTAAAGCTGCACCAATAGTCAGAAATCAAACCTAAAAGAGCCAGTGTTGTGTCAGCTGTCAAGCCTCTCAAAGAAAACAGACTTATTCATCACAAGAAAAACTATCGTCTCACTGAACAAAGCACTGACATTTCGAGAGATTGTCTCACTGACTTTCGGTCATCATATCACCTGGGAATCACAGAGGAGGCAGAATCTTTAATCAAAGTTATGTACATACACACAAAGTTGATATCAGTAGCAAAGATCCTGTTGAGCCAATTAAATGTATGATGGATTAGGGGGTTTATCCCTTAGTCATTAGTCCTGGAAGATAAAATCAGCAGCAATGTGACTTTCCTCAGAGCTCACTGGAAGCTTTCTGATCTCGGCTCCTAATCTCTGTCATGAAGGAAGTGATGTTGTGTAAATATGTCCAATATGGGAGAATATGTCTGGCTTCTTAACACCAGAAATAAACATGTTAAGGTAGAGTTTATAAAAGGTAAGTCAAAGACATGTCTCACATATGGATTAACATTTAGGACAAAATTAAATTTTGCACTTTGATGTGCTTGTTTTAACCCACCTTGTTTGACACCAGCTTTAAACTGGAGACCTGCTAAGGAATATACAGTATGTCGAGAATTTTTAAGCAACTTACATCAATACACTCCTCCAAGACTCATTCCCACTTTACAAAACTGCTGCACAATCTCCTTTGACTTTAAGCCGCCTTTTCTGCTGGTGCAAAATTCGGCCTTAAATATGTAAAGCAACTAGAAGAACCAGAGCTTGACTCACAGCTTGTAGCTAATCCTTTATTCATGGAAATCTCCTGAGACTGGCAGTGCTCGAGGAGTGGCTTCTTTACCTTTGCTGGGCTGTGCATGTTGTGCATGCGCTGCTTTGAATCCACCTCTGCACATTATCAACATGTGACGCTTCATGCAGGGCTATCCGAAAGAAAAGTGCTTGGGTCACCTGATAAGCACGGGGGCGATCTGTCATGAGCATCACCCACAGCTCTTATTTTATTCTGCATACAGTATGGTTTCATCCCCATCACACAAACGCAGGCACACACGCTGCTCAGAAAAGTCATATATAGGCTGGCAGCTCTCTTCCTACATGGGGTTTGAAAATATGATTTGTTGTTCATATTGAAAGTGGGCTCGGTGGGGAGGAGCTGACAATATTTTCTGGTATTGTTGAGGTGTAGGCTGCGAGATATGTCAGAAAAGTGACAGTGTGTGGACCTGAGCTGAGCTCTAAAGCAGGGATGAAGTGGTGTGATGGACAGAAGATTGGCTGGGAATTAAAAAGACCATGAGCCTTCTCCAAGCACCATGGGACAGCTGACAGGCAGCTTGTAGAGCTCTCCTCCCAGGTTCACAGGGAAAAGACTCTGTGTGGAAGACCACTGCTGAAGGCTCTGACTGACATTACACTCACTTTGATTCTTCACTATGGTCTGTGAAGGCCAGCGTTTACAATACATTTTATGTTACACTGCAGTGTGTGTTGTGCCTGCTGACATAAAATAGTCCTACATCCCAAATCAAGTGAGAGAAAATAAAGCTAATTTTAACTGATGCAGGAAACACTGTGACAAACTAGGTGTAACAAACAAACATGGCCCCTTTTGGGGCTTGACTACAGGCCAAACCTGAATCTTAAGGCATGTGTTTCATTATAATTCAGTGATTTAGCGGCAAGGGTGATGGGGCAGGAAAACAGTAAGATGCTTAGACAGGTTGTAAACAAGACAACCAAAAACCACTGAGTCATGTAAATACATCACTGCACAGAAAAAACTGTGTAGAACAAAAGGTCAGCGCTGGGCCTCAGTCTGTAAACTTTGGATTATTATCAGTTTAGGTGTTTACCTTCGTAATCTCTTCAAAATAAAATATGAGATTATTCTAGACCTGCTTCACCTTTTTCCCCACACCCAGCAGATGTGAAGCAACAATAGCATTTGTTTCTTATGACTTGATGTATTTCAGTTAATTTCCTGTTTGCTCTGTTTTGGTCTCCACCAACCCCTAAGGGAAATATCTGTTTACTAGCTGTGAACACTGTTTGCCTGATGTTTAGTGCTGTCCAGTGGGTTTATCAGTGACTTTCCAACTGCAGAACTGTTGCTGAGAGTAAAAAGTGATTGAAAAAACACTCTGAGTAGTCACAATGGTCAGACACACCTGGATTAATCAGTTTGTCCAATAATGTAAGACAGGAAATAAAAGAGCTGCCTTAAATTCAAGAAGTGGTGGAGCTGTGCATAGAGCTCATTCACTCAACAAAACGGATCCATTTACATACAGTCAGAAAAATGCATCTTCCTTTACTGGTCACGTTTATGTGTAGTTTGTAGGTGGTTTAATCACCATCATTAAGCCTTTAGGTGGATGTGACTCTTTGTTATTAAACAGTTTTACCTTACAATATTTCCACAACACGCAGAATGTCACTGTCCACTAATGCAGCTGTTGCAGAACCAAATGTTTTCATTACACAAATGCCCCAGACACAATGGATTTGGGGGGGAAAAGTCACAATCATGTTTTTTTTTCAAACAATTTAATAGTGGTTGTGTAAGTGAATATTTATCACTGAACACACACTGACGAAGTGGTGAGGAGGAGAGACGATAAGGATGTCCAGGACGGTTCTTCCCCCAGGCTCCGGTGTAAGATGAGGAGCAGGCTGCACCACAAACACCGACCCATGGAGGCGAAGTCTCAGTTTACATTTGACCACTGTACCATATGAAGCTGTAAAATAAATTAACGTGGACTTATGAACGGAACATCAGGTGTTCAACATCAGCCGTGATGAGACACTGCTGACACACACACATACACATGAAGTATAAATGACTTACCAAGTTCAAATTATTGAGAAAATTATTTGTTAGGTCAAGGTGAGGTCATGTTATAAGCCTTTTGGGTTTCAGACCTCACCTGCACTTTTCATATCTTTCTCAGTAGTAAGAGAGATGAGTAAATGTTTTTGTTCTATTTTATATGTGCAAATAAATAAAGTCTAAAATCTAAAAAAGTTTAGTTTTACAGGATCTGTTATGTAGAATCATCTGTCTCCCTGTGCTCGGTCTGTAATTTACCTGCACTCGGTTTGTCATCTCTCTGACCACGCAAGTGTCCAATATGATGAGAGAAAACTAACGTTGGAAAATTCAGTCACAGTTGTTTACAATTACAATTCTGATTGGTCACAAGCAACAAGCTCTTGAAAAACAGAGCTATAGCACTTAATTGCCTACACCTGCAGTACCTCGAACGGCCACGATGGTGTCTCCAAAAAACAATCCACACACTACATTGAAATGCCAAACTTTACAGCAGCAATAACCGTGTTTAGGAAGAGTTAGGAGTAAGTTTGTTATAAAATGCAGATTATTAGAAGGTGTCTTGTTCAAGGCAGATGCGCCCAAATGACTTGCATCTCCATCTGACAACATTCCTAACTTTGTTACCTTTTTGGAGTTTCTTTGTCCTGAAGGACGATAAGGGAAAAAGCAGAAAGTACATCTGATGGCTCGACTGATATTTTTGGGAGAAGCCTCAATTCAAGTCAGAAATAGAGGGCAGACCAAAACCAGGATGCATTCAAAACAAGCTACAGAAATGTGACATCTTTTGTTACCATCACTCTTCACACGAGTCTTTTCAACATGGCTGTCAGTTCATATTGGTGTCAGATATTGGATACATCCAAGAATAGATATGAGGAAAAAAAGAAAAAAAGTCAGATATGAGTAGCAATTCAGCAGCTTAGCACGGAGGTCTGTCAAATGAGTTTGGCCTATTTTACACAACTGGATACTGAAACTGAAGACCCTGCTACACAGGATAGGATTCTTCTATGTTTAATCTGCTGTCATGGAACAGCATGTCTTCTCCGAAATGTAAATGAATTCTTGGTAAGTACCTAGTGAGTCAGTCTTCCATTATTGATTACCTAGTGTAGCTCTAACAGCAAGAAATCGTCTCATGAATGCACCATCTAAGTACTAAATTCTATGTTTTATACTAGTAAAAGATTTTCCCTATTCATTTGACCTTACTACACTCTAGACACACTGCTACTCTGTCATTCAGCACAGAACAATAATGTCTTCTTATCTGTTATACCCTGTCAACCGACCTTTAACATTTCAGCCCTGTTAATGCATGTATGCCATTAACCTTGGAAGTCCCCCGGGAAGTAGATGCTGCTGTGTCGATCACTGCTTTGTAAATTATTGATCAGCTGTGAGTTTACAGTGTATTCAGAAAGTATTCAATCCTCTTCTCTTTTCTCAGTTTGTTTTGTTATAGCTATCTTTTTTTTTTTACATGGCCAATTTACGCAAAGTGAAAACTGAATTTTACGAACTAAAATCACGTTGATGCATGGATTCAGATGCTGTGAAATTTAGCTCAGCTGTCTCCCACTGATCAGAGATGTTTCTACACCTTGACTTGGCTCTACTCAATTCAGCTGAGTCGACATGATTTGGAAATACTGTATGCACACCTGTCTATTCAAGGTCTAACAGCTGGCAGTGTATATCAGGGAAAAAGTTATGAGAAGGAAGAAGCTGCCTGCAGAACTCAGAAACAGGATTGTGTTGAGGCACAGATCTGGGAAAGGATACAAAACAGATTTCTGCTGCACTGAAAGTTTCCAAAAGCACAGTGGCTACCATCAGGATGACTGGAACAGCCAGGGCTCTTATTGGAGTTGGCTCCCCGGCCAAAATGAGCAGTCAGGTGATAGAGCTTTGCAAGGGGAGAGGTGGCCAGGAACTCAATGGTCACTTTGACTGAGTCCTATGATGCTGTGTGGAGAATGAGATGGCAGAAACCTCCAGGAGGACGATCATCACAGCAGCACAGCAGAGACAGAAGACTCTTCTCAGCAGTAGATGCATGAAAGCTGCTTATGAGTTTGTATAAAATGATTCTTTGTGTGTCCAGGGTGGTTCACCTTCCAAAAGGACAATGACCCTGAGCACACAGCCAATACAACACAATAGAGGGAGATTGAAGAACTCTAGCCCAGTCAGAGGCCTGACATGAGCCTACAGTAGTTGAACATCTCTGGAGATCCTGAAAAATGTCCACTGATGGTCATGATGCAGCCTGACAGAGCAGAAGAGGACTTGAAATAGGAAAATGACAGAAAATCCCTATATTCAGATGTGCAAAGCTTGTCGCATACCCAAGAACCCTTAAGGCTATGATTGGTGCTTCAACTAAGTCCTGAGTAAAAGGTCTGCATACTTAGATCAATGTGATATTTCAGTGTTTTTCTTTTTTTAAGGACCATTTATGTCCTGTTTTAAAAGAGGCAGCAAAGAGACAGGAAATGAGAGTGTGAGACTGACATGCAGTTAATGAACAACACAGTTGAATGTTGAACTAGCGATCTCTGTATGCTCACTCAGTATGCTCTTGTAGGATGTGCTGTGACCATGCACTCACCCACTTTTTTTGATTGTTTGCAAGGACTTTATACAATTCTGGTTTCTGTTTTTGAGGTGTTGCCCACATGGCATCTAAAGGTAAATGTACTTCATTGTTGGAATGAACTTAAAGCAACTGAAACTACATGAAGCATCTTATTTAATGCATTCAATAAGCCACTCCAATGTTTGTAACAACTAGTCATGATTATCTGAGCGACAGCTATTCTAGTTTACACAATACAAAACATACAGTTAAAATGAATGTGCAAATTAATTATGGGCATCATCTTAGAAATGTGTAAATGGCATGATGCTATCCTCTGTTTACTGGCTAATTAGCATAAAAACACAACACATTTGATCTTCTGCCTAAAAAGGATGACACCCTACAAAATGACAATGATACATTGTGAAGCAGCCTATAATTATTTGTAATGGTCTCCATCCAGGTTTGACAATGGCTTCAGCTCTGTTTGTGAGAAGACACAAAGGACAAATGGGAAAGACTGTGTTTCAAATGCTATACAGAGCAGTTGTGTGACTGTGTTCGTGAGATCATGTTAACATGATGCACGCTCCACAACCTGACATTTACACAGTGATAAGCCAGTTGTCAAAGGCCAGGAGGAGGCAGAGGTGCTGAGAGGTAGAGAGAAAGAGTTACCACATGACTTCACTTCAGCCTGAATTAGAGAAGTGAAATGACTTTGACCATGTGTAGGTTAAGATACATCAACCTCTAGAGAGGGTAAAATTAGGAATTATCCAAAAAACTATGTAGATATAGTTTCATACACTGAAACATTCAAACATTCCAACATAGATTTATACATTTCACTACTTTAATGATATGTATAGTTTCATGTTTTAATTATCAGCTATTTTTCTTCCAATTTTCCTTTTACTGTACACACACACACAGTAGCTCACACATTTATGGCACCTTGCACTTACTGTAACGGTATATATTCTGTATGAGCACATGATGGATAAAACCACAGATTTTTTTAGAAATGGAAGAATAATTGTGAAGCAGTGTTTATTTGTGACATGAATATAAAGTAATGAAAAGGACAGCCTCGTTACTCACTGATTTAGAGATCAAGCAATATAAAGGGCACCATGGCTTTCTTCTGCTACGAGCCGGGTCTGTATGGTCAGGGTGGAAACATAAAACCCCTCTAAGGTAACACACTGTACTTGGTGCTGCAAGAGAATGGGGCGATAATTACACACAAAGTCCCAAAACGTGAGCAGAGTAGGAACAGGAGGTGAAGATACTGACCTTGTGATATCTTCACAGTGAAGCACACTTACTCACACAGTAAATGTATAGTACGAGAACAGGCAGGGGCAATCATCACTAGTTGCAACATACAGGTTCCAAAAACGTCATACAATTTAGACGTGAAACAGATTGTAGTAGTTGGTTGAAACAATTATTCCAGTGTTTTCACGTTTAAAAAAACCCAATATGATGACCAAGTGATGCATGTGTGCAGTTTCCATCATTAGATGAGCCAAGGCAAATAAGATGCTGTGTATCTGGAAAAGCCACGTAAAGGTCAAAAAAACATACACCCATTGGAAATGAGGCAGACTCGTCACTCTTGTGTGACACGATCGGTCTACAAAAGCAGGCTCCTTAGGATGCAGCCCCTGACTTCGAACACTGCTGAATGTTTGTGTCAAATGTGAAGAAAGGTGTTACTAAAATATCGTGTCCACAAGTAATGGACAGATGGACAGACAGAAAAATTATGGCAAAAAAATTATCAGAGCAAAAGGAACATCAATGTATGTAGTCCTTCTAGGCTTTTGTGATAAAACTATTAAAATGTTTGCAGGTAAAATGGAGAGTAAGAAAACAGAGCCATCACTGAGTCCATGACCAGACCCATAAATGTCAGTTACACAGTGAAGTTTGTTACCATCAGCTAACAGTAGCCGGCATGAGCATGAAGAAGTAAAGCTGTAGCAGCACAATCAGAGTGAATTGGATAGAGTGAGGTTATGATTCACTGCTTATGAAATCAACTTTCATTTGTAAGATGAAGAATGTGCTGTCTCTCCCTTTATAAAATTTACATTGTCCAGCCTGTCAAAGCTAAAATAAAACATCAGCTTAAGGCAGTTTTCTGTTTGTTTCCTGTATCTGTCGCACAAAGCAGATGCTGCCAGGAACAGTACAAACCACAGACTACTGAGCAGCAGTAGATCAGAGGAAATACGAAAAAGCAATTACAAGTGATATTGATAATTTCTAAAGTAGAAGGGAATGCAACCTTCTTTTCCTTGTTTTCTTGAGCTGTTTCACTGATGACTTGCTGTTTTTTGTTTTGTTTTGTTTCTTATTTGATTCACTCTCACCTGGCATCTTGGAGTGCATTCTTTTGGCAGCAGAATAATTGCATCCATTTATGGTTTTTATTCATTTATTTATTTTTATTTAAAGCTTTGCTTTTATTCTAAACCCGAAGTGTAATTCCCTTCCATTTTTTGTGGGTCAGAGTACAGCACGGGCTTGAAAACGTTGCCTATATTGGCATCTCTGCAATTCAAATTAACCAGATGAGGGAAAAGTGATTTAATGGAAGTTCTTTGTACTTTGTGAGTCAGTGACTTAATTAAGAGCAGGTGTGAACGCAACCAAAATGCCTTGAGGATGCATTTGAGATACAATCACTCAGACCTCATTGGCAAATGCGTCCTCTACCACAGTCTAATTTGTCCCACTACGGTGGCCCAGAGAGCTAAAAACAGTGGAACACATGCATACACACATGCAAAAAACCAAAACAAACAGAAAATATCTTCATCAATTTGAAAACAAATGTCCGCATACACTCAAAAAACTGATTCAAGCCCTTCTTTGATGTGACACATTTAATTGTTGTTTGATTTACTCAAATACATCTATTAAAAACTTATACATGTACATTTAATTGAGATAACATAATAATTTCACCTTGACATTCGCTAACTCAAAAAAAATGAGTTTCACTTGAATTGGGACCACCCACTGCGCATGTGCGAGGCAACACGCTCCAACCGTCTCTTTCTCACATTCTCCCGGTCTTCCTCGCTTCATTCTTCTCGGAGTCGGACATCTTCCTTGACACTGCTGCGAGATATAGCTGTTTTCCACTCAATGGTGAGTATTTTATTTTGTTGCATTTATAAAGCTGTTGCTGTTAACGGACCGTAAAGCCGTACGAGTTTTACCATCAGTGAAGTGAAGTCGCTAGCTAAGATAGCTACAGGAGGGAAAATACAGTTGAGTAGGCTAAGTGTCTGTGGTTAGGCGGGCCCTACTCTGACTAATGTTCTGCCCATAGGCTGTATAGAGGTTATAACCGTATGTTTTCTGGAAAAAATGTATGTTACATGAACATGACCTCTCGAAATGGACCTGTTTTGGCTAGAGCTCCTCTCCCCTCCCCCACTCACAGACACAACCACACACTTGCGCATTCAATCACGTCCTTGACTTTCATGGCTTATAAAAGCAAATTTGTCAAAAATCGCCGTTTTAAATGCTGTGTGTGTGTGATTTATGTGATGTCTATACAGTGTACAACACCAAAGGCTAGCCAACAGAGCCAACAGCCAGTCAGCCATGAAAATAGAGAGAGAAAAAACGGAATTCTGCATATTAAGTAGCCATGTGCTTCTGTTTGTTTGAGAAATGGTGGAAGACGGAGTGGTTATGGTTATCATAGATTAGTCGCTAGCCGTTAGCTACCAGTTTGACTTTAATAACTCAGTGACTCAATAAACGGTCCATTAAAAAAATCTCCAGCGGATATCTGAGTTACAACGTGACTGAGCTACTGGAGTAGTTTCTTGTCGTGTCCGACAACGAGAGGGTTTTAACAGCTGACGTCCTGCTGTTAGCTTAGCTACGGCCGTTAGCTTAGCTACTGCTATTGGGTGTCCCTGTCAGCTGCAGCTACTGAGGCACCGTAATAAGTCCCCCAAACGGAATAAATACAACACATAGCAACACGAAATACACACACACAGAGAAATAGTAATGTTTCTTCAATCATTTCGGATTTGTCTAAACGCTGATAGGGCGTGAAAAATATGATATATAGGCTATAGCTAAACTCTCGTTCGTTTTCTACCCAGAAGTAGTTGTAAACAACAAGGCGATTCGGTGCAGGCTGTCTTTTTAAATTGAGCAAACAAGGATTCTCTCTCTCTCTGTCTGCCTGTCTCTCTCTCTCTCCCAGCATTGGCTGTGTCTGCTTGATTTGTCTTGGGCTGCAACTAAAGATTATTAACAATTCATACATAATCTGCCCTGAACTGATATTCACCTAAAAGTTTTCAAGTGTGTATATACAGTAAACATTAAATAAATAAATGTGTGTGCCTGTATATATTTATTATTATTTATTTTTACCAGCTCTATACTTTTTTTGGTTTTTACCACATGTCAATATCTACTGGCTAATTTTGAAATGATCTGTTTGCCAAAATGACTTTCTGTGGGATTACAATGATGATTTGATTTTTTATTTGGTGTATTTTCATGACATGATGTATATATTATGTGAGGAAATGAAATTTTGAGTATCACTTAATATTTTTGTCTTATCTTTTGCAGTTTCATTAATGGTACCATGCTCCTGGAGGCAACCTCTTGGTGATTGTAAGTAATAGACAGCCTATTTAATGCTGCCAAGGGTTGATCTATACAATTTTCACATGTTAAATTTGAATTGTACTTATTGACTTTTCTCTCCTTTTCAGCATAATGAATGTGGAAGTGCAAAGAATGCAGTGTAGAACTACCTCGCAGGTATTTGTTGCTGAAGCATTTCAGGCAGACACATGGGCATTTTAGGGGTAGTTGTCACTTTCCATGTCCATACACAGATTGCCCTTGTACATTTAATACATGGACTAAGCTATTAAATCACACATATAAAAGTCATGCTAAGCAGCCAACTCCAAAGCCATTAGAAGTATCTACATTCCAGTGTCATGTGTGTTCTTGCAGAGAACTAGCTACAGAAAGAGATTTTTTTCAACACCTAAATGGTCATCTCAGGCAAAATGAGACAGTTCCATGTGTGTTTTTAGGCTGTACATTTAAAACCAACGTTTACAGTACATTTAACACACACAAAAACAGGAAACACAACCAATATTCATTAAAAGACTTTCAAGCAAATCTCATCAGTACAAGTACTAATTTGAATCAGTCAGATAATTCTGCAGATGGGCTAACAGAATCCATAGACACTGATCATGAATAGGAAACACTAAGTCGTGATAATATAAATAGTGGAACACAGTTGATGTATCATTTTACTGATATTAGCCTGATTGAAGACATATTGTCCCATGTGCTGATTTTGTCTGCATTGTCCCATGTGCTGATTTTGTCTGCGTTGTCCCATGTGCTTGATTTTTTTTTTCTTTTTAAAGAGCACAATGCAGAAAAAAGATGAATTCAAATACATAAGATTATATATAGGTTATAAAATGTAATAATCATGTGTCAAGTGTTTGCTTAAACAGTCAACTCCAAAGCCATTAGAAGTATCTACATTCCAGTGTCATGTGTGTTCTTGCAGAGAACTAGCTGCAAAAAGAGAATAATAATCATGTGTCAAGTGTTTGATATTATATATGGTATTTGAGGGATCATTGCAAAAACTGTGTGTGGCTTAATCTAATACTATTTTTATTTTTCATTTAATGCAGTATATGGTGCTTATGTATTAATTTGTTGTGCTACTTGTCTGTTGTTTCAGATCAGGAGTAAAGGTGTACCACAATGGCAGATCCAGTTGTTCTACGGATCATCTTTGGTGATGGAACTGACTCAAGAAAATTGCACCTGGTTTCTGGAATTCCAGAAACAGTGGCTGAACTGCATAATCTTGTAAAGACATGCTTTCAATTGCATGAGGACTTCCGTATGCAGTACATGGATTCTGATTTTAAGGAGTTCATGAATCTCACTTCAACATCTGAAATCCAAAATAAGAGCACACTCAAAGTAATATACATGTCTCTCACACCACCGGAGGATACCCACATCACATTGTACCCAGTAGAACCGTCTGATGTGGCTACTACTAGCACAAATGCTCAGACATTTTCTTCTTCATCAGTAGCCTCATCAAGCAGCGCTGATACGCTCTACACATCGACTCCACATTCATCCCCAGAAATTCAGCTTGAGGGGTTGTCCTCCTGGCCCAAAGTCTTTGTGGTCCCTAAATTCACCTACGAGGCTGAATTTGAGCTACAGCAAAAGAACAATGAGTTTGAAACAAATGGAACACACTTCAACCCTGGCCCAAAGCTAAAAGGTATCATCCTTGATGGTCTCGCTCAGGAAATGATGAAATACACCAAATACCCAAAAGACTACCAGTGTGAAGAGGTAGCAGCAGCTTTGACAAGGACCCATCCTTGTTTGGGGCAGCTAGGATCCAAGACGGGATTTTGGGGATGGAAACAGTCTCTAAAATATAAAATGCAAAATTATCGAACAAAGCTTGGGAGACTCGGTCATCCTGAAATCCGTGTGAACTCCTTGAAACATAAGCGAGAAGGCCAAGGCAAAGCTGCAGCTAATATCAAGAAGCCTAGAAAGGCTGAAGTTAACTACATTCCTCTACACCCAAAAGGTGAAACTGCAGAGAGCTTAGAGAACGAGAGAATTGCTTTATTGTCAGAACTGAAAAAGCGTGACAATGAAGTAGTGATAAAAGCAAAAATGGAGAAAACCTTCTCCCACAGACGCCTTGAAGTTGTGGAGCAGAGGCCTATGATAGGAGACTTCAAAAACAGATGGCCTGCTCTGTTTGAGCCAAATCAAGTAAGTAAATGTTTGTGTGCTGTCAATTTATATTATTGTTCATGGTGATTAATGGCTGCAGTTTGTATTTTTCAATAATCCTGCATCCCTTTAAGGCAGTATTTATAAAAAACAAAATAAAAAAAGTAAAATGTATGTACATTGTTGAAAATTTTTCAGGTGAATGCAGAGTTCTTACGCATCACCACCAAGCCACTGGAATCAAAGTTCCTGTCACAGTTTGACCACTTTTCGGACAAGCTAACAGAGATCTTCGCATGCAAAGGAGGAGTTAAGGGGCAAAAGATCAAACGCATCCTGGCAATTAAAGACCTGGTTAGTAAATACTTCAAATAAACTTTCACTGTCAGGTGGTAGTTTAGTTTTTTTCTGTAGCTGCTCAAGTACTTAACAACTGAAAATATGGTGTTTTGATAACACTAGGAAATTGATGCTACATGATTAGAGAAAAGGGGCTGTGGCTTTTGCCCAAACAAAAACTGTAACTACAGGAATGCACTGCAGTGCATCATACACAAAAAAAACAGTCCTAGAACCAACACAAAATGGCATGCTGTCTGTCCTTGTACATGCACCTCTCCATGTAATCATAATCTGGTTTAAATTTGGCAAAGTATTCTTTTAATATCAGTAACATAAAGATGAACTGCACACAAATTACAATACATTGCCACACATTTTTACACTCTGGCCAGGTTTGAAAGCATTCCATGCTCTTACTAATCTCAAACCTACATGTACCTATTGCAGATATAATTTTAAGATAAGATGATGAGTCTTTGTCTCCCTTGGGAGAAATTCATTTTGGACAGACAGTCAAATTCCTGCACCACAATCACAACCAGATGTCTTTGTCTCCCATGTTTTAGTGCGATGACATCAGCGTAAGGAGGGAGTGCATCCTAAGAAGCCTTGTGGTCTACGTCAATGAAGACCCGGATGTGTTCTTTAAAGAGTATTTGGTAAGTTAATACATGTCTTTCACATGTAGTATAATTGTTACCCATACGTATCACTAATGTAATCATGCAACATAAAGGATATTGCAACGCACATTTTTTCTACATTTCTTGCATTTATTTCACTGTATAGACTGTGAATTACATATATACACATGACACACGCAGACACACCCACCTTTATAAGAAGGGATGGATTTGGGTTCTCAGTGAGTTTTGCTAAATATTTTCCATGTTAGATTCAAAGGGGATCACTGCATAGCTTTACAACTGAAGAGTGTTAGCCATAAAGCTGTTACTAACATACCACTCCGCTCTCTTGCACTGCTACAGCCTTGGCTTTGACAGCTGCAGCATTTTTCAAAAATATCCAGCAGGTGAAGCTAGGTTCTGATAAGTACTATTAAGCCACGTTTCCACTGCATGGTACCGGCTCGACTTGACTCAGCCTTTTTGCGTTTCCATTACATGAAAGTACCTGGAATCTGGTACCCGGTACTATTTTTTTTTTTTCCTGCCCGGCTGCGGTTCCAAAACGGCTGAAGCGCTACTAAAATGTGACGTGTAACATTGCGGACAGCTGATTGGTCAGAGAGTTGTCACCAGCGGCTGCAGGTCATCACATATCACCACATTTCAATAAATAAATGTTTTAAGATGAACAAACTATGCAAGCCTGGTCGCTTTTCCGCTGTCGCCCCTTCCCCTCCCCATCTGGCCATGTGGGTTTCAGTTCAGGAGACTCTTAAGTTCTGAGTTGCGCTCGTGACGGAATGGAACGGAAAACCCAGAGTTTCCCTCATATCAGGGTTCACTTACTATGAGTTGTCACAAAACCCGCTCCCTGGAATACCCCCCTGGAAACAACACTGATGTGTGCAACCGGCGATTCTATTAAATCTGACACACCACCATCACTACCAATGGCCAGATATCTTAGGTCAATTGTTATAGGCTACAGCCGTCTTAGAATTGGCACCTGCTTTTTGATCAAGACAACTGATAAACTGTTGCATTTATATTTTGTATATGTTTTCTGTTTGTTATTTAGCATTTTAATTAAATTTGTTTTCTGTGTTTGTGTTGTTCAGCCCACTGATGTTGAGGATGCAGAGAGGGACATCACCTCCACAGTCATGGGCATTTACACAATCCGAAGAGACGGACTCGAGGAGCCTGACGACGTGGGAGTTGTGATTGAGGGTATTAAAGTCCTCAACAACCTTGGAAGTGTCACTACAGGCTTCATCATGCTATTTGGGCTCATTTATGCCCTTGATCTAGCCTTTCCCGAAAATCTGAAGTACACCTTCGAGTTCTTCCAGAAAATCATAATGAACCTGGATGGACACAAGCTGAATTCAAAAATACAGCAGCTGAAAATAAAACTCTTTTCATAAGGGACTCAGACTTTCCACTTGGTGGCCTTAGCCATTGTACAATTTGAAACTGTATTGTTGTGTTCCAAGTACTGGAAACTCGTTTTAAAGTCAGCAGAGTGATTTCTTTTCTTTTCTAAAATGTGAAAGGCAATGCAGTGTGTTCATTACAGCGAAAAAACTTAAGAGAAGAGAATAAATCCAAGCTCTCAGTCAAGTTCAAAGTCCTTGTATTTATCAGTTTAGTCTGAGCTTGGTGGAAATATTTCTATTTTTTGTACTGCTTCTATGTGTGAATGTGTTATATGTATATTTCATACCAGTTTTAGGCATTACAGTTAATGGTAAACAGTTCTTCCAGAAAATGATAATGCACCTGGATGGACACAAGCTGAATTTAAAAATAAAGCAGCTAAAAATAAAGCTCTTTTCATAAGGGACTCAGACTTTCCGCTTTGCAATTTATGGTAAAAACCAACTGGTAATACATTGCCTTAGCCATTGTACAATTTGAAACTGTATTGTTGTGTTCCAAGTCCTGGTAACTAGTTTTAAAGTCAGCAGAGTGATTTATTTTATTTTCTACAATGTGATAGGCAATGCAGTGTGCTCATTACAGCGAAAAAAAACTTAAGAGAAGAGAATAAATCCAAGTTCAAAGTCATTTTATTTATCAGTTTAGTCTGAGCTTGGTGGAAATATTTGTACTGTTTCTATGTGTGAATGTGTTATATGTATTTTATACCAGTTTTAGGCATTACATATTGCAGTTAATGGTAAAAAATGTTCATGGTTGATCCCAACTTGTCACAACTTGCCTTAGCTTTGTTACCTGAAACAGATATCTGTGCTTGTAAAGACAGTTTGTCTGTGTATTGACACAAAGTCATGATGTTGTTGAGTAGATGTCACCAATCCGTTGATGAGTTTCATGTGGAAGTTCAACATATCTAGGCTATATTTGGATGTGTTTTTGTCAGTTTTAAATAAAAACACATCAACCAGATTTGGTGTTATGTGTGTCTGTGTGGGGGTCACATGAAAAAAAGGAAGCATTTTGCCTCATTTTATTTTAGACTAATTATATTAATTTGAGTTGAAGAAATGTAAATCAGTTTAGGTCAACTAATGTAATTACTTTATTTTGACTGTATTTGATAAAATTGGGTTTGACCAACTCAATTTTATTGGGTTTGACCAACTCAATTTTATAATGTTACATGGAGACACTTAAATGGAGTTGGGGCTACATTAATTTAATGGGTGGAAAACCTGCCCACAATTTATTTGTGTTCATCCAATGAGTTATTTTTTTGAGTGTAGATACACATTTGGGCCACAATACAACACAGTTTAATAATGAAGAAGAATATTTCATTTTAAATAGATAAAACCTTATTTTATTGTAAAACAATGTGCATCACTCCTTCACTCCTCACCGTATTTGCATGTAGTGAGTAATTTGATCGGATCAAATGGTGTCATTCAAGACATATGAAAATGCACTTAAAAACCAAATGTGAAGCTTAATACTTAGATCATCAGACACATGCTATATGAGGTCTGACCGGGGCCTATTAAGTTCCTTAAGTTTCTGCCAGTGGTTTAATGCCTTTCCAAAATGGTCCACTGTGCAAATTACCTCTGAGGAACATTTAGATGTCTTTGAGTTCATTGTTTTGGTTTAATGGTCCACAACTTTACAGTTCAGCTTCACTGCTTCAGCTTTAATGCTCTGTTCAACCTTGTCTCCGTCGGCAGCAGTGGCCGCTGCTCTCTCTGATCGTCTACCTGCCTGGCAGACACCAACTGACACACAACAGACAGTTATCAACAGACTAAAACTATCAGCCACAGACCCAAACATAGTATTTGTCTCAAGTTGGTGAAGACCAAAACAGAGCCAGAAGCAGAGTAACTGCAGGTGGCCAGAAACACAATAGTTAATTAATGTTAATGTGACTCTGTCTGGATGCAAATAAGTCACTGCTTGCTAACGTGATAGCCATATCAACGTTATACGGCTTTAATTTGTCACTCTCGTGTTCAGCTTGTAAACTCATGTGGATGGATGAAATATTCCTCTCCTCGCTGCAACAGCACTGAGGGCTCCTTTGCCACGTTATCAATGCAGCTTTCATTCCCTCATCTGTCAGCAGCGAGTCTATACTGCCTTAATCATCCCATCTCCGCTTCCTCTGCACACTTTTAATTACCAATCTGAGGGCTGGCATTTGCGCTCTCTGTGAAGCAGTTGTCTTCAAAGATGCAATTACTGAGACAACCATTTGCTTCAACATCATTAAGATGCATGGATGTTGCAGAAACAGCTAAGCTTGTTAGCTATATCACCAGACTCCATTTGTTAATGATGAGGGGGAAAAAGTGATTGGTTAGACTCTGGCTTTGGTTTGACTGAATTAATGCAAGCTTGTCTATTAAGGACAAACCAGACGAAGCTCGACAAAAAAAATAATATCCTTACAAAAAACAAGTGAAACAGTAGCTGAGAAGAAAAGGCAGCTTTTTTTTTTTCCTAAACGCCCTGTCTTATTTTGTTGTCTCTTCTGTCCTTCAGCTGCACACAGCAGACGCACTGCACTATTTTCTTTTCTCATTTCTGTCGTTTGATGCTTAATATTTGTTTTATATTTGTGACCCGATCCATCAAAATGAGTCACAGTGACCCAAATTTCAAAGTTGAGATTTTGGTATCAATGGAAAGATTAGAAAATAAGCTTTAAAATGATACCCTAGTCAGAGTCATACATTTGATGGTTTTCGAGATGTGGCCATTTGAATTACGATCTCCTACTCTCTTATTCCGTTCTAAAACCTGAGAAAATAGCAGTTAAAGTTTTTGCCAGTGATGCTGGCATCTGTTCCTGTACCACGTGATTATAGGCAACCTATACGGTCCCTTGTTGTCATAGATGCAGCATTCAATGACCCTCGGAAAGCAGGGAATCTCACAATTCAGATGCTTTTTACAGCTCGTTTCTATCATAAACGGTTCAGAAGTTGTCATGTTTTGTTGACATTTTGTAAAACATGTGCAAGCGTGTACGTTCGGGTTAGCATCGATGCTACGTTCGGTTTAGCATCGATGCTACGCTCTGTTAGCGTCAATGCTACGCTCTGTTAGCGTCGATGCTACTCGGTTTAGCATCTGTTTCTGTACCCGTCCCTGCTCGCCATAGAGGCGACATTCAATGACCGTCGGAAAGCGGAGAATCCCGCGATTCAGAAGCAGTTTACAGCTCGTCTCTATCATGAACGGTTCAGAAGATATTTCATGTTTTGCACCGAAGCAACACTCATTTTCAGAGGGTTTAAGTTGCAAGTCAACTTTAATCATCATTTACGTGCCTTTTCTCAATTATCTGGACTGTGAAACTTTGGGAGATTGTTTTTGAATGTCATTGCTTTGAAATTAGGGTAAAAACATTTTTTTGATTTTCTATGGGTTTTCCATGTTATCAGCTGATTATCTAAAAATAGAACGTTGCGACTTCCGACTCATTTTGATGGAACGGGTCACATTTGTTTAGCTGTTTTAATTTGAATTTAAAAGTCAAACAGGGACGGCAAATTAACTAGATGCCATATATGCAGGCACATCACATCTGTTGCATTGCTTCTTCTGTAATGCCCTGGGCAAATAAATGAGGGGGGAAAAAAACACAAAAAAGTAAAACAGAAAAACCATTGAGACATTTTAATGTGCTGCACAAAAATCCAATATAATGTGCTGCTGCGACACCAAGATGTTTGTAATTTTTGTTACGTGGTAAAGTAAGATTTTTATGGACCAAGAGGTAGAGGCAATATGACCCGTGTAACAAAGGCAGTTTATTGTACAGATTTTAGGCTGGAGCTGGGGCTTGGATTGCTGGAGAGAAGGACAGGGAATGAAAACAGATAGTGGTGCACTGTCCCTATGAAATAAACTAATAAATGAAAAAAAATCTGGATCTCAAACCTGAGGTGGAGTTCAGTAAAGGTTGAAGAAGACGAAGGTTGTTTTTCTTTGGTCCATGTCGTAAAAGCAAACAATAGTTCGACTGAAACAAAGGCAACACGAGGAAGCTTGAAGTACAAGTGGGACCTTGGCTGTAGCACAGTACCACAGGTGACACACAATCTGGTGGTGAGTGGACGCCAAGCAACACAAAAATAGAGGGAACAGCAGGAACATGAGAGAAAGAGTGAAAGGCAAAGCACAAAGAGGCTTGTGAAACGGCTTCTTCTGTTGTTGTTGTTGTTGTTGTTGTTGTTGTTGTCTTAAATCATTCTCTTCCATAGCAAGTGCCGATGAAAAATAGAGTTTAAGTTTAAAATGATCATCAGCTTTGTTGCTGTTTGGAGTCTTCTCTTGTGAATGACCGTCCGATGAGCGTCCGATTGAGCGTCCGATTGAGCGTCCGGTTTTTGTGTGTTTTACATGATCTCTAACAAGTGAGTATCACTCAGGTTACAACAGTGGTTCCCAACCTGTGGACCATGACCTAAAGTTTGGTCACATACAGTAGGTATTGCAACCGAAAAGCACTTATAAACTATAAATGTTTATGGATGTTTAAAAAGATGTGATATCTAAAAAGCTTTTTTTTTTTCCTTCTTTTTATGCTATCCTAGTTCCTACATGTTTTAGTTTTAGTTTAAGTTTATTTCAGACATGTTAAAAGAAATAAAACATAATACAGAAATGGACAGACATAACATATAAAAACTTTGCAAAGACAACATATGAACAAAAAAAAAAAAAAAAAAAAGATAAAATAATTGAAAGTAAAGGTAATTTGATTTTTTGTTTTTGTTTTGTTTGTTTGTTTTTTTCTTTCAAATCCAAAAAGGAGTGGGAAGAAGTAAAACTTATTTACTCCCACCCCTTATTCATAAATTATCTATCAAGTTTTCTAGTCATTATTACCTGAAATTATCTATCAAGTTATCTAGTCATTATAATCTATAGTAAGTTATTTAACTGGATTTATTCTTATATATTATTATATTTATATACATATAGATTTATTCTAACAAATGATTACTAATCTTTATCTCTCTATATAGTCATATACATATAAAAACATATACAAACACATTCATACATACAAAGACAAACTGAAAGTAACATGAAAGTAACATAAAGTCGGATGTGAGGAGCCAACATATTCAAGTGGCTCATTAGTTGGAAAAGGTTGGGAACCGCAAGGTTACAGTGTTCCGCAGTGAATGACATTTTGGTGATGTTGGCTGATGTTTGTGTGGCTGTTCATCATCACTACCTCATAATTGCAGCAGTAACTGAGAATGTTTTGTTTGTTGCATACGTTGAAGGCTTGTTTTACTTTTGCCTTTGTTCCTTTTCAGCTATTTTTAAATAGACTAAGCTTTTGAATACCAACATCAGCTGCCCTTTTGTAATTTTTTTTAGCTGCTGAATAAAATGAGTGAGAGCAGTGATGGTGATACTGCATTCAAAGTGATCTTTGTGAAATATCACATAGATATTAGACTCTCCATGATCTAACTAACATTAACAGAACATTAATGTGTGGAGCCCTCTTTTGAAGGTAACCCCATTCCCAGGCCCCTGGTGAAAAGTTGCACCAACCATATGGTGAACATGAAGAAGTGAAATATCTTCCCAAATCATCCGGGACCTTGTAGCGCTTATGAGCTGTGTTCATTAGCCCCAGATGAACTTTGAAGGTGAGAGGGAACAGTGAGCGAGACACTGCAGCTGTACACTGGGTGTGTTTTGTGTGTTACACAGTGTTGCAACCGTGATTGTCTTAGAATTAAATAATTGTTTTTCTAATTATAGATGTTGCGAAACCACAGTTAAGGCCACAGTCTGTTCCTGGCTCCTTGGAGAAAATGGAGTAATTGAGTGTAGCACACAACAGATTAATGACATGGTGTTTGCAACTTGGCAACAAGTACTTATTATTACTGGCAAAGGAGGATTGCTGCATATTGTGTGTAAACACAGATATGATTTGATGAAATGATCCTAGTTGTCCCTCTTCACTCCTGAGTCTCTGAGGAAAAATGGGCTCATTTGTAGCAGTTCCTCCTCACGCTGTGGGCAAATCATCCTCCAAAGACAATTACGTTGAAAGGAGACAATGTCCCCGAGGTGCGACCCCAATTAACGCTGTCATCCTCTGCGTCTGAATAGTGTTCTGCCTTTGGCGGGCACAAAAAAACCTCCCCAAAAATCTGTTGTCTATCCTCTCCTGTCTTTCTTCAGGGGAGCAGTCTCTCAGCGACAGTATGTCTGTCAGCACTTCATCAGCATTAGCTCGATGCATTGATATTTCAAGGACTCGGTCAGTCCGTCCAGGTGAGCAGCACTTGCATATTTTTCTGCTAACAAGCTTAAATCAGAAGTCTTTGTATTTAGACAACACATGTCATTGATTTAGCCTTCGAAGCCACTCAAAGATCATTCTCTAGTGACACTATAAACTGCAGCTCCGGCGCCTCCAAAAGGCCTGAAGTGGTTTTATTTTGCATTGCTCTTGCTCTAGTGCAATGACTGCCTCTTACGAATCTTCTGAATGCAGCTTTCTAGAAGTTGTTTTTACTTGAGTGCTTTACTCACCTCTGCAAACACAGAGAGACAGACACACACTCACAGACAGGTGCCAACACTAACAAGAATTATTGTTTACACCTTAAGGACACTCCTCCAAGAGGCTCATTTCCCAATCTTGGCTCGGAGCTGTGGCTTTAACAAAGATGGCAGAATCACATCTGTGACTGGCATGTGAAAATCTTAACATGGATAACTGGGCTGTCAAAGGGAGACTCTGTCTGGGTACAGAAACAAGTGCACACAGTATGTGAATGTGTAGTTTTCCTTTTATTCAATGGACCAAACACATGCATTCCAACACAAGCACCGAGCTGTTCATAGACCCTCACAGATAAGATTCATGAGTTTCTTTGTGGTTGATTGAAAATGGAAATGCAGCAAAGCCTTTGCAAGCATTTGATTGACAGATGTTCCTCAGGGGCGTCTGTCTCCAAAGAGTGACTGCTCAGTGGTCAGGAGAGCTTGGTAGCTTGACTTGATGATGATAGATGATGCCAGTGAGAAAAGCTTACCTCATGGATCAAACATAAAGAAATGTGACGTTGAAAAATAGCTTGACTGAAAAGTTTCATTTGATCGAATGGCTCTGGATTAGTCTCATCATCTCCCGGGGAAAAAAAGAAAAACCTGCCTGACTGAGCTTCCTGAATTCATCTGAAACAGCAGAGTGGAGATGTGGGATGCAAACAGCTGAAAATAACTGATCATGTCTTATTAACCTGAAGGCAGCATCCACGGGCTGTTCCACAGCAGCACAAGTGCATTTCTCTCTTTTTTTTTTCTTTCTTTTTTTGTAGAATTCAGAATTTCAAGTGCGCAAGGTCCTCTCTTGTTCATATTTTCCATGGGATGGTGAAATAAATATACTCCTCACTGAGTTATTTGTAATACTTACACAACTGAAGCCAACTTACTCTGTTACAGTTAAAAGCAGCTCAGACACGACCATATTCCTCTAGGCAATAGGAGAGCAGCCATCTGCAAGGGTAGTAAATGCTATTGAAGCATCACTGAGCAAATACATCCAAGTCAGGGCTATTTTATTCAAGAAAATACAGTCCATGCTCCACTGACAATCCAACAATATACACAGTGGATCTGTGAAAAGCTTTAAAAAAAACAACAGTGAAGTGCTCTTCTGGCTGCTCGCTCAGATACTGCAGCCAGTTAAAGCTCTGCACTCACCCAATCAGACCTTTTTTTTTTTTTTTAATATATTTGATTTCAAATGATGGAAAAGATGACTTAACTACATTAATTATGTGTGTCTTCCTCCCTTACCCACTTTCTACAGTCTGCATGAGAAAGCAGCACATCATGACTACTAATGTAACACTTCACAATAAGGGTACAATATAATATATTAAAGTGAGGTCTGAATTAATGCAGAACAAACCCCGAGCATGCTGCAGCAGCTTTAGTGCGATGTTAAAACGCCCATCTTCACATGTTTTAATCTTGATACTTTGAATGGCTACAGCTGATTTCCTTCCTACGTGACAACTGTATCATATTATCCATATTTTTAACCCATTTAAATATGATTGAGGCTTAATTGAGGGTGTGCCAATTTGAGTGACAGGTTGGTGAATCTCAGCTCCAGAAGCAGCATCCAACCTCTATTTACTATCTGTGGTCTACAATCAGTCTACACAGGGTGCATTTAAGCTCAATACTGAGTGGAGGTCAGTTCACGTCTGTGTTTGCAAAGGTCAGAGTGCTACAGTGTAACCTGATACTCTCGGCTCCTTTGCTGATCTTGATGTGCATCATACAGTATGACTGAAAGACATTTCTGAATGTGTGAACAGCATTTAGAAATCATCAACCCTCAGCATCTTGGTCAAACTCCCTCATGGCAATTTTTAAACATCTGTAATAGATGTGAGCTGATGCAGCTTCCTTCCTACACAACCTAAATCACAAAATGTATTGACATTGAGGACACATTATCTTCCCTGTAGATTAATCACATTTCCCTAAATTCTGGTAATTCTGGTACGTGGGCCCACAGGAAAGGATCTCGCCACAGATTTATCAAAGTGTTTCTTCACATGCAGCTCTGAAATGAGGAGGATGAAGTTTAGTGATTATTTATGGAAAAACATAAATTTTGGAGCATCCAAAAATTCAAGCAGTTTTCTTCCACAGCATAAACTGTATAATGCTCTTTATACTACTTTAACTTGATTAGTAATACACTGAAAATGTAGCCACTTCACTGTGAAGGTTTATGTTCTGTCATTTGCCGGCAGTGCTGTATCTCAATACACAAAGGCTAAAAACAGGTTAAGTCCAAAAGCAATATAATATGAGGCCCTTCAGTATAAGAACACTCAAGCTGCAATGGGATCTGCCTATATTACATCCTGATTGTCCATTTTCCCAAACCTGCTTATATAGCAGTGTTGTTATTTTATCAGGCTCAGGTGCTCTAAAGCTGCATTCATGTAATATACGGTGTTCTGTGAATGCAAAGCTCACACCGGGAAAATCCATCTACATCAAGCCCTTATGTAATACAACAAGGGCTTTTTCTTTGTGAAAGCAGCAGCCCAGAAGTGTTATGATGCCAAATCACCTAGGAACTGGTTCTAACAACGTATGAAGTTTTTTGATTTCTCGAACTTTTCATTGTGAGCATCACCTCCTCATACTGTGAATGGTCTTCACACACATAAAGTGAAAGTCAAGAGGTCTGAAGGTACAGTGTAAGAAAAGGTCAGGTGTTGGCTTGGTGACTGTTCTACTTTTGCCTGCCGGCCATTTATTCAGAAGTTCTCTTGCTACTGACCCAGTTGGAGTGAATGAGGCTCATACTTTCCTCTTCTCTTTATACCAGGAAGTTTTGAGCCCTTTTGGCAGCAGGACTGCAGAGGTGAAAATAGTGGTTGATCAGCACATCAAATGGATCCAGACAGAAATATGATGTCTTAACCTCTACTGGATGATTGTCATGAGATGCGTACTTTTATCATGGTCAGCAGAAGATGGACCTCAACAAGTTCTGGCATTTGGGGTCCTGTATAATCAAGTTTGTTATTTTTCAGTTGTTGTGTTAAATGTTTATTTATTTCAATGAGATTTGCTGCGAGACGTTCTTCCGTGCATCATACATCCCATGGTTTACAACGACGAACAAACATTTCGCAGCAAATCTCGCGCAGTTCGCTGCGTCATTCACCCAGCATCTCTGGCGAACAATGTGCAACAATACATGTTTGAGCTTCCAATAAAGTGCTGGTGTGTAGTCGAAGCTAACAGTGTCCTTCAAAGTGTCTAAGTCCTTTTTACATTTTTAAATTACGTCACCCATTTATCTGTCCAAACTTCCTCCTTATGTGGACTTTAGCTATACGTCACCACAGTTCAAACCCTACTCTTGTTGGAATTACTGTGTCCACTAGATGTCACCTAAAACATAAGGTCGAAATAACCTACTACACAAAGGTCAACTGTCTTGTACCATTTGCCAGCCACAAAAATGAGAACCTTTGACCAGAATTTTTTTTTTTATTTGCATTTTACAGTCAATTTTGTCTTGCTTATTTAAGGGCAAGCTATCTGTCTGGTCTATATTTCAAATTATAGAGTTCCATGTTGTCTGCTTAATTGTTTGGCTGTCCAGTAAATAATTTCATCCCTGCCTTTTTCTCAGTCATTAATTCTCTCCATTCCATGCCACCAATCCAACACATCTGGTTCCCCGTACCCACCTGCTCTGCTGTTTCCCATTCCATCATCATCTCCACACGACTTCAACCACCGATGTTTTCCAGCCATTCCTCCACCTGTTTACTCACCTTTCTGTGGCCTTGTCTCCCTTTCTGGCATTTTTGTCTTTGCTTAGTCCTTGGTTCATTTTTGCCTATTTACCTGTTGCCAACTCCAATATCCACTCACTGCCTCCCCCCCGCTTGCCTCTTTGTCTAGAGAAATCAAGTAAAGGTGAACTGTTTAATTATTCTCTCTGAGTCTCTGAGTCTCTCTGAGATTTTTTTTTTTTTTTCGATTCCTGCCAGTTTTCTCAGCCGTGACAAATGATATTATAATAACTTTTGCTGAACTTTTTTTCTTTCTCATCTATTTGGTAAATAAAAACGTACCTTTGAGAAATCTAAAACCTCGGCAGCTCGGTGCTATAAAAAAACTGTCATAATTTAGCATAGAAAGCCCTGACAGGATAAATCTACTGACTATGGTGTCCCCCTGACATGCCACACTATTGTATCTTTTATTGTGGAAATCCTGTGGACTTAGGAACATCCTCCTTCTGACTACACAGCATCATTCTATACTTTACTAATCAAGTAAAGATGATAATTATATGAGTTGGCCTGAGCCTTATTTCAGAATTGTTTATCAGTTTGCAGCAGCATAAATATATAGGTTATATTGTATGGAGATCCTCCATGCAGCCGGTATCTACCCACAGCATTGACAGGAGGAATAGAAGCAAAAAAAAAATCTGGTTATAAAAAAAGGTAAAAATAAGCTGGGAACAGTGGTGCGTAAAACTTACTTACTTGCAATGCAAATTTGTCGAGCAAGATCCTCTCTGATGGCCACCTCTGTGCAGCATGTCTGTACTTCAATTTCACACTCTCGCATGGTTCCTACTGTAAATCTCCTTGCATAAAGCAAAGCTGCAAATTAATAGGAAGTGCAAGCAACTGTCCTCATTATGTCATTAAAATCCCACAGTCTGAGCGTTCCTCTGGCATTCTCCAGGGCTTCTGTGTGTTTTATTGGGGCTTCTCCCTTTGCATTCCCACACAGGGAACCATCACTTTGGTTTGTGATCATCACAGACTATTGTCAGACATAAAACCAGGGAGCCCTTATGTGAGAGAGAGAGAGGGTGGAGGGGGGTGGGGGGATACTGTACAGAGGAAGCAGGGGGTAATTTCTGGGGTGTGACTAGCAGAAGAAATATACACTTCCAAAGCCTCAGGATGTAGTGAGGCTTTTTTTTTTTATATACCTTAACACCTCACAGAGTGCTGCAGCCCAATGTTGCTGATGCATGTAGTTTTTTTCCGCCTAGTGATTATATTAAGTGCCGTTGTGAGCCATGTTTACCCTTTGCCTCTGAGGATGCCTTGTAGGTGGTGTCTGCATCTCTCAGGTGGTCATGGGGTGTTGGAGAGCCAGTCTGAATGAAAGAGCAGGCCAGGGAGGTTTAAAAATAAAATTGACAGCAGGCACCTTAGTGAACCATGACTCGAATGTTGAAAGGGTGGCAACGTTTTTTTCTTTCTTTTTTCCTGTTTTTTTTTTGTGAGAGGCTAGGGAAATCTCCTGCTCAAAAGCGCAGGAAAGTACACCATCTCCTCACTAGGCATAAATATGAAATAGGCTGGTCCCTTTGGAGGGGCACTCTGTGGAATTGCGTGATATTGTTGTAGTTTGTGTCAGAGGAGCGGTGCTTGTTTAGAAGGAGGAGGAGGAGGGGAGCATGTGTATTTGCAGGCACGTTTATGGAGGATATGCTGATGTTAAGGATTAATTTCCCCAGTTCAAATCGGGACTTAACTGCAGCAGAAGTGCTCTCCAGTTGATGGCGACTACTAAGACAGTAAAGAGGAGGAAGGCGCATGAATCAAAGCGTAATGAATCCTCAGCACCAGAGACACTCAGTTTTTCTCAGCTCTTCTCTCCTTTCATATTTTGAGTGTGTCATGATGGATAGCCTTATCTCAAACAAATAACTGTGATGTCAAAGACTTGTGATGTACAATATGTAGGAGGGTCTCGAATTACTTGCGTAAATCAATACTTATCAAATCCTGTTATCACCTTGAGACCTCATATAAAATGTCTGTGTGTGTGTGTGTTTCATTAAATGCAGAGTGAATCTGCTGCTGGGGCACATTTCAACGCTGGAATTTTACTTAGAAGACAGATCGGGGCTGCTTGTTTTCATCACCGATACGCCTGGGGTCACCAGGTTAGTGCCGGTATAGGGGCCGTGTTAGGAGCAAATGCAGCTGCTTTTTAAATTTGAGCATATAGGTTTCCCTGCTTTGCTATGACATCTGCAAAGCAAAGAAAACCGCTCCCTCAGGGATGCTCTGCATCTCCTGTTTACAATTATGCTGCAATGACAGCATATTACTCCTGCATTACAATTTCACAATAACCAATAAATCTCTGTTTTTTTTTCTTGCAGATCACATCGTCATGCTACAGGTTACACAAGTGTATCACTTAGCTAAATGCGTTAATTATATTCAAAAAAGTACTTAATATTTAATTTAATGGAAATAATATTGTAGGCCTATAAGCTATTATCATTGTCATTGTCATAAATTTGGCTCATCCATCTTCCATGAATATATGTTGGTGAAGCTGGAGTGTTTCATCTAAAAAAAAATGAATCATAGTTTATATACTGATCATATATCTTAAATTAAAAATTAGGCAAGTCACAGTGACTGAAACACAAGTGAAGTAGAGCCACTACGTAATTTTAAAAATCACAATGATGACATAAAGTGATCCTTATTAAATGTCTGGAATCTCAATATATTGCTCTGTATGAGGTGTTTGTTAAATGGAAAGCAGTGAATGAGGGAACAAGCCAAATTTCATCAATAAGGTAATGAAGTGTTAATGTCAGAAAAGGCTCATTAGTTTGGGACCATGGCCCTAAGTGAAGGCCACTGAAAGTACAGTAGAAATAATGGTTTTAATAAAGAGAGGAGGTGAAGGAAAAGTGCCCAACATTCATAAAGGTATTATTTCCCTTTGTCCATCTCTGAGAAAAAATGACTGTAAAGGAATGGAATTTAACAAATGAAGGTTTGAATTCCTCCAAAGATTGTTAGTGAAGTTGCCTCTTTGACAAGTGCTTTACCTTAAGTGACAAGAAAAAAAACTCTCAGTTACAGTATAATGCTGAATACTGGGTATTTCTCCGTGGCCTGAGGCTTCAATAGTTTCAGTTATGATAGAAGAACCTAGACTTGCTTCATAATCAAAATGAGATAAACATCTACCTTTGATATTATTGGACCTTTAAACATTTACTTACTCACAAAATTGCAGCAACGTCATATATCTCAGCCTCCATAACATTTTGTGTAAATAGTTCTTCTGAATCATTTCAGAGCAAATTCCAAAACCTATCTGTAAGACGTGCTTCACTTGATAGGCTGCATGAGCATACCAAGCCACATTGCTGAGTTTGATTCTGAAAAGACTAATTCAGTCCCTTATATTCTTTTCTTCAGCATGCAGGAACAAGCTTTAGAAATCCGGTCAATGCAGAGGTGTTAACATTAAGCGAAGTCTCAAGGGATAATTGCACTGCCTATTCTCTGTCCTGTCACAGAAGTTTTACTCATAAAGAGACCTACATGTCGGCTCTTTCCGTAGGACACAAGAGGTCAAAGTAGTCCTTTTAAAAATTTCTGCCGCCCCCCCCTTCCTGATTGTTACTGTCAAATGATTAGTTCATAGTGTCTCAGCCCACTTATTACACTGCGAACCAGAGGGATACGCTCCAATAATTCCTCAGTAGAAAAAGTATGAGGCTTGTGCATTCTAACCACCTCTGCTTTTCTTGTTAGAAAAGCTGTAACAAAAAAAAAATGAAAGAAAGAAAAGGACACACTAATTTGGAAATGTGAGCTCAGTGCATCCACTTTGGGATTTTGCTTCAAGGCGACTGAAAGCCCAAAAATGGATCTGCAACCTTTGGGTCATTTATTTGATTGACACAAAACAGCAAAGTGCAAAGTGTACTCTTTCAACAAAAATGAAATTTCATCCATGTTTGAGGATATTGTTCTAGGGGACATATGCAGCGGAAGAAAGCACTTCTGTTAAACAGAGTCAATAACTTGCACAACTGTATGGCACCTCGGGGTAATATCACACCACCTGAAAAAACATAAGTGGATAGTTATTGAATAGCTGTCACTAGCTCCTATTTTTATTGAAAGTATAATGGAAAGAGCATTAAAAAACATCAAAATGGCCTGCAGATACATGTCAGTCCAGGACTGACTACTTCTTACTAATCAGGAGTTTGAACAAAACATGAGGGTCATGACTCTTTTTTTTTTCTTTTTTTTTTGACCTCACCAAGTGAAAATAATAAAAAGTCTGAATGTCACCCATAGACCAGCATCATCTGCACAGAAGTCTGATCTCTCTGGGGAGCTGATTAGATGAGAGTTGAGATGAGTTGTTCACCTGGTTCCCAGTTGGGGGAACACTCACACTGGCCGTAATGAACAGAGCTGGACGGGATATTTGAATGTCATTTGCACCTCCTGAGACACTTCCAATTTGGCACTGTGTAATAATAATGTCAGGGAAGAGCCATGAACTTGGAGTGTGTTATCAAAAGGAAGGCAGGGCGCAGGGTTATTATACATCTCTAGGGCAAAAAAGAAAGAAAGAGAGAAAGCGATTGAGTGAAGACTAAAGACTTTCTTACAGCTAAGAAAGTCATAGAGAACACTAAAAGGAAATACTCCTCTTTTCTTCAATTTGTACTAGCTTTATAAAAGTGTGGACCTGGATTATCGAGTCCGTCACAAATGTGGATCATCATTTCCCAGGAAGAGGGCAGTGGCACCTGCATGTCTTTGGCGTTATATTTGGTTCTGCTCCTCTGACAGGCACGGTCTCATTGGTAGTCAGGCAGCCTATTGTCAAATATATCATTATGAATCTTCTTTAGAGCGCTGACAAGTCCTCCATTATAGATTTCAGCCCCCTGCTGCTAGAAAGAATCTGGCCCTCCCTGTCACCTGAGGCCAATCTACCAGCCCTTCGACTTTTGAGTCCATGTCACAGAGCGGCATTGACCTGTTAATGGCTTTTCTGCTCATATAGAATGTGGGGAAGGCCTGTTAACAATATGACAACATGTTGGGATGGTTCTCCTTTTTTTTTCTTTTTTTTTTTGACAGGCACAATAACATAATTATATATGCTGCTGTTAGCTCATTTTGAGCCTGAGGATTAAGAACATACTTGAGTACAGTATCTATCATCAGAAGATAAATGCACTAAATGTGCTAGAGTACAACAAAAAAAATGGACTGGGAGTGTGATATGGATAAAGCTGTACATGGAAGAAGTTTTTTCATCTTTTCACGAGCTAAAAAAAGTCTAGCATGTGACTGCCTGAGTCTCTTACTGCATACTGCTCACCCATGCTGGATGGCAGGTCGGGGCAGCATGATCTATGGCCATGCTGTCTCAAGGAAAGCTCTGCTAGGACCACAACAGTGTTATTGCACCAGTAACCTGTAAAGAGGACAGTGAAAATGCAATAAAAGGTTTTGAAGTGAATAAAGTTTTGGATGCACGTTTTGTCATATCCTGTTGGTAATTAGCAGTTGATTGATGAAGATATAATTGTTGTATTGTGTGCTGCAGAAATACATAGATAAGTGATAAAATCTTCAATATGAAGCTCTAGTGTATAAATGAAATCACAAACGCATATAAATTTCAATTGTGATGTGAATACAACTGTAGAATTACTGTGTTTTTTTTATAATTCTGTGGACCAATTAAATATAAGTGACAAAATAACATTTCATAATAAGTTGAGTATAAATCATTTATCCAGTTATGTCAAAAAATATTGACCACTTTGGGACTCCACGAATCACAAGTAATCAGAAAAAAAAAAGGAAAATAGAGACCATAAGTTTGTGAGGAATTATCACACACTGTGCAATGATCAAACAAACTGGTGCCTCCGTTGTCCTCAGCATGTAGCCAACTATATAGTAGCTGCAGTACAGCAGCCTATTATTAGAGCGGATGTTTTACCTGAATACTGAGTGTTTGATGGTTTGTTTTGCGTCAAACTGTTGCTGTCAATTACTTGTCAGTGAGTGAAAGTTTTATTCCTGTGGTTCACATGCTTCGTTCTCATCTCCAATTCTTCTCTCACTTGTGTTTTGAGGGCTGAAGAAATGTCAGTCACTGAACCTCCACAAATAATGTGGCCACTTAACACTCTTTGCATAAGCAAAACTGGATTTTGTTGTCTATCACATTTATTTAACAGCAGTATGTAACTGTCACTTCTTGAGTTTTACTGTTGAGTGTTCCTGAAGAGATGGTTCCCAGAAAGGTCGAATTTATCCATTATTTCTCAATTCAAGTAAAAGTCGGAGAAAAGTCTGAAAATCTAGTCTGAAAAACTAATGTTAATCATTTCAGTTCATCACCAACATTTTAATGCTTAGCTTATCTATCACCAACGATAATATTAAGTCCCAGGAGAGATGTTTTTTCAAAGCAAGTTTTAATTCTGATTCCTCTGGTACATTTTATTCATAATTATTTTCAATTTGGTATTGTTATTTCTTGAATAAAAGATGTGCTTACCTTAGAGTTTTCCTACAATGGAAACATCCCATATAATTACCTTTCAGTGCAATTACTGCCAAATATTCATTCATTCATTCATCCGTTTTTATGAATTATCCAGAGTAATAGACACTGTCACTAGAAGGAGATGGTGAATTTTTCATTTTTGAAGATGAGAGCTCCACAAAAATGTCATTCACTTCCATTTTACTGACATGAGACATACAGTACCTAAATCTAACCCTAAATTGGAAATTTCATTTACAGTACTCTGTAATTTGGGTGGAACCTGTCCAGATAACAATAAATCATTAATATGACACAGTTGGAGCAGCTGTGAGAACCAGAGTGTAGGGCTGCTCCAGCCTACAGTACCTCATCTGAAACACACTTATGATTGTATGAATCATGTCAAATCTAATTTTTAAAAACCACATGCTTGTTAACTTTTTACATCGAGTAAGAGCATCTACTTCTGTCGTAGATTGACACATTTTAGAAAGACCTTCTCCCACAGTCACAAGAATGTTTACTCTCCACTACTCCATGAGCTAATTCATGATATCATGATAGCCTTTCAGTAGTCAATCACTGGTAAGCTGTCACACTTTCTCTCTGCTGTCACTCAGCTGTCATTTCAGCACAGCAAGGAAACTGTGATCCACCTCTACCCCCTCTGCACTGCAACGACCCCTCCATCAGGGCAATAGCTGTTTCTTCTTGTTTCTTTTTCTCTTCAGGTGCTGAATGGTGCTACACCTGGGCCTGGTGTGGAGCATAAAGTCCTTTCCCCTTCACCCCCGGTGTCGACTACCTGTCAGCATTGCCCTCTGCTCAAACAAGAATAGTTACTGGTCATCCTACATCTTCTTTCTTCCTTTTTTGTCTATGAATCATTTGAAATGTACCTGCCAACTCCCGTTGTGGTTTACCCTGATACCACCTCAACTGTGAATTTGTGATCATCTCCAATTAAACCATCCAATCAGAAGTTTCTCTAATGGATTGTTGAACTGCAGACAGCAACTATAGGCAGCCCTACAATACAATGGTGAACGTCACTGACTGACTGATTGACTTTTCACCATTGGTCGCTCTTGTTTTTTCATTACAGTACATGTTCTATCATTAATAAGGAGCAGGAGGAAAAGAGATAAGTAACAAACTGGCAACACCAGAAGGAGTCAATTCACCTGCACCACCTCAAGGAAAACCCTATAAGAAATACTGAAATGCTAGAGGGCTTGTAATGTGAAACAGTTACAGGGAGAGTTTCAGGTTTGTATTGACACATAATAGTGGTTGTTGATTGGCTCCTGCTGAAATGTGGCTGCAAATGAGCCCACAGCAGCTCATCCATCTTTCACAGTGGGTTTTATAGTAGATACAGGTTGATGCACTCACATTTACTCACATCTTTTAACTTCTTACAGATGTGTTGCCGTGTCAACAGCAACCCTAATTAACGAGCTGGCAGCACCCAGCTCACAAATTGCCACAGATGTGTTAAAATCAAACCAAACTTGAAAACAAATATCGGGAGCTTAAAGGCCCTTTAAGGGAGCTTTGAGATAGTGACTTCAAAAACGATAGCTCCCCGGCTGGCAAAACCGTTATCTGAGATCTTTGTGTGAGCATTCTGTTTAGAACTTGACACAGAGTCCAATCTCACTAAGTTGAATGCCAAAGTATTAGACAAGAAAAAAATAAATCCAGAATAATGAGCAAATTAACCCTGCATCTGCTCTTACAGTTCATGCATCATAAATAAAGAAACAGATTCAATTCCCTTCATTTTGGGATATATGATAATAATGCTCTTCGTGAACACAAACATTTGTTGATTGATTCAAATTAACGTACACAAATAAGAACAAAATGTTGGAGGTAGACTGCAGACTTGGATGAAGTCAGCCACCTGTTCTGTTACATCGCATTCGGATTTTTACTCTTTTTGTGATGCGACTGCTTCACATCACCAACCATAACTTAAAGGAAAGCATTTCCCCCACTTTTTTCAAAATTAAAATGATGAAAAATCATGTTGTCTTTTTTCCTGTTAGATAAATTAAAAACAGATGTGGAAGGATCAAACAGTACCTCATTTATCTGGCAGCTGTGTCAAAGAAGCTGCTGTGAAATTGTTGCTAGTGGAGCTGCAAGATGCTTTCCTTTGGAAGAAATGCTGGTTTTGTAAAGTGAAATGATAAACAAATGCGTCACTAAAGAGTCAATTATTTTAAGAAGTGTAAAATTGTTATATCACTGATTAATTCATTTAAAATTAATCATGATTATACTAGAGTTAAAATCTCCATAACTTCCTTAATTTACTTTATGGCGTAATTCATTACAGCATCTAAACGTTAAAGCTGACCTGTGGAGTTTTCCTTGAACAAAGTGTAAGAGCATTTGAACCTAAAATGTTCTGAACCACACCAATTGGAAAGTGTAGTTAAACTACAAGGTTATACATTTGCAACATTAGCATTCATCTGGAAACATGCCTCTCAGCATCTGACAAGTGTGGATCCAATATTCAAAATATCTGGCTGCAGCTTAACAATCCACTATGTTCTGACTTTGTGTTGCCTGGTTTGGGTAGGACGAGTTCAGGTAGTTTATGAGAACTTTTTTTGCTAGAATAAACTGTACACTGCTGCAGCGGAAAACAGAGGCTCCAAAAAACAAAGTAATGAGTTGAAATGCAGTGAAATCCTCCGTAGAGCCGAGGGGAACTGTGCAGGTGGGTGGTTGGTCTGTGAGCTTGTTAAGAGCTACCATATTTACATGACAGTCGTTTGATCTAGTGTCAGTATTATAGAATATGAATTAGCAAAGCTTTAACATGTACACCAGCGCCAGATGTGTACCACGTTTACAAATCAATGATCTTTTGTTTCCACTTTGAAGCCATTTTCACGGTCAGCATGAGCAGAAACAAAGCCCTGACTGATGTTCAGCAGTGAACAAAACAACACGATTTACAGGGGTAAAACAAGCACTGAGCACAAGTTCAGCAGGAGCAACTACAGCAAAAACCTGCATGGAGAAATATCACTGAGTCAGAGGGCGGCTGCCTCCAAGATATGCCTTCCGATCGGATCCACCCCACAGACCATGCAGCTTCCAGTAAACATATTCAATATAAGATAAGAGCCTATCTCCACACAGCAGATGTGCAGGTAATTTAGACTACAAAGAAGGAAGTGAAAGAGATTTCTTGTCTGCTGGGTCACTGGTGTAGAAACATGTGGATTTACTGTTTGTTTCTCCGGTGTCACAGGTTTTAAATGTGGGTATATTTCAACTTGAGGCATCCATTACGCAGGGCTTATGCAGCGTAGCTCCATCATGATCTGAAGATCCGCATTCACTCAGCACTTGCCCATCACCCACAATGATGAGCCCTCATATTTCTCTGGCCAGAAGGGCTAAAAAGAAGTGTACGTATCATGCTGGAGGCCAGACACACCACTCTAAATGAATGATAACGTTACTTGACATCTGGATATGTAAATAAATAACTGTTGGTTAAATCTGACACATTCACCACCCATACAGAAATCATATGTATCTTGCATGTCATGTATATGGCGATAAGACATAATACTTTTTCATTTATCCTACTTACAGGAAATTCACTTGCTATGGTAGCAGAGAAGTACACGATATGTAAAAAGTAAAGAAAATATCCTCACATACTATGAGGGGCTGTACAAGACATTATTTATACATTTTTACTCACACATTCATATACTGTATATTCACTCACATTCATTTATTTTTCTCTCACCCAATTATCGTATACGTTTCTTATAGTTTTTACATATCTGGGTATCTTTTTGGATCTCCTCTCAAATCAGATTGTAAAAATACAACGGGAAGTGTGTGACCCACCACGCCAATCAGCTAAACTACTGGCACCTGTGTAGCTCCAAATGCATATGTTGGAGTGATGTCACATGGTCTGGATTTTCTTCTATAAAGCTACAGGGAACACCATCTTTTGTCTCCTTTCTATGTTTTTGTCTGGTACATTTAAATCATCATGTTCGACTGACAGTTTGACAATGACCACCCACCTTCATATACAATAGAACCACTTCTACTAATGTGCAGATCAGAATACTCAGAGGTTTTGCTTCTTATGCCTCCCATGGATATATTGTGTTGCTTTTCTCTAACTGCAGCTATTGCACCACAGTGTTACCATACCATTATCCTGTAATATAATGTATGGCAACTGCTGATAATGTTGTCCAACATTACATAACTTATAATTGCCCCAATGAGTCCCTACAACCAACACAGCACAACTGAACAATTAATAGTGTTTGTGTAACTGCTTTGTTGACCTTAAAATGAAAGAACATTGTGCAGCACTATGACACATCTCTGTGCTGGAAACAGAAAAGGAACAGATAAATGAACCACAGGAAGCTGAAGATGATTAATTAAGGCGAGTGGAAGAGGTGAATGTTGAATAATATATATTTTTTTTTTATTTGACAGAAATTAAAATAAAGAACAATTAACAACCTTGGCTTCATTTGGTGGGAACTGCGAGTTTTACCATTTTAGTTTGATTTTTTCCATTCTGAAGATCAGCAGGGTGGGGAGGCTGGTTCTCCTCAGGGGTCATTTGTTTAGCGGGGTGTCACTCTTGTGATTGTTGCAGTAGAAGGCAGTATCACATGAACCAGGCCTTGAGGAAGCCAATGACCAACTTCACACCTGTTGTCTCTGCATGTTATGTTTCTGTCTCAGGGTCATTGAAGGTTTTAGCATGGGCACCACCCTGGTACCAAGTGGACATTTGTACAACAGGGGTGGACAATAATAAAGTGAATTTACTTCTGCACTTACAATAAGTACATTTTTCATGCATCTATACTGTCTTTTCCAAAGCTTTCACTCCACTGCACATAAGACAAATATCGTACCATGAAGTACCCATTACTTTGAAGCTACACTGTCAGGCATGTTTGAACAGCTCAACTTGACTATGGCAGTGAACTAATGGTGGATACATTACAGAAAGAAGATATTTTTTATCAAAGCACCACAACCCTGTCCTTTAAGCCCACGTTTGACATTTTAGAAATAAAGATTCCTTTCATTTTAAGTTTGCTGTGTTTACCAGGACCAAACTTCACTGCCTTAAGATATGCAATCCAATGTTTAAAAGTAGGACATCTGTGCTTAAACTCAAGTCAAAATCTCACTTGGTACTGGATTTTTGATTCAAGTGATAGAGCTGTGCATTTTGTCCACCCTTGTTATGCAGTAATATATCCATCTGCAAATCCCATGCACAGTATAGACTGAGAATATATTAATGTTCAGTGGGCAGAGGTTGGTGCTTTGCTTCAACACAAATGACATTGTGTGACATCAGAGCAGAGAGAGAAATGGCAATTAGCTGCAGAACATTAGCTTTTGTAAATCTGTTGAAGGACAATAGTCTGCAGTTTACCTGCACACTGATAGTGAAGGACTTCTACTCAGGTGGATTTGTTCATTTACTGATAAGGTCTGATAAGGAAGGTGGTTTCTTTCTGTTGTGGGGTACATCTTATTGGAGAAAATCCTGACAAATAAATGCCCATGGTCTCAAGACTGCAGGTGAGGTTCTTTCTTCAGCCACCTGCACTGCTGAGGATTTTTTTTTCTTAGTTTTGAATGATCTCTGGAAAAGTTACAAAATTATCTTGAGACATTGTGACATTGACAGGCCCAACAAAACAGGGTTCAAGATATTAGTTACCATAATAACATACAACTAATTTATCTATGTGACTCTGGGTTAATACTGTACATCCAGCTTCCTCTTAATCATTTTGTTTGTGAAAAGGTGCTTGATTTGTCTGATTACAGTAAAGTGAATGATCCAGGTGATTTTTTTTCTCACGAGTGCAACCAATTTTAAGTGCCATGTTGAGTTTTCTCCAGACGTGACATTTAGAATTAAGGCAGAACAGTTCAATCTTGGTTTCATCAGGCCAAAGAAACTTGTTTCTCACAGTCTGACAGTCCCTTAGGTGCCTTATTGCAAACTTTTACCAAAAGAGAGTTTTCAGTCTTGCCAATCTGCCATTAAGATCAGCTCAGTGGAGTGCTTCAGTGATTGTTCTCCTGGAAATTTCTGCTATCTCCACACAGGATCTCTGGTGCTCGGCCAGCGTGACCATCGGGTTCTTGGTCATGTTTTCTAACAAGACCCCCTGATTGCTCAGTTTGACAGCCACCTTTCAGGAAGAGGGCTGGTTGTTCCAAACTTGTTCCCCTCAGGCTTGGAGGAACCCACTAGGGAACCTCCAATACTGTATAGCTGAATTCAAAGTGTAGAAACATCTTGGCGATGATCAGGAAAAATGAGAGAAAGTTTAGACAATTTTAAATGTCATAGCAAAGGATCTGGATACGTTACTGTCATTTAACTGATGTTTTAATTGTTGCCTTAACTGATACAAGTTTCAATGTGATATTTATGTTTCTAAAATGTGGTTTTTGCTTGCTGTTATGAGATATTGACAATTGATTGATGAGGTATTTTTCCTATTTTTTAAGAAGAGGGTTATTTCATCTCATTTCATGTTTACTGCTTATCCTATTAGGTGTCACAGACCCTGGACATGTAGGAAACTGACAAATGGAGACAAACAGCCATTCACATTCATACCTACGGGCAATTCAGTGTCCAATTAATGCAGGTTAGCATGTTGTTGGACTGTGGGAGTAAGCTGGAGTACTCAGAGAAACTCCGCAATAAAATGTGAAAAAAGTGAAGTGAGGACTGAGGAACATTTTGTAAATGTGCTGTAAATATTTACTGCAGCTCTGTGACAAACTGAGATAAACTGGTCTCTTGCATGAAGGTCAATCCATCACCCTGGGCTTAACAGAGCTTCTTGCACTGGCACTGAGGTGGCCTGTATGGAGGAATACTGTTGTGGTTCACTGTTTAAATAAAGTGAACAGAAAAAAATCCCATAAATAACTATCCAAATCCAGTTTCCAGTAAGGTTGTCAGGTCACACAGCTAGTGACAAAAGGAAGATTTGGCCTTTATTACAGAAATGCCATTTTAAAAGTTTGGTAACCATGTTAATTAGGGTTAGCACTTTGTTTGGGAAATGCCATTACAGATTTTTCCTGAGTCAATATTATTATCCTAACTTCTGATAGGAAAGGAAACTGTATTATACATTCCCAGATCTTTAAAGAAGAAAAAAAAAGTCACTTTAGGGTAGCTGTCCATCTCTTCTATTTTTAACTTTTCTAACCTTGCACTTAGCTGAGCAGCTACAAGCAGCCTTGGAAGGGACAACCTGGTAACATCTCCCACCAAATAGGAGATCTCCCAGCTACTACCACAAATATGTGCTATAGACAAATTTCAATAAGAAACCTCGGTTTAAGAAAATAACACCAGTTACTAGGTAACAAGCATTAAAGTTAATAGCTGAATTGAAGTATTACTTACTGTCAGATGAGATAGGATGAAGTAAGATGAGATGCCTTAACTTAAAGGTATAGTTCAACATTTTGGCAAATTCGCCATAATCCCTATAGTCATAATGGTAGATTCATTACATTTAACTATCAGTGCATGAATGAATGAATTGAATGAATGAATGAATGAATGAATTTATATTTATTTACGTGTCGTGCACCAATTAAGGCGCCCAGCCTATAAGGGCTTACAAGACACATTATCATCATATTTAGACACCAAACAAAATCATCAGAGCATGTTGTTTTGACATCCACGGGGCAGAGATGTGAGCTGCTCAGCAAACACAATGGAGGTGAACAGTAGTGGTCCCCTGTCCCTCAAAACTCATTAAATACACAATCAAACAACTCCAAAATGCTCTCGTGGAAAAGTTGTGACCTGCACATTCACCAGGCTATGAAAAAATAATGTAACATTACGAGACAGAGGTTGTTTTTTTTTAACCTTTAATACGTAGCCAGAAGTATATTCCAGACATGGCTGCTAGGCCGAGTGATTTCAAAAGCGCAAGTAGTTCCAAGTATTTGCTACATGTGTTGTAATGTTACATATAATTATACATGATTATTTCATAGTGCTTTGAAGGACCTTGTACCAATCACCTCCATTGTGTTCGCTGAGCAGCTTGTGTCTCTGCCCTATGGATCTCAAAACAACATGCATCAATAATTAAAGGCGATGAACCTACTGCTATGACTAGGGATTATGGCGATTGGCCGAATTTGTTAAAACTATCCCTTTAAGTCCACAATTTAGAATTGGTTGAATGACCAAACAATCAATATGCCTCTTTTTTCTTTTCTTATTTTTTTTCAAACATTAAATTATTTTTTCATTTACCTCTTACCAAATGTTTCTAATTAGATTTTTGGGGCTGCTCGAAAATGAGGATTTGGTCGTTTTTGTTGTTGTTGTTGTTGTAAAACATGATAGCAATTGAGCATCTTTGGATTTTGGAAACAGTACCCCAAAAAGAACTGGAAGATTAAAAATGAAAAGAAATGGTAATTGCAGCCCTTGAGAGCTTTATTTGAAAATCCAAAAGCCATTGATTTACACATGAACCCAGGAACGTTACAGATCCCAAGTCTGACAGTGGTTTGTATCTCAAAGAAAACAGATTTATTTCTTTTGTGTTTGTTTTCTTAACCTTCTTGGTTGTTTACTGCTTGCTGATTTAGAAGTCACCTCCCTGTTTCTAAACATCGTACAGGTTGAGGCACCTGAGCGTGTTGCTGTTTTACTTGGGTTTTGTGCAGATGTGGAGAACAGACATCAGGCATCTTTTTATCACATTCTTTTTACTTTGTCTTTTCATCTCAATTTGTCTGTTTTGTTGATTAAGCATTTAATTGGAATCACTCTTCCTGTTGTGGACTCTGAATCACTTCTGTGCTTTGCCAATTAGCAATTTTGTATCACTGAATATTAATTTTCTTTCAGAGCTTGCCGATGGCTCCACCTTTGTGAATTCCAGGACAATTAGGCCTATTGCTCTTTTGTGATTTTATTGCACACAAAGTCCCTGGAAAGAGTTGTCTCGCTGCTTCCCACTGCTCCCAATGTTGGGTTTGGTTTAAGTCCTGCTGAGCATTCTGTTAATTGTTTTAGTCTATGATGATTGTTCTTCCTTTGATTCATGTGTCCTGTGGGCTTTGTATGTGGGACTTGACTGCTGAAGACTGATTGTCTTCAGGTGCAGGTGCAGCATATACTGTGTCATCTGCCAGCAACGCTTAAGTCTGGACGGGAACCTTTGTCACATACCATCTCTACACCATGCTGTCACTTTTATTTTTCCAGTGGATTATTTTTCTAAAGCAGAATGACTCTAAAAAAAAAAAAAAAGTCAAATTCAAATTTCAAAAGGCATACTTCCCCAGTGCTGGGGGCGTACCTGAGGCAAGAAGCTCCTCTGGGAGGAAATTGTTTAAGAGTTAAACACATACTCTTCCAGGACAGAAAATAGCTAGTTTGTTTGTTTATTTATTTTTACTTAAGATGAATATATGTATTAGTCATTGTACCCTTTTTCTTTGGTAAGTTTTCTTTTGCACCTATGACATGTGTCACAGGGCCAATGGTTGTTGCATTTTCCTTCCCAGGTCTGCTTGTTATTTTCAAGTAATTACCCCAAACCCAGTGTTTTACTTAGATAACACTTTGTGGAAAAACTAGAATCAGTTGTCCTCTCAGGTTGTTGTTGACAGCAGGGGAGCAGCTCACCTAATCCACCAACTGTGAACCACAGCTTGCTCTCCCTCTCTTAAACTGTCCTCACCAGAAAAGCCACAGCTCTGGTCATAAGCACTGAATTTATTATGTCCCGAGGGAATGACTTCAGAGATGCAGGTTCAGAAAAGTTCTTTGGCACCACTCATGACAATACCACACTTCTGACGGACTGCTTTACCCAGCCCTGAAGTTGCCCCTGTGTGTCATTGTCTCCCCTTCATTTAGTCTTTAGTTCTTAAGTGTATGTAACTTCTAAAGCTGGGGGACAATAATAAAAGATGATGCTGGGTGATGTTGTAAAGTAGTGTGGGGATAGAAGCTGTTGTCTTCACCCCCACTGGCGTCAGTTTCTCCTGATTTTGATTCCTTCAGTGTCGGTCGCCCGAGGGGAGGGTTTACCAAGAGCTGAATTATCCACAGTAGTCCCCTCCTCTCCTCAACAAACAGACGGGGATTAAAACCTGCAGAAACAACAAATAAAGCATTGTCATTGTAAAAAAAACTGTTTGTCTGATGCTCTCAGGCGGACACGGCACATCATGGAGGGGCTGGGAGCCGACCTGTCTAACATTTGACTGGCTTTTTTCTTTGATACCTGATAAGATCCAGACATCCAAAGCCTAAAAGCCTCCATCTGGCTAAAACACAGGGTTGACTTCTGGCAGGCAACCACAGCAATGACCCATAGGAAATATGGTGTCACTGACAGCCCACCAAATGACACGGACTGTTACGTGACTGATGTCATAGATTTCCATAGGTTTGAATATTGTAAGAAACATTTGGAATAATGCAAATACAGAACTCACCAAAATGTATACGACTTTGTTTCTCTTCTAGACCAAAATCATGATGAATTTATACCAAAGATTTAAACTTTGGTGTAAAACATTGATGTCAGTGGGTTTTGTTCATTTGGCTGGTTTGTTGAAAGGCACTCAAACAGCTTTTGTTTCATATTTACTGGCTTCCAATGAGAGAGACCTACTTTTAGAACATTAGAGCCACAAGACCTCCTGTGGTGGTTACTGCCTGAAACAAATAATAGTATGCCATGCTGCGACCAAGCTTTTTACCAATAACATTGTTTTTCTCACTTTCTCTCATTGAATGAATTGTGAAAAAATGTGTCCCTATCTACACTCCTGCAAGTGTCCTATTATATAATATCTGATTGCAATCTGTGAGACATGGCAATTCAAGAGGTTGGTCATAGTAAGTTTAGTTTTAGATTTACTATTTCTTTTGAAACAGACAAATAAATATGTTCTTTTTTGCCTTTGCATGTTTTGACTGTCTGACTGACTGTCAGTGCAGTTTTCCTCAGAAGTGTCAGCTGACGGCTCTTATGTGTAGTAAACCTATTTTTAGTACAAACAGTATTAAAGTTGTTTACATTTTAGAACTCTTATACCCCTTACCCACTGGTCAAAAAACCCGTTTAAACCCGCTAACAATCGGCTTTTGGTGGCAGTGGGAAAGGCGCACCGAGCCAGACCCTGGTCAACCCGCTAATTTACGTGACGACACATCATCGCGCTGGTCACGTCTCATATCACGTACCAAAACAAAGCTCTGCTCCGCTCTGCTCTCATTCGAGACTGGGATCAAAAGATCAAACAACACTGACCAAGTGTTCATTTTGGTCAATGGGAAAGGGGCCAAATGCCGATTGTTAGTGGGTCGAACCGCATTTAAAAAACCTGCGTCGACCCGCTAATTTTTGTGGGAAAAAGGCTTTATTCAGATTTATGGCATATTACATCACTCCTAATAATCAGCTGACTCCAGATGCAACCAAACAGGTTTAACTATAATCTCAACCAACTAGGTTGTCCTTTTCATATTTTGATTTTTTTCTCTTCTCTCCTGCTCTGAGTTGTCATCTTTTCTGTGAAACTCCTCCACCCCTTCCACCTCCTGTCTTCATAAACAAATTGCTGAGACCTCCTGAAATTCATCCACCTGCCAGTCAAGTTCAGTTTATAATCACACTCATACCATCTAGATCTCCACCTTCTCCTACTCCTAACCCCAAGGGATTTCCTATACTTTTGTACAGTCTCGACTCTTGCTCACACATGATGAAATTGGGGCCGAAGGGATCTAATCGGTTTGCAATAGAAGCTCATTCTTTAACACACATGAGTCTTTTCTGGTTGAACTGATATTTGAAATTTGGTGGCACATCTGTGAATGCAGCCACCCACTGTTACAATTATTTTTTGTTTTTGTCTTATGATTATCATTACCTCCCTCAAGGAGTTTTTCCCCCCATTGTTTGTTTATTTCTGAATCAATCTGCACTACACTTTGTGGAGGAATGATTCATGGATCAGGGAACAACTCTTTATATTTTAGACTCTGACACAAACTGTGATGGTTATGTACCCAAAGCTCTCAGCTTCTCAGGCATGGCTGAGGACAGTGACTACTTTGTTGTGACATCATCACTAAGTTACAGAAGTTCATTTTCATACTTTCACAGTATTAACATAGAACTGCTAATAGACCTGCTTTATAATTCAAAAAAGACATCCAGATCTTAGCTCAAAGTATTTTGAAAAACCAAGCCTATTTTAGCCTGACAAGCCAGACTATATCATTAAAATGTATAGTCTGGCAACGACCGGTAGACCTCGGCTCAATCAATACACAATAGGATAGCGCTACGACTAATCAGAGCAAAGAGCAGGATGACGTTAGCCTGACAAGCCAATTAAAATGGATGTGTTCATCGCGTTAAGCCCGCCCAACGACTCTCTAAACAGATAGAGAGCTGTGATTGGTGAACACAAATGGTGTTCGAGACTCAAAAAGTTCCTATGGCTCATTTCTAGACCCACCTGTGGAGCAAATATATTTGCTGCCGCTAGGGTGCATCTAGATTTCTAGGCTAAGCCTATTTGGCCTTTTCTCATATAATGCATAGATCTATGCGTTTGATGTGATATGCAGCCTGCCTGGCTCCATACAGCAGCCTGGCATCTGGCGTATGGAGTCCGGCTGCATCTGACAGCTCAGTGTGACGCTACGGCCGCCGGCCTTTATTTCTAAATCCCTCAGTTTATTTTTACACATTAGTGACCAAGCTCATCGTTCATTAGTTCATCTTCATCTTCCTCTCGTACTGTTGTCCTCGCTGCGCTGTCAGACCTGGGTCTCTGTCACCATTTCAATATAAAACGCTGTAGTACTCCAGGCCTGTGTGGAGCGTGTGTGGCGCAGTAGCGCTGCCACACAGAAACACCAACAACAGAGAAGAAGACAGAAAGCTTCCACGCAGTATTCAAACTCCAGACATGGATTAAATGTTGACTGGGAGTCGTGTCAGTGCAAATATGACGATCGATAATGATTTAACGGGCGAGATTCAGCTGCAGTGTCCGAGGGACCGAGTTAGTCAGACGCTGTTAAGTTACGTCCATAGACTGTTGCTAGGCTACATAGCGGTGTTTCTCGGTACAGGTAGAGCGGTCGGGATATGACATCATCCGTTTTGGGTGTTTTCGGACCACAGATGTGCAATGCTTCACAAAAGTAAGGTCCAGGTGCTTCAGCTGCCTGGCCTTTGAGAGAGACTTGACCCGAAAATGTCCAACCCAGTGGAAAGACGCTGTTCTTTAATGGCCACACTGGCTGCATACAACTCTTCTAAAGGTAACGCTAAGCCTCTTTTAATGCATTTTGCCCGCCGTGGCATTGTTTATAACACTTAAAGCTGAGTGGGGTTTTGTCCTGTGTGAATGTATGCTGCATCTGGCTGTGTGGTCTATAGCTTCAGTTGTTTCAGTGATGCGCAATGGCTGCGTGCGTGTGTGTGTGTGTGTGTGTGAGAGGGAACGGGGGGGGGGGGGAATTTTCAGACAACATCTGACTCTCCCAACAAAAATCCCCCCCCTCAGAAAATAGTTCCGACGTCCATGAATGAAGATGGCACACAGAAAAAAATTAATAAAATTCATATTTGCCCCCCCCAAAAAATCACATTTTACATGAGTGTCCTTCAGAATGATGCTAATAAAGCTCAAAACCTCTATCAAATGATTGTACAATGTATGAACATTATCTCTGCAGTGGTTGATTCTGATAAAGTGAAGCAGTACAAAGTTATTGAGATTTTACTACAAAATATTCAGGCGAGCTTTCCAAAATGTCCATTTTTGGCACAACTTAGAACCACCTGGCACTATAAACCAATGTTTGATCTTTATCTTAACACAATTTGCATAAACTAACGGAAAAAGAATCAACCGCGACTAAATAACAACTATTTTCTAGGCCCGCTGTGTCCCTTTGCTTAAAGCTGCACTATTTGGGTGCAGTTACGCCTTCTTATCTCTGCAGCAGTTGATTCGAGTGATTGACAGCTCATTCGAACCGTTAGAGCCAATAGAATGAGGCTATACCCACGTTGATGTGATTGACAGTACTGGCAGCCAATCAGAATCAGCCAAATCCTGGAATGTGTGATGCGCAGGCTGTTGTGTGCGGTGCTCACAAAGGTTCCTCCTAAAGCCCTTCCGGTCCGGACCGTTTTAGATGTAACACCGGTCAAAGTTCAAACTGGAAATATTGTGGATTTACCCATAAAACAAACTTTTCACGGCAAAACAGCAAAGGTAAGAGGAAATTTACAACCATGTTTTGGCCAAGCAGCGTCTGTGTTTGCTTGACTTTGCTCGTTTTTGGCTCCTCTCTCTGTCGTGCTTCTGTGTAGCCGCGGGTGCTCTGTAGGCCTATCTTTGCAATCTTTGTAGCGGGCTCTTTAATATGAGCGATAGCATTGTGTTTTGCATAATGTATAGTAGTATACGAGCCAGAATGTGGTGACTGGGTCCACACAGAGGTGCTTCATGAAGTTTGATGTTTAGTTATTTGAGTGGTGTTCGGATCACATAAACATGATTTTTACACATTGCAGACCAGCTTCTGCTGTTTAATTTGATGTAAAATATGAGGTTGTTCTGTGTCTGCCAGTCCCCCAAATGGGGGACTTTGGGGTAAGCAGGTTCAATACATACTTTACAACATTTGACAGAACCCATCTAAACCACTACAGTTTTTGTATTGGAGTTCAGTCTGTCTGTATATTTGTCTGAGATTAAACATGATGATTTTGTTCCACATTGTTTTTCCTGTTAATTAGAGAAACAAATGGAGACAATGTGTAGGTGAAGCTAATGTTCACCATTTGAGGCTGTGTGTGAAACTAGTAAAATGCCTGGTCTTTCAATGGGGACACTGCCCATCAAAACATGTGTCTGTAGCTACATCATTGATAGAAGACATTTTGCTTTTCGCACACTCTAACTAATGGCCTGACACAATACTTTCAATGTAGCCCAGACCACAAATGGCCAGACAATTGTTTTATTCGCAGCCAGGCCAAATAGTTTTCCTCTCATTGCTATTTACCATTTCCTGCAATATTAAACATTAAATGTTGCTATAAAGCGTCACTGCTGACCAGTGAAAGCTCTTTTGGGAAAAAGAGGTCTCTGCTGGGGTTTGCTGGTCTACATGTAGAGGAAATATTGGGCCATAAATGCCTGCCAAGCTGTTTATAAACACCCTCTCAAAGGTCATACAGTAAGTTCATCACTGTTGTAATCCGCAGTTTGTCCATCTAATGGTTAACTGGGACAAAAAGGACAGAGGCACATACTTGCAAAATAGTAAAATGCCAGTCTCAGTTTGTGTGAAACTTTGACATAACATTCTCTCAGTCTCAGTGCGAGCAATGTCCTGTGGTACACCTTTTGGCCAAAGAGGCATACATTTTTCATTTGGAAGTTATTGAGCTGAATTTCTGTATTATTGGGTGAGGATTTTTGGGGGCAGATTTTTTTCTTCGTCCTAACGTTTAATAGACTGTTCACAATCTCGTTGAGTCATTGCCTGTGTTTGTATGCTCCTCCCTTACCCATTAATGACATTAATGACTACAACTATTAGGCTACCTGTCTGCAAATACAGTTGACTAAAAACGCAGAGGGAGAACTTCCATTGTGAATAGTGTCAACAAATTAACCTAGACAGTAAGACATAACAGAGGGGGGATTTATTTATTTGCTGCTCCTTAGTGTAGCACTGCTTCCAAAAGACAACCCCCAGTAAATTAAACATGATTGTTTACCTGTATTTCTATATTGCTGCAGTTAATACACAGCAACTGTAGACCAGGAGAAAATTCTGTGATATGCAAATATTGCAGTTAGAGTCAGGCTATATCTTTTAAAATAAAAATAAGGTTTTAAAAAAAATCTACATATTGGTTTAGTAAACAAAGACCTGTGCAAACAATGCCTAATGAGGCAGCGCTGTTTGTCTGGCCTTGCCAATCCAAGCGTTTAAGGATGTATTCGTCTCCTCTTCCTCTTTCCTCTTCCTGTATACATGCCGTTTCCATATTATACACTTCAGTAGAAAAAAAGATTGATTAGGATGTGGCAAGGGCACACGTCTATTCCATTTGCTCTTCAACAACAGTAATGCCTACAATAGTCTGTGGTAGACATTGGGTCTTGCTGCATGGACTATTTGTACTCTAAATTGTCTCCATGGAACAGTCAGTGGCGTGTGCTTAATGGACCGTGATTATAGTCACTTATCATCCTCGGCAGACACTTGTGATATGTTTAAAATAGGGATCCAGTGATCTAGAGAGTTTGTGTCTCCTCTGAGTAAGCATTTTGAAGAGATAAAACTCTACGGCTATATGCAGTGCAGATAATGTATGGCTCATCTGGGTTATTGTGTAGTCATGGTAAGAAATGAAAGGCACATTACAGGTTAAAATGTTGACACCCTCACATATAATCTGCAATTACTGCAATAACTCCTCCATCCTGAACAACCATTAAGGTCCTTTTTTCTTTTACTTTTTTAACAATCCGACCTGAACAGGAGTGTTCCCTGGAGCTGCACCTGTCAGCAGATGTACTAGACTTTGGTCGTCACTAAAAAAGCCTCTCTAGTTAGTGTTGGGGATGAAATAATGATTTTGGGACAATGATAATGTGGTTAGGGTTTTCCTGAAAAACAAAGTATACATTAGATTTATCCAAAAGAAATTCTGCTTAGTCATCACCTGTGAGCTTCTACTCATGTGTGGTGGTGACTGTGTCTGCAGAGCTGCCTGCATTTTGATGGTTTGGTGTAGTTGGGACATTTCTGGGCAGCTATAGCTGCTGCGGGTGCGAGCCCTCAACAGTGATTGAACAAATGGCCATCCAAACTTCTCTGTTATTACTTGTCTTGTCACACATTTAAATAGTTAATGCAGGTGCAAAACAATTTGGTCCAATGCACGTTCCTCAGTCTGCTACCATCTCCATGTGTGGAAATCTCACTCAGTTTCACAATAAGTGAGAATGAAAACCTGTCGTATACTTTCATGAATATTATGCAAATGCATATTTTTGTCTTTGTATGCTGTTTTTTGTATAGGTTTGGTGAAAGACTACTAACAGTGTCCTCATACCTTTCTTTGCAGACGTATACAACACATACCATGTGATGAGAGAACTTATGAAGAGAGACATTTCTAAAGTATATGTAATCTCACAATCTCATACAGCAAGACACTTATGTTGTCTCTCAAATATCTGATAATTGATATCATATGAATTAGCAGAGATGTGTTATCCTACATTCTACAGATCTTTTCCTCTATACTTGTGAGTGAATACATTTTAAGGGACCTGCACTATTTCTTTAATGATATTTTTTTTTAAATCTCTCTCTCTCTCCTCACAAAGCCAACAAAGGGTTCCTCTCTTCCTTGCAATGTATCACTGCATCAGTCATATCCTCTCTTTACAGACTTGTGCAAACTCTTCATGAAGTTAAAAGGATAAAGTTCTTCATGTAAAACTTTTCCTTGCAACTCATTTCCCATTAGACCCAAAGAGATATAGCATGAAATTTCTCATTAACACTTTCTTCCTGAAGGGCCTTATAGCCCAGGCCTACAGGGGTGTATCTGGAACATTTTGAACCAAGGTGGAGACTGTGCGAGCACTGATCAACTGCCACATAAGCAATATATTTATTGATGTTAAAAGAACCAAATGGCAGAGCAAGTATGCTGATGTAGAGTGGGGCGGATGTTTCCTCAGGACAGTCCATTCAATACATGTGTCATTAAGCTGGCTATTAGCCTTGAAGCAGGAGCTTACAGGATCAGGTTATAATTGTCTTTTAAAATGAGGACACACTACAGAAACTATTCCACAACCTCATCCCTTTTTACTTGACATGTGTATAACCTTCAGATCTATTGATATGTTGTAATCACTAGTGACAGAATATCTGTCACTAGTGATTACAACATATCAACAACAACATTTTTCTGTCATAGAAAAGAGTCTCAAATGACATTACACTTTACACATTGTTAAGTAAGTATTTAAAAAAGACAGTGCTAAGCTGAATATCACTAATAAGTAATGTTTTAGAACTAAAGTTGCTTCCTGTGCATGTCAACAAAGAACCTTTTCACAGAGAGCTGATCAAAACATTGATTTATAAACTGAATTGCATACAGCAGCGTCTGTCTCCATGCTGTAATTGGTATATCATGACACTGACAGCCAGACAGCAGCCTCCACTGCTTAATAAGAATAGGACCGGGGATGTTGGAGAGAACTCTTAATTTCAAAGTCATGTGCAGTGAGTACACGTGGTCACTGCAGACATCCACACTGGAGTGCTGCATCATACCTCACAGATTTGAGCTATTTTACATTGTGAGCTTCAGACACAATGAATTGACCCTAAGGATCAGATTTATGCTTAACTTGTAGTGTAGATACAACATGCTGTCAGAGGTTCAAATGTTGACCTGATCTAAAAGCTGACACCATTTCAATGGAGGGAATATAACTGCACATTTTTATACAGTCTTCCTTGGAAGCCATTCATATTGTTAAACTCTTTTTAAAAAAAAAAACTCAAAGTAGCCTACCACAAAAGCCTGTGTAACAAATGAAAGAAAAAGATCAGTTCTGTCTAAACCGTAAACTGTCTTTTGCCACTTCTGTTCTTATGACCAGTCTGTTTGTGAAATGGGAGCACACACCAGAAAATTACACCAATTGCTGGACACAGCACCCCACCAACACCCCCCTCCTTATCTGACAGCAGCCACCTTACAGCCACCGTTTGACTGCAGAAAAGTTCAAATTGATTTGATGATGGAAATTATTTTTCATAGTAAATTCATAATTAGTTTTCTTTTACCCATATTTTATCATTGCCATGTTTAATTCTGAAAATGTTTGAATTAACTGAGACCTGGAAAAGAAAACACATAATCAGAAGAGCACCTTAAGATCAGAGAGTAAATACATTATATGTGTTTACCTGAGTGTGTGTGTGTGTGTGTGTGTGTGTGTGTGGGTATGTTGCATCATTCATTTCAGATATTGCGGTACTCAGCTATAAACAAACTGCTTTCAAAAAAGATATGCTTTGATTAGATAGCCGCAGACATTTAATCAACCTTTGCAACTTTTTCTGTCCTTGATGTGACAGAAAAAACATCCTGAAGTGACTGAAAGTGCTTATGACTTCTTTTTTTTTCTTTTTTTACAGTTTGTGCTCCCATTATCCATCTGACACTCTTCAGTCCAACATATATAGGCCTACAAAGACAACAAAAATCAATACTCTTGAGGAGTGGTTAGAGGGCCTTTATCTTTTGCGGCTGATGATTTGGCTGTGTGAATTATTCATTGCAGAAAGCTATGGCCTGGTGCTGGTGAGCACAGAGGATAGGAATAACAGCTTTTCCTTATCACTCTTAATCTTAGGAGCTGCAGTAATGCAATTCTTAACATTTAGCACTTAATGGTCTGTCAGAGAGGGAACATGATCTAAGACCATTAGGGCTGTTTTGTGCTGAGGTTCAAAACAGGCTTTTCGTCTCTTATCGCTGCCACTGAGCTGACTAAGGAAGCAGAAAACCATGAAAGGTGTGAGGAAAGTCAGATTATCTAATGGACTTCTGGCTTTAGTTTATTTTTTAATTTTCTTTTTTACTTTTACTTGTATACCTGTTTACAACATTGCAGTAGGTACTGTTATCATTATGGATGACTGTATGGTAATTAACCTTGTGGCTTTTGATTGGCTTTTAAATTGATTTGGCTTGAAATATTGTCATTATCATATTTCAGTCATGCTATGCTAGTTAAGTTAGCTAACAGGAGTCTGGCTCTTGCGCTGCACCGCACGGCGCGCATTGAAGACACCGCGTCCTATGTGAGAAGGGCTCAACAAGAAAACAGGGAACAAGTAGGTTAGCCAATATTACAAGAAAACAATATCCTAAATCTCAGGGGTGCAAACTTGTCACCTTTTGGCGAAATTCGCCGTTTTGGATCCCAAATAGGTCATTTGTGTGATTCGTGTAAATTCCCTAGGGGGTCGGTATCTTGTCACCTTTTTTACCCCTGATGAGTTTGCACCCCTGTAAATCTGGCTTCTTGAGTTGTTGCAATCCACTCCATCATATTTCAGTAATGCTTCAAGGTGATCAGTAATGTTAGCTATAATTGTATTCTTTTTTGAAATGGTAACAACACAACAACCAGTCAGGCTAACATGCCACTGTTAAGAAAACCTCTAACTTCCATGTTCACATATTATCATAAGAATAAGTATAGAATTAATGTAGGCTGTCGACCGACATCTTGCCTTAGATGTTCGCTAAAGGAATATCAAAGTATGCTATCCAGCGGTTTAACTTCCCTTTTCGAGCCAAACCACGAACATGAACAGTATGTCAGTGAACAAGTGAATCCAGACTCTGAGTGATGGAGCGGCTCTGTGGTGGAGAAAACCGAAAGCTGGAATAATACCAAGTAAGAGAGAGAATGACAGTGAGTGAGTGGCTCTGCTCAAGCAGCCAAATCTTGGGAATAACAACTGTATTTACTGTAGGGAGGTACTGAGGTGAGTCAGTTCTGCTCAGTCTGGGCCCAGTGTAACAATCCAAGGACACCAACATTAGCATAAAATCTCAGAGCAGTTCAGACGTAATACCAGAGCTGAGATGCTGTGGCTTCTGAACATGGACAGGGGCTGACAAGAATGACTGACAATGCCCTTGTTTTGTTGCTATAGTGCCACAGGTCTGTGGATTGTTACCTTGGAAAAACTGCTCTCTTACTGTCGAGTTAGCAGATTTAATTGTAGGAATATACCTTTTACAGACTTAAAGAGGAACTAAGCAGGATTTCTCCCGTGGCTATGCTACATTTTTACCTTAATTAAAAAGCTTGTTAACAATTAACATTTATAGCAAGAAGACTCCAGAATGACGCCTAAAATTAACATATTACTCACAGAATAATTTGAGTTTATTTCTGTCAGAGCATGTTCCTCATATGAACAAACATCTATCTATAAGTCTCTAACTCTAACTACAATGGAGGATGGTGCTACAAGTCAGCAACATCTCCCAAGAAAACACAAAGCACCATTGTTGTAGAACTCAACACAACATGTATAGCCCATTCAGTATGCTGCTGTTGGATTTCTGCTCTGTTCTGCATAGCCTAATTGATTAGTTGTTTGATTGTTGCATGCCCAAGTGTATTTGATTGACTAAGATGACGTTCAAATAATTTATTCCCACAATTGGTGACAAAGGTAAACATATTAGAAAAGGAAGGAGCACAGAGTACCAAGTTCAAAAATGTCTTTGTGTAGTTACAAAGAGGTTATTGAGGCTGCACTGCATTTTGCTGCTTCACACTTAAATTGGATACTCGGAATGATCATTTCCTTTACTGAATGCATCAGACATTGTGCAACGTAACAGCCCTCTCTACTATGATGTATCGCATGTGTATTTACCTCTAAATGTTTTTGCCAGATGTGCCTTTGAAAAAAATATAATTATGGATCATGTTCCCAGCAACATTTTTCATCCATTCTTTGTACCTCACACTTGGGAATCATGCACTGAATGAGATTAAACATAAGGAAAACATTTTGGTTGAAGGAGCATGTTGCAAATTTTTGCTATTTATACACGGGCACATTACTTTGAAAAAGTAATTAGTATAGTTACTAGTTACTTTCCCCAAACTCAGTTAGTTGATATAAATAATTAATTAATTAAGGAACTATGTAACTATTGCGTGTATTATTTTCTGATGGGACTTATTGAGTCAAGTATCAGCGCATTTTATCGTCAGTAACAGTAACAACGTTGTAACGTTTTTTGATTACATGTTACTAAAAAAAGTAGCGCCGTTAGTAACGCCGTTATTCCCATCACTGTTTATACATAGCCAGTTAGCAAGCTCTGTTAAACACTTAGTTTTGACAGGCACTTTAGTAATTGTTTTGACCTTTAGGCTAAGTGGATGCTGCAGTGACTCGGTATCGGAAAACTAGCTAGTTAGTAAGCATGCTAAATTCAATAGATGAAAAGCAAAATAAGGTTTCTGTTTAATTCAATTAAAGGAATGAAGGTTGACAGTATGTACATTTTTTTTCATTTTGTGAAATATTTCTGTGACTGAAATATTTTCCATAACATCTTAATGTGGTAGGATTCTATCAAAGGCCTCTGTGAGCTTATTGAACAGCCTGGCAGCGGTGTAGATATATTCCCCTCTGAAGTGTTTGAACAAACCTCACCAATAAGTGAGGGCCAAAGTCAACGGTGTGATCTCATGGCTGTCAATCAACGCATGAATGAGCCTCTGATCTACTACTCCTCTCTCACTGTGGCTTCAAGCTTACATTAAGTTCAGCAAAATGTCACACTTTGGTTGGCTTGATTTCCAGAACTTGCATATTACAGCTAAAACTGTAATCACCTGATTATAAATTGGTATTAATGGATACTGGCTCATATTAGTGAACTTTTTGCAGTCATGTTCAGCTTAATATTTTGTAAATGACTGCAGTCTTAGGTCCATAATTCACTTACGCTGGTCACCTATCTTGAAATCTGTGTTGGTTATGTAATGAAATTGACTAAATGTGCAGCACTTGTCTTGCAAAGCAATAAAAGCAGATGGTACTAGCAGCCACTGAAACATTTCTTTTTCTGAGGATGAATTGCTTTTCTTGATGACTGTTAGTTGAATACTAAGCCATGTGGCATTTGTAGAGATATGATGTAACTTTAAATGGCTCACCAGCTATGCAAGGAATGTTTCATCTCTTATTTGGTTTTTCCTTCATGATTTTGTGCAACTGTAAAATTATCTCTTCCCTGCCATCTATCATTATGCCATTCTCTGAACATCCAAACACACAGTGGAAGTAGATAGTTGACCATGTTTTTTTCAGCAGTAATTATAAAATGATCATGCAGTTCCAGTATTGAATATGAAGGATACACAATGGCAATGGCACAATGAGGAGATTATTGTAGGGCAGTGATAGTTTTCTTTTATAAAATGACATTTATAATGTCATAGTGCACTCTACTCAAAATTGTGTACACAATAAGTATGAAATCTTCAAATGTATGTGACTGAACTTCACCTGATCTTATGTCTAAGTGCCCCACATTATCACATGTCCCTGCTGTGAGGTGTGAGCACAGAGTACCCTCCATGTATCCTTGTTAGCATGTCCTGTAGCAGCTCAGCGGGCCCAGAAGACACCAGGGAACTGCTCAAAAGGCTGCACCTGGAAAAGCGTGATGAGATGAGATGTGCTACAGTGAACAGGGAAATGAAGATCAGTGCGTCACTTGTGGGTGATGGGGTGTCACGCCTTAAAACACTACACTACTCCCTCTCCTTCTTCCTCCGCACTCTCTACTCTCTGTTCATGATCTTTTCCCAGGCTGGGAGAAAAGAAAAGATCCATTTTCACAGGGGCGGCATAGGTGTAACCAGGGGTATGTTGCAGTCTTTCTCTCCTGCTCCGCGTTCAAAAGCTTTAATCTTAAGATCATGTTCTTGCTTTGCCTCGAAATAGCTTGGGAGAAAATTATACAGCATCAACACATCCTCTGCCAGTGTATTTTCTCTTGCAACTTTGGTTTTCATTTGCATGTGACAGAGGTGATTAATCTTCTGCACTTTGACCTGTGCAGCCTCTGTTTGAGTGCCTGTCTAATTGTTTCTGTAATATGACTGCTCATTCCGCCACTGTTCATTAGCGGTTGAACAATGATCTGGGATTGCACAAGAGCTTGAGGGATGCAAACTCATCAGGGGGGAAAAGATGATGAAGATGCAAACCCCCTGGAGTCCAAGGGCATGCTTTCCTAGGAAAAAAAATTAGATTCACAGTCAATTTTAGCAGGAGGATAAAGTTACCTTATAAGCTTGTGCATGTGTTATGACACTAGTACAAAAACAGAAGGAAGGCATCACAGAAGCCACCACCATTACCACAATCCTTTTTCATATAAATGACCATGATCGAGCTCTTGCCAAACAACTTCACAGGATGCTAATTAAAGGTACCATAATCTACGTTGATTTCCATTTCTTTTTTTCTTTTTTAAAGCAGGTCTAGGTTCCATATTGATACTGTGAGATTATCGAGACACTGACTTTGTTCAGAAACTGAGCCTCAAAACAAGCCATCGAGACTTCTGTGACTTTGTGATATCACAGCAAAGCAGTTACCGCCCTCAGTTACATACCAAACCCCATCCTCCTGGATCCACTGTCCAATTTTACAAATGCATCTGTGAGTGGATACGTATTGTCCAGAAGATACTGAGTCTGGGAAAAGACCAAATAATATCACTGGTTTTCTTATATAGCACACAGTTCATGTTCAGTTTATGTGAACATTGCAGCAACTTTTCGTACTTACTACATACTTTCACACTATTCTGCTTTACCCAGAGGCTTCATATGACTTCTGAAGGTGTCGTGTCTTCATTGACTTAATGTTTTCCTTTTTGACAAAATATCTCCCTGTCTGGATCTTAAAGAGAGATGCCAAACAGTTCTTCTTTGTTTTTCCTTCTCCTTGCCATACACCTGTCAGTTTGGGCCTTTCTATGACATTTTGGGCCCTAGTTTCGTCGACCAGGTGAAGTCTAACATCAGCACAGCTTCGCCACGCCAACGGGGTGTGGCCCAGGTCCATTTCGCAAGATTGGTGGGCCGCGCAGTCAGACTTAGACCAGCGCAATCCCTCCCCTCGTCCCTCCCACCGGCGCAAACAGTGAAGAGGGAGGAGAGAGGGCGGGAGGGAGACAGGAGGAGGAGAGAAAGGCGTGGAGTGGGTTTGACACAGCCGAGTCAGATCTTCACCAATCAAAGGAGCTCCTCTCCTCACCTTTAACTGCGCGGCGGGTGATGCGCGCTGCAAGTTTGTCATTTTATACTTGGACATGGACGGAGGAAACAGCGACGCCAGAGGCCGAACCTCTCCCAGGAGGAAACAGCTGTTTTGGTCCGGAGGTCCGAGCTCAGAGTGACCAATAATGAGTTTACTAATATACTTAACCAGGATTGATCTGATACACTGAGAACGGCTGCGCAATCTAAGAAACAACAACTAATAAACTAATAAAGAAACTCACATTTATTCAAACCCTGTGTATAAGATGAGAGGTGTAGGCTACACTAATCACAACATAAACAAAGACCATGTGGATTAAATCAGCGTAAAGGACTCGCTCTCTCTCTCTCCCTCTCTCTCTCTCTCTCTCTCTCTCTCTCTGTCCTCCTCTCTCTCTCTCTCTCTCTGTCTGTCTCTTTTTTTCTCTTTTTTTTCTGTGATAGAGATGCTGAGTATACTGTAGTAGGCTATATACTGACTATATGATACCGAGGCTGTTGTGGTGGGCTAAGAGAGATGATGATTTGTGTTTTGTTTTTCATTACGGCTGCGTGATGCGGTCGCTCTCCGCTAATGAATTAATAAGTAAATAAATAAATACAGCGATCATCACAAGGGCAGAGTGGTATCTCAACACGGCAGCGACATGCAGTCATCCACCCTCAGTCCTGCTTGGGACATCCACAGCTGCTTTTCAGTGCCAGTTCGTCCCTGCTGTGTTAATTCAGGTGGAGTTTCCATTACGCACCGACAGCCTTTGATCTCTGCTTTGATCTGACGTCAGATGTGACGGGACAATCTATACAGATATAAATTCACGTGTTGATTCCGTTAGTTGCATTAAATAGGGGTTATTGTGGATATTTATTGCATTGAAATGTGTCTGGAACTGTGGAGATCTGCCTGTGAGGTCTTGGTGATGTGTGTGCACTGCAGGTCAGTCAGCCAAACTTCCACTGCACCTGCTGCGCTTCGCCCTGCGCTGAGACTAGACCTGGTTGGAGGTGGCGAGCTTTCAGCGCAACCTAGGCGGGACATTTTCCCACGAAACTTCCACTGCACCAAGCTGAATCTGTGACGCCTCCCCCTGCTGCGCGGCCACGCCTATCTCAGCGCAGCGCGATCTGCCAATCTTTCAATCTGACTTTGCGCTAGGCTGCGCTGGTCGAAACTTGCATTAGACCAGCTGCGCTACCTTGCGCCACCTGCGCTGCGCCAGCAAACTAGGGCCCAGAAGGTTAAAATCGTTTAGAGCATATGAGCATATGGGAATGACCAAGCATGAATGGAATACTTTGATATTTTTCTTGTTGCTGCAATTGAGCCAACTCTCATAATGTCACTCTAAATAACAAGCCTGCAGATGGCTCAATTTGCATCAAAATACATCTCATAATATCAGAGGCCACTTGAGATAATAGAAAATGTTATATAAACAAAAAAAACATGTAGCCTACGATGCAATCAACTTCAAAATGATATGTAGCGTACATTAGATGGATATATTTGATGTACAATATTGTGTGACCGATATTGTGGCCCGATATCTGGCCTGCCCTGAGTGGGTTTCAAACCCTGATCTCCCGCACCGCGGGCAACGATGCTAACCGTTCCGCCAAGAGATCAATGACCACTTGGCAAGTGGGTTTGCACGTCTTTTATGGGTGAGTGAGTAACTTCAGTACCGCTAACCACCACACGTCTCCTCACTGGTACCTCGTGACTGTGGCTATACCCGCGGACCTCCGTTACATATGTATAGTTATTTCCCTAAACATATTACTCATAGCTAACTGTATCCTGATCTATGCACAAATAACACCACATTTGTGTTTAACCTAATGCTTACAGTAAATACTTTCACAGACCAATGCCACACAAATTCACTGCATGTTGTGTAAGTATTTTCCTTTTCAGAGCTTTCTCCTGTGTTCAAGTGTGTGACAGGGAAAAGCTTCTACGGAGAAAAATGCATAGTATTGGTCACAAGAGGGCATGTCACCCTATAAAACAACCAAGTTGCTAATGACTTTTTCAGGAACTAATTTTCTGCTTTGTGGCGCAGCCCATAAAACAAGGCTATTCTCCTTCATCAGGGGAAGAATAGAGATTTAACTGTCTTTTCTGTTTATTGTCACACAGCAACATTTACACATTGCTTATGCCACAAATTGAAGAGGGACTCTGTTGACTTTGTCACTTGTTTCCCATGCTTTCTTTTTTTATATCTATTAAGTGCAGGGGTAAAAGCACTGATCCATTCTGCATGTTGACAACAATCTTGAGTGCTTATTGCCCTGGACGCTTAACAAGAGCCTATGTGTCCTAACATTTCATCTCCCTGCTTTTGCATATTCTGCATCTTTTTTTTCAAACAGTCAAAACATAGGATTGCGGCAGCAGAAATCAATTTGACAGTAATGCTGAAATTAGCTGTAAAATGCTGAGCTCTCACCATTATACAAGCCACCCCACACTGTAACAAATTGCTGTAAAAATTACAGTAAAATTTTACAGTATCTTCTTGTTTTGTCATTTTACAATTTTTAACTGTATACCGCAATGCATCATGGGTCAAAACTAATTACAGTAACCTGCTGCATAACTCCGCGGTTACATATTGTAAAATTTACAGCAAGTGTGTTCTGGCCTGTAGATTATGTGTATTACAGGTAAATACTGTTAATATTCGAATTTCGGCAGTTAGAGCCTCCGAGAGGAGAAGAGAGGAGAGGAGCAATGGAGGAGCCTGTCACCACAGCAAGGCTAAGAAGTCAGCGGATTGGTGAGTAATGTTTGTTTCACTGACAGTAATTTCCAATAACTTTAGCTAAAACAGATTTAGCATTTAATAGGAGGACAGTCTGCATCGTCTTCACATCGTATTTTTTTCTCCGATAAACAGGCTAACACAAGCCAGTGAAGGTAGCATTACAGCTAACGTTGATGTCGGCAGAGAAAGTTGTATTCGGTTAACTTTAAGTAACGTTACTTCAAGTTTTATCAGAGTCTTTTTTACACAAGTACCTGTACTTCGACGTAAGTAGAAAGTAAGAGAGTACTTTAGTCACCTGGACACTGAGCCAGAGGAGCTAACTAGCTGCTAAGTTAACTAGCAGCTAAGCTAAATAAATTTAATTTAGACAATGTAGACAAATGTTTATTTTCTGTATGAACAGAAGTTCTTATTATTGCTAAGTGGTAAGAACAGTGTAATAGTAATGTGCATGTTCTTTATTGCAGTGCAACAATTTGTAAATAAAATCCAGACATTTTTTTCTGGAAATATTCAAAACATTTCTTTAGCTTTGAAAACCAAGGTTAGAACGGAACCATGAGACGAACTGTAGATTAGGTTAACTGTTACACCCTTAATTATAATTGAAATTAACTAACCTTATTGGTAAGAATGGTTGCTAATAATCTACCATGTCTTGTGTTTTGCAATTTGTGCATCATATTGTTACAGAGCTGGATGGATCCACACACAGTGAGCACCACCACTGAAGCCCACAGTGACCAAACACTATTGAAGGGGATTTTGAGGTAAAAACATTTCCTACAATTTACAGTTTTTGTGACAAAGCAACATGAAACACACAATGCATAAGGTTTCTTTTCTTTGGATGCAAGTTACAATGTGTTTCATGTACTGCCACATAACGTTTGTCCCCCTGGGTTTGTTACAGCCAGTAATCTCATTTAGAAAATACATAAAAACACTAAATTGACCTTTGTCTACCAGCCACTCATTTGTTTTACCAGACAGTTTATCCTGGCAGTGTACTCTAACTTTATGTGAAAAAAGGTGACACTAGATCTACAATATCCAAGCAGTATGCTATGTCATTTCACAGGGTAAATATTTTAACTCTTTGAGAATATAGTGACATTCTCTGTCAGTCAGACACACACACAGTGTAAAATTAACTTTTTTGTCCCCCTGTAAATGGCTAGTGAATGCTCAGATTTGACCAGCCACTGGTAGGTGATAATTTACAACGCTGACATAGTGTACACTCTGGCATAGGTTTTCTTGCTCCATTGTCACCTGCTTTAATGGACTTCATACAATGTGTGAATGACTGTGAGGCTAATTCAGCATTTGTGTTTTGCAACTTGTACATCTTTTTGCTACAGGTGGAGGGATGCCAAGGGAAGCCACATACAGTGAGTGCCACCACTGAAGACCTGAAGTAAAACACAGAGGTGAAGGGGATTTTCAGGTGAAAATATTTTTTTCATTTGACTATGCAGTCTGTTGCAGTGAAAGTTTATTTGGGATTCAGTTTGTATCCAAGTTACCTCAAGTCAACTCCATTTTTTGATGATGTTCTTTTATTGTTTAAGGGATAGTTCAATATTTTGGCAAACTGGCCCATTTGCCATAATCCCAATAGTCATAGCAGTAGGTTAATTGCCTTTATTTGTCGGTGCAAAGTGTTTTGAGATCGGAGGAGCAGAGCCGTGAGCTGCTCAGAGCTACGCTATGGAGGCTCATTATGGGATTTCTTGGTTTCCCTCATCAAACTCATCAAATACAAAATCCAACAACTCCACAACGCTCTGGTGGACAAGTTGTGACCTGCACATTCACCACAATGAGATAATAATGTGACGTTATGAGACAGAGTTGTTTTTGAGGCAAAGAGAGCGACTGCTGGCTGAAAACTGCACCTGACAGGGAAGCGCATCAGCAGTTTTGCATGAATTTACCTTGAAAACAACTGTCTCGTAACATCACATTATTATCTCATAGCGTGGTGAATGTGCAGGTCACAACTTGTCCACCAGAGCGTTTTGGAGTTGTTGAATTGTGTATTTTATGAGTTTGATGAGAGAAACCAAGAAATTCCATTACTCCATAACAGTATATGATCAGCTCACGTCTCTGCTCCACTGATCTAAAAACAGCTTTTACTGAAGAATAAAGGCAATTAACCTACTACTATAACTATACGGATTATGGCAATGGTCCAATTAAACAAAATGTTGAACTATCCCTTTCATTGTTCTTCATGTTACTGTACATGTATCTTTTGCACATCTGTAAAAAAAAAAATGCTGTAAGTTTTAATAAAAGTATTTTGTAGCAGCTCTGACACTTGTGTTATTATTTGTTTCATTCACAATCTGCATACTGTAATTTGCAAAGCAGCTAATGTAAAAACCAATATTAACTGTAAAAACATTTTACAACAACATATTGTATTATTTATTTACAGGTATTTACTGGCAACTTTAGTTGCCAGGTAATTACTGTAATTTATTAGAATACAAGAAAAAGTTGTAAACTAGATTACATTGAATTGCTGTTTTCTAAAAAAGAAAAGAGTAAGTTACTGTAATTTATATACAGCAAAAACCTGTAAAAGATTTACAGTTATATGTTGTAATATATTTTTACAGTAATAAACTGCGATTTTACAAGAATTAGCTGGCAACTTTTTTGCCAGGTATTTACTGTAAATTCTACAGTCAATTCTTTACAGTGCATGCAATGTAATTCTCCCACCTGCTGGCACTGCCATTACTCACTTCCAAACCTCAGGGGTCGGATATGTGATGACTTGGGTCTACTAGATGACAACATGATTTTAATATATGTGGAAGGATGAGAGTTTTGTTAAACACACAGATCCACACACCAGGGCTTCACAAATCATGCATGTGTGTGTGTGTGTGTGTGCTGACCAGTCAATTAACACAAAGTCCTCTGACAAGGCATCATAAAAAAGACAAAGAGGCTCCCGTGATCTTCAAATTCTGCAAAGCACTATTCAGAAAAGCTATGAGGCTGAGGGCGTTTACAGCTTTCAGTCAAACTATAACCTTACTGATGAATGACTGCAGTGCTATGACTTAATTATGACTGCACAGGAAATACTGTCCATCCCTAGTAATGACCCCAATGGCCATCGATAAAAAGGCCTGATAAACACAGACTTCCTGAGCATGGAAGGATAAATACAGCCTGAGTAATGAGACCCAGGCTGCACAGGATGACAGCTCTGCTCTATATCATATGCTGCTCTGTGGTTCTGGGGTGGCAGTTTTGGGAGGGAGAGGTGGAGGGAGGGAGTAAGGGAGCTTTGAAACCTTAGTGTGAGCGCCCTCATTCGCAGCTGGCTTTCAGACACAATGGTTCAACGAGAGAAAATAACCTGAGATATCAGAGAGACAATAATGAGAAATTCCATTTTCACTCAACTGGTGCTGTCTGCTCAACTCTCTCGTGCACTCTCGGGTGAAAAGCAATTGCATCAATCTTACACATGCAGTCTACTGGGATGAATCTTTTGAGTGTGTTTCGCAGCGGCCTTGAGCATACATCAAAATAACATTGTCTACATTTCAAATGGCATTCATCCTCCGCTCACTGCACTAATCAACACCAAAATTGATTAATCCATTAGTTGATTTTTGTTCTTAGTCAATCTGAGGCTAATAGATAGATACCCAATAAACTGGCTATTTAAAGTGAGAGGGAAAAATTCCATCATTTGTTGGGAGAGAAAAAAAAATGTCTGGCTCCATTTCATGCTTCAGAGGCTTAACTGTCCTTTAGTGAAAAGACAGATCTCGAGGAGGTTATAGCAAAGCAGTCATTAGCAGACTGAGGATCTAAGTGGACGAAATAGAGCCATGATGCCTCCTTTAGAATGGCAAGAGAGCATCATGAGATGCTGTCTGAGCAGCCTTTCTACCTCTGCTTTGTGGATGGCACACTGAGATGAGAAAATGGAGACAATACAGTCAAACGATGCCTCCAGTGGGAGGTGTAATTTGGCCTGCTGACGAACCACCCATGAGCCTCATTCAGTTATTAACTTCAACATGTGATAAGATTTACCCGGTTAATACAGGTGATCATCCCCCTTTTCTCCACTCTTTTGCAGGTCAACTAGGAATATACTCCATACATTTTAACTAATTACCACTGGTCTGGCATGTAAATTGATTTTTTTTAGTGAGAAGATCTTCTTAAATCCCACTCACTATAATTAAGGCTTATATCGGGATAATGGGAAAATGGTGGATCAAAGGTTGAATTAATTGCAGACTTAAACATACTGTAATTCAGGTATTAAGAGTGAAGACATGTTTTTCAAAGAGAGAAACCTAGAGACAAGCTGTTTGACAAGAATGAATATAATATTATTATGATATCATTCAACACATGATATATTCTTAAATCCCCATCATTTTGTAGATGTGGAAACTCTCTTAAGGCTTGTTGCCACCTAGTGGTGTTTCTCCCAGGATGTGAATACTGTACACACATGCACATAAAAGATGCAGAGCCTCTCAGCACCTGTTGTGGCCACGCTAGTGTCCTGACCTCATGGATAGTAACGCAGACACACATCACTTTGGAGCAGACTGAAATATCTCAATAACTGGATGGATTGCCGTGACATTTTGTACAGACATGCATGACGGCAAAGGTATGAATCTAACTGACTTTGGTGATCCCCTCACTCTTCTTTAGTGGCACCCAGCGGTTGACATTTGTGCTTTGGAGTGGAAAAATATCATCAACTATTGGATGGATTGTTATTAAATTTGGCACAGACATCCATGGCCCCCTCAGGATGAATTGCATTCACTTAGGTGTAGCACTGAACTAATCCCATTGCCCCAGAGCCAGTCTACGACGAGCCTTACCACTCTCCATTTAGCCGCATTGTATCGAACTTGGTTGCAGTTGCACCAGAATTCCACTAGGAGTGATTGCGGGCGAGTGCAGAATGAATAGGGTCCTATGGAGTTAGATGGCTAAATTTGTCCCTTTCACCTGGTAATCGTCAAAAAATTGCAAACTGTTGTATTTTCTGCAAGTTCAATATGGATTATATAGGTTAGAAGTGAAATTGTTGAGAAGTTTTGTCCTTTGGATTTCCTACAGGTTGGGCTGTTGTTGGCCATAACACACATTCTGCTAATGAATGCTGATTGGTCAGTGACAGACTTGCGACTATTTACAGTACTGTATGACCAGAGATCCCTGATGACATCTGAAGACAAAATAGCTGTAAAACAGGCGAAAATATGTTTTATTTCCTGTTGTAACGCTGTTATTATGCACTTTTTATTCATTTTTAATATTTTTTCAAGTGAGGAAGTAACTGTTTAGAACCCCAATATGAAATGATGGCTGTTTAGAAGTCTGCTCCGATGTTTTCGGAGACGTGAAGCTCCACCTGACCCGGACATCACAGAGGCAGCCAGTGCTCGGACGGCCAACCTCCATCGTCATCCCGGGGGAGAAAACAATCGTTAATTAACTTAACCGATCATTTGCATTAAATGTTGTTGTTTTTTATCATGTTATATAACATGATTATGGTACGCGGTTCCGTAGACGGGCTGGACGGGCTCTCATCGTGCTCTGAGGTGACTCAGAAATTACCGTAAAGCAGCACCTCTGGCTGTGACGTCATCAAGTGAACAAACAAACAAAATGTGAAGATGAAAGATTTCTAACACCAAAGTAAGATAGTGAGCGTGTTTAACTTTATACTTCACTGTGACTTTGTTAGCATGCTAATGTTAGCATTTAGCTCAAAGCACAGCCTCACAGTTCTGCTAGCAGAGCTGCAGACTGATGAGTCTACTAAAAACACTGTACAGAATAACCTTTAAACTGAAACATGGTTTGAACTCGTCACCTGACAAACCTTTTTCTATAAATCAAAACTCGGAAATATTTAGTAGCTTCCAGCTGACTTTAATTTCCAATCCATCCTGGAAGCTTAGAATGAAATAAACTCTTTGAAGCTCTAACATAGTGTGATACTCTCAGAAATTTGCATATTCACTTTCTTGCTGAGAGATAGATAGTAAAATCAATACACCTAATGTCTCTGTTAAATACAAGGTTATATGCTGGCAATTAGTTTAGAGCAGAAACAGAGAAAAATGGTTTGTGTGGCTCTGTCCAAAGGAAACTGTCCACCTGCCAGCACATCTGAAGTTCGCTAATTAACACGTTTGAAAAAAGAAAGCACAAAACCGAGTAAAAATGACAATTTGTGGGGGTTGTGTACTTTAGCAGGCACTGGATCTTCACTTGTGTCTCATCTTTATGCTAACAAGGCTAATCCAAAACATATAGCCTACCCATCTGATGAAGTGGATAAGAGTATTGACCATTTGTAACTTTTACAATTAGCCTACACAACTTTTGGAGGGGTCCAGCACAACATCTCTGACCACAGAGATGTTTAGGATATTGTGTTCGCTTTTGGCTACCTGTGGCTAATGCTTGTTGTTGTACATGTAGGGTAGTTGCCTTTCCGTGACCATGGATGGCGCTGTTGTGTTGTTTTTGGCCCTCAGCGGTTTGGCAATTGTGGCCTTTTGGCCTTACAGGCCACCGTTTTTTGGCAGGGATTCGCCCGCAAGAACGCCATTTTGATCAAATGTTTCCCCACCGTAAGGTAAGCTGCATAAACGGTGCTCTGTGTAAATGTAAAATACTTATGTTTTATCCGTATGTTTTGTGTTAGAATGCTAGTCGTAGGTGAATCCTTCTCTTCTTTCTTTTTTTTACTTATGAAAAATGTTTGTTTCCCCACCGTAAGGTTGAACGTTTGGGCTGTGAATGAGAGAAATAAACGGGTGGTCCGAGCCATAAATCAAGAAAACCATCCGTGTGTCCGACTCGTCCCTCCTTCCGCACCCCCACCAACACCAACACAAACACAACGCAGAGTCCAGGTGTGGAGTGGCGTGAGCTCGCACGGCCTGGGTTACATACACTATACAACTGAGTTTAACATCTTAGCATTTTATAGCTTTACCAACCCTCTGATATAAATGCATAATCTCCCTGGTCTTTGAAAGCCTGAACTCTTAACAAGATATGCTGTGGTGCTATGTGGCTCCTAAAAACCCAGGGAGTCATAAATATATTTATTACAGGCCTAGTAAATGAGAGGGGTGAAATCATTATAAATACACATTCCTGAGGGAATAAATTACGGCACAGTGAGACACTGCAAGTCACACCTCGGAAGAAAGCAGGGAAATGGGGGGTTTGGGTGTTTGGATATTTTTGTTGCTTTCTCACTGTCTGCATGTGCATTTACTGTATATCTCCTAGTGGTCTGTTATGTCACATTTCAGTAGTTTTGGACTTCAAACCAGCTTAAAGTTAGATAGTGAATTTAATTAGCTGAGTAGCCTACAGTTGAAGTCAAAAGTGTACATGCACCTAGGGTTCAAGTCATTAAAACACTTAGTGCTACAACAGATTTCAGATTTCGACTAGTTTGGCCATTAAAGGTTCCAAATAACTTTCAGCAATCTGCCAGTTTCAGTCATTTTTGATGCAGAACTTTGTTTTGATTCACAAATGAAAAAATGTGCATGGCCCAGTTAAAGGCCACCTGTCTCTCACTCTCTGAAGGATACAGGGGCCTGTGGGGCTGCAATAATAATTTATTTCCCTCCTTCTTGCAGTTCACCTTTGAATTTGCATTCACAATACTAAACATGAGTGGATATACTGTACCTCGAGCCTCCCACTCCAAAGTCAAATGCATTACCCCACTGACCTATCCAGCATGTCCATTATCTTACATTTTACTTTCTAATGATAATGAATTAAAACATAATACATTGTGATCAATTCAACTGTTTACATGTTGCTTTCAGCAACAAACTTCACTGTACTCACGTGATTTTCTTCCCCACGGTTCCACAACAAACTCATGTCTTTCTCACAATGTGCGCAACAAAGGAGAGAGACTTACAGAATCGGAAATATGAGCCTCTGAGTGAGACCAGTCATATCCAGCTGCCCTCTCACACAACATTCTAAGCTAATTTCAGGAGAAAAGTGGAAGTGCCTGTTTTGTTTTGTTTTTTTGTTTTTTTCTTTTAGCTCGCAAGGGTTTTCAAAAATAGTTGCTTTGAAAACACCAAAAACATATCAGTGTGTTTGGGAACAGTCTGCTTGTTCTGATAGGAGCTACCGTTTTGTCACAATATGCCCAAATGTGTGACTATCGCCGTGGCAGAAAATCATTCTCTTTCTCTGCGTTTTTGCCTACAGTACCTCTGCCAGCGGTCCATCTATCATTGTGGTAAGCCCTCAAACTGCCATGGCAACCTCTAAGCCTTCGGCCAGTCCCACAGCTGAGACCAATTCATTAATTAGGGACTCCTGATATCTCAGTTTATCACCTTCTGGCCCACTTTCTCCCATACATTTATATGAGTTTCCAACCACACACACACATAAGCACATGCATGTTTGTTTGTTTGTTTTTTCCTGTTGTACGGACAATTTATATTTTCATGCAATTTCATTTTTATGATGTGTTTGTTTTTATTTGATGTTTTTAATTTCCCCTTTTTCCTGTTGTGAAGCACTTTGTATGTGCATAATACAATGATTGTTTTGGACAAATAACTGTTAACTGACAATTATCAGACAAGCAGTAAACCGTAAGACTAAACAGATGACATACCACTCAGGAAAGAGGAGGGTTTTTTCTTTAAAGCAAATATAGTAAATCAATCCCAGAGCAACAGTAAGGACCATGTGAATGGAGGGTGGAAGACACACAGTACAGAGGGAAGCATTCTTCATGGGGCTTTTTGGGCTTTAATGGACAGGACAGGACAGGACAGAGAGAGACAGGAAATGGGAGGCAGACGGGGGGAATGTCACGTAGGATAGTGCCGCTTGGCGCGGGATACGAACCGGGATCGCCTGCAGCGAGGACTATCAGCCTCAACACATGGGGCGGGTGCTCTACCAACTGAGCTAAACACCGCCCCTCTCCTCTCCTTTCAGCTTTTACCGTCAGGCAGCCAGTTCAGAGTACCCCTGGCCTAAAGAAAAGACTTACAAGAACTCTTTTATCCCCACTGCAGTGCACATTTTAAATGAAAAGAAATAGGTACCTGTTTTTAGGGCAAGATACCTGCTGTTGCCGTTTTTATGTGAGCGTTACATAGCTTTTATGTGAGATTTTTTTAATGTGGGTTTTTACGTTGGTGTTTGTATGTCTAACTGTTCGGAGCCCAAACTGATGATAATTTTCTGTCCTTGTGATAAACAATAAAGCTTTTTGAATTGAATTGAATTGAATTGAAGAATCTGGTACATAAGTAACCTATCTATTTCCATGGTTAAATAATTCCCATTTCAACGTAACCCCTACAAGGCTGCTGAGCAAGGAGGAAGCTCCAAAAGCACCGTTAAAAAAAACAGACTGCAGTTTGCAGCTGCACATAGGGGCAAAGATCTAAATGTCTTTAGAAATGTCCTCTGGTCTACTGAGACTAAATTTGAACTATTTGCCTGTGAAGATCAAATTTTGTGTTTGGAGGGAAAAGGGTGAGCCTTAAAAGCTGAAGAAAACCATCCCAACCATGAAGCACGGGGGTGGCAGTGTCATGCTGCTGGGGTGCTGGTGCTGCAGGAGGGACATTTGCATTTTCCAAAATAGACAGCATCATCAGAAATTAAAACTATTTAAATACTGTTTTGGCAACATGTCTTGTCTCATTCAGGAAGTGAAAGCTTGGTCTCAAATTGGTCTACCAGATGGATATTGACCCCAAGCATACTTGCAATATTGTTGCAAAATGGCTTAAGGACAGTGAAGTCCAGGCACTGGAGTGGCCATCATAAAGGCTTGACCTCAATCCAATGGAAAATCTGTGCAAGTAGAACTGAAGGTGGTGAAAATGTGAGAGCAATATGTGCATTTATTTTGGCATATCACAGTCTTCAAGCAGTGATCCTAACTCACTTATTGCTGGATTGTTTTAAATGTCAAAAATTTAGTTTTTAGTGTATATGGCTAAGGTGTAGTGGTTGTAAACTTCCTGGTTAAACAAAAAAATTTATTAAGAATACTGTGTTTATTTATTTGTGGAGGTTATGGTAAGGTAAGTCTTTCAGAGAATTCATATGTAAATCAGTATAGTGAAGTATTGTCTAAACTGATATAGTTATAATTGTCTAAACTGGTATAGTTACTCACTGTTCTTCCATGGAAGTTCTCATTCAGCATTTCCATGTTCTGAATGATGGTTAAGGTTTCAGTATCGTGTGCCAGGGCTGACGTCAAAACCTGGACGTTTAGCATGGCGCTAGTTCCAGGAAAAGAAAGTTAATGGGATTTTTGCATTGCATTTTAGATTAGGTCAGAAAATAAGCTCTGTGGCTAACACAAGTTTATGATACTTACAACTTTTGTTCGGCAAGATAATCTTCACATATGAACACCTTTTATACCATATTTGAAGCTTAAATGTGTTCATCAGAAGTAAAAATCTAACATTAGGCTTTAACAGACTACTACATGGTCGCATGACCACCACTAAGCTTTTGACTGCCAGCACTCTCGCCTGTTTCGGGGGTGATGACATTTGAGCAACTTGTTAGCAACCGCCTTTTTTACAACACGTAAAAGCTTCAAAATTCACAAGTTTGCTGACGTGTTTTATGTCGTAGAACAAAACCTGAAACTCTCTTAAGCTTTTGTTAACCATACCTAATTTGAGGCATTTTACCAAAATCCCATTCAAAAAACGTATTGACTTTTAGATGAGAGAACTGGAAGTGCTAAAAACGCTAACGGAGTTCCAGGTTTACTGGCAGACTCTATTGGAGAGAGAAGAAGGAAGTGTAAGAATGACCTGTCAAAGCTGCTGGGTATCATCCCTTAAAGCTTTCGAGACATTTTAAGCCAACTCTCTGAGACTACCATTCACCAACGGTTAGATATCATGCAGTTACACTGTGCTTCCTTAGCTCTGACAGCCTGTGTGATTATGTAAATATCGTGGTTCAGCTTTCAGACATTTTCCACAGTGCATGTAGTGCATAATGGCAGCAGTGAATATTGGTGGATTCACAGGTGTTAGAGGAATTGGTGTATTGATATACATAGAGGTGCAGAGAGGTTTGACCTCCTGACCCTGTCAATTTCAGTGGCAAATATTGATTTCTGTTCAGGCAATCTGGTTAAAATGAAGGAAACCCCATATTTTCTAATTGAATAGTTAAAGAAAAAGATTAATAATGACAGTGAGGTGGTTTTAACCGTTTATTAGCTGATGGCGTCTGTGGGAAAAACAACATTGATGTTATACATTCTCTGCGATGGAAACAAACAGTGATGTTATAAGATTTTCCGTGTGTGGAAAAAAAAGAAAAGAAGGAGGCCACATGTCATCTGCTCAAGCAGCTTATTATGACCCATAGTTTTCTTGTATTGTTTCGTGACCTCTGACCTCACTGCATGTTCATTGTTGTAACCATGACAGCAAGGCCCTCAAAAAAAAAAAATCAACAATGTGACAACCGACAAGACAGTTTCCATCCGGCTCATTGTAGCCTCCAATCTGCCCTGAAAATGTAACACTGTAACGTCCTATATTGGAAAACAACAATTGCTGAAGCTATTGTTAAGTGTCCGCCCATTGGTGGCAAAAAAAAAAAAAAAAAAACGTAGTAGGCTACAAATAGCCCCTTTAAGGACCATGACCATGACAACAAAGGTCTGATATATGTCATGCTCCTATGGGTGGTATACAAGGTTCAGGTTGGAGAACTTATTTCAGGACTTAGTGTAAGAAGTAACACTACAATTGTGTCACTTTAACCCCAATTATTGTTTTCTTTCATCATAAAACTCAACACAGCCACCCCATATTTTCAGCTTATTCTAGCGGCCACTTGTATGTATTGTTATTATAACTGGACAGCTGTGGCTCAGGACGTAGAGTGGGTCGTTTGTTCACTAACCAGAGGGTCAGTGGTTCGATTCAGGTGTGTGAATGAGTAGCTTTCAAATGCTGTGTCCAGCGCTGTATGAATGTGACAACAGTGTAACGTGCTTTGACTGATCCTAGAGACTAGAAAAACGCTATAGGCTAAGTCCATTTGCTATTTACATGGCATTAGCATTAACTGCTGTTTACTTGCCAGTCTCACCAAGATCTTAAGACGCTATTGTGTTGATGAGGGGAAAAAAAACATTGTAATACGTCTGCTGAGGAGTAGGCTACTTCTTCTTCTTTAATAGAAGAAAAAAAGGGTGATAGAAACAGTAAATTGCTCTCCAGCAGTGGAGAAAGCTGTTCATAAGTAAAAGAAGCTTGAAGCTGAACTTGCAACGTTTCTTCTTGACTAGCAAGTAAATAGTTGTTGATCCTGACATTGTAGCAATAGCAAGACTTGAAAGGTACCTAAAAGTATACATATATCTTTAAATGTGTGTATTATTATAGGAATGCAGCAGTTCTGTCTTCAAGGAAACTTCAACTTGGCATGCAAATTGCTCTCTTGGTCCTGTGGGTGGTCTCCAAGTTTTCTGAAATACCCAAGCATGAGTAAGTTGACTCCAGCTGGGAAGACGTGCACTCCTGAATCCAAATTTCAGTGAGTGCAGGAAAGATTGTTATTTTCAAAAGACACATTTGTAGACTACTTACTAATGGATTGTAAGACAAGGAAGACACCAAATTACTTTTGTTCGAAGACCTTCCAACAAATACTGCAGGCTCACTTCATTTGATAAGACTTTGTCCCACATTGTGAAGGTTTGTTGTTAGCTGTGAAGGTGTTATGACCTAGAAAAAGAAAAGAATAACAGCTCATTTTAGAGCTACAGTGGAGAGTGAAACAAAAAAGGTTGATAATTCTCTTTTGCAAATACACCTGTTTGTAGCAGTGTTTTTAAGCAGATGTACATCTCTAAACTAAAAAAAATACATGTTGTGCTTAATTTCTAGGTGGGAACATTTTGTTCTTTCTGAGCAAGATGAATCACTGCAATAACTGTGTTTTACTTGGTTGAAGAAAAGTAAAATGCATTGTAATTATACAGTACAAGATACAGGAAGTGCTTTGGAGCTCATGGCAGAATGTACATGGGAAGAGATTAATCTTTAGTGTTTTGTACTTTGCATTGTAAAAACACAAATGTTTAGCGTACAGCTAGGTGCACCATCAACTTCTGTTACCATGTGGGAATGTACAGTACATGTTCAGAGACAACTAAAATATTTTCTGACAAATGTCCCATCCTGCAGTGCAACATGTTGCCATGATTAAACCTTTTATGCTCATGTTCAGACACTCAGAGTACTCATTCAGGGTTAGAGATAGACTGTGGACTGGTTAAATACAGGCGTTAACTTTGCACTCATTTCTTTTAAAATCATCATTACTTAATCTCATGCTAGAAACTGAATTTAATTGCCTAAATCTAACCATAGACAGAACTGTGAATGCAAATCCGAGTCTCTGATGTGAGAGTCTTGCACAGCTGCCATCCACATTAACCGCTTCCTGGCAGCCCCGCTGGTGATAAAGCTGGTGATTCAGTCACTCAGTGAAGTTAGTGAATGTTCAGAGCTTTGCCTTTGTTCTTACCTGACCTAAAACCCATCCCTCCACTGAGTTTGGTGCAAATTGGCTCAGTGTTTATATCTTTTCTTTTTTTTCTTTTCTTTCTTATTTTGGTTGATCCTGCAGAGAAATATACATTGATTAAAACATTACCTCCTTGATGCCAGTAATAAGAGTACTGATAATTGTATAGCAGTGAAAGGCTGCAGTCACGCAATGCCTGTCTAATGTCAGTCAGATTTATAATGTGCACGCAGCTGAAATTGTTTTGTTTAATGTTTAAAATGAAACTGAACTGTTCTTGGCCGAAGCTACTTTAAATATTCAAACTGGGCTTGATCAGAAGAACTTTATGTTTCTTATGTGACTTGCTTGAGCAATGACCTGACTTGACCTGCTTTAATTCTCACCACAATAACTTTAGACTTGCTAGTGGCTGGAAAGTTAAGACTTGAAGCTGTGACCTAGCCTATACTCCCACCTCTTGCGAATGAAATCAAGCACTTGCAATATTTAAGAGATGCGAGCTTAAGAGGTCTCTTTAGCTCAGATTTATGTTTTCCTATTCAAATTTGGTTTGACTCCAATTGGCATCACATGTGCGGGTGGGGCATGTTTTACAACTGCTGACAAAAACACATTTATACCACAAAAAATGTGCAGATTTTATATTATAATTAATTATTTTTTGCACTTAAAGTCATCTGAAAGGTATTTGGTCCATCAGCTTTCCAGACTCTTGGACATCCCAGCAACAGCAACAGCAGCAGCAGCAGCAGCAGGACAGGGAGGAGGATGTAGCGAGGAAGTAGTTGTAGGAGGAGGAGGAAGAGGCAGAGTGTTCCGCTTGGATGGCCGGAGCTGCGAGAATGCTGGTCGGATAGGGTAGGGAAGGAGAGAAGGAGGAGGAGGAGGAGGGGGGGTGTTGTCTCTCTCTGTCTTTCTCCGCCTGCCGCGTGTGCGTGCGTCCCGCTCCATCTCCAGCTCCATCTCGGTTCGTAGAGAGAGAGGGAGAGAGAGAGAAGGAGAGGGGAAGAGGGGAGGGGAGACTTGACGCATCGGAGTGAGAACACACGGAGGCTTTACTTTTCCGACAATGCAACCTGCGAGACGCCACGCCGTCAGCCACTTGTGCCACTGAGAGAGAGAGAGAGAGAGAGAGAGAGAGAGAGAGAGAGGAGGCTGAAGGATGGAGACACAGTAGTGGCGGCGCCGCACAGCACAGCCCAGCGCAGCGCAGCAGCAGCGTTCCCCGTGAATGAATGTAGCGCAACACAAAAGAGAGGGAGAGAGAGAGAAAGCGGCTTCCTTGCGCACAAGTCAGACGGATATTTATTTTTTTTTGTGCCGGGAGCGTCGCCGCGACTCAGTGATGTCTGTGTGCACAATTTTGTTTAGTGAGAAAATACGGATTAATCTGAGGCTGTGAAATCCTCGGAATATCACTGCTGCCAGGACAGGTAAGGCTATTATTATTATTATTATTATTATTATTATTATTGTTGTTATTATTATTATTATTATTATTATTATACTTATAGTCCACCACCTGTCAAGTCAGAGCTCAATCAGTTCAGCAGCAGCGGCAGCTCAGAAACAAATGAAGAGCAGTTTATGCCCCAACTTTTCACAGATTATATTAAAGGCATGTGCGCGTGCGTGCGTGTGTGTTTGCAAACCGGGATTGCCTTCTCTGAATTTCACCCTGTGCTGATCTCATTTCCTTGTAGGCCCTATCTACTTTGTTGTGGGACTATCATGGTGGAGCCAAAGTAATCTGCGAGTCTTTGTATGTGTGTGTGTGTGTGTGTGTGTGTGTGTGTGTGTGACTGAGCGTCTCTCAGATCAGTGCAGATGTTTAGTAATCCGTCGGCGTTGACCCTCCCTTGAATAATCCTTGCGGATTTGGTTGATTATGCCGCCGCTGCCGCTGCTGCTGACCACCTACCGCGGCCACGAGAATTCAGTCCGCCTGGTCCTGGGCACCGCGGGATTAAGGCAGCAGGAAAAAAAAAATGTTCAGCCCACATGTTTCAGATTCACTCTTGGGTGATAATAAGTTCGAACTAAAAAGTTAAACCCCCAGACTCCTGCAACAATTAAAGTTGTGTTGGTAGTTTGTTGCCTCAGAAGTGGAGCTCAGAATGAATCTGCCTGTGTATCACTGTATCACTGCTTTAATGGTGTTAATCATCTGTCAGTCACTGCATAAGACGCCCAGTGTTTAGGCCTAGAGTCTGGTGGCCAGCAAATGCCATATAAGCCTACTTTAATATGTTTAATACACTGAGCATCTGTGCAGCTTCTGCACATATATCGTGCCAACCTCTGCTCCAAACCGCTCACTCAGACCAGCTCTGAAAAGTAATTCAGCTTCCGGGTGCATCAAAAAAAATAAGCCTGGCGTGTACAGTCAGGGAAAATGTGTCAGTGTGATGATAAGACCAGTCAGAACAGATGTGCTGCACTGAGCATCCATCTCATGATGCACAGACATTGTTCATTCAGCATTAAGTGTGCGGCTGACTGAGGAGCAGCCCCGTAACTGTTACTCTCTGGGTGTGATCTCTTTCGTGGATCTGACAAGAGCTGAACTTATTCTAAAGTTTAACCTAGGAGGAGAAATAATGAGATGATCCTGCAGCAAAGATGTGTGATAAAGATACAGACCTAAGCAACTGCAAGTTTGCTTCACAAATGGTAAACATCTTTTTTTTTTCTTTTGACCAGCATCAGTGAGAAAGAAAAAAAACTAACTAACTAACAAACAAAAAAAGCCGCCCTTTTAATGGCTTCTGCCGTCCTGGAAGCCAACAGCCCTGTCAGAAGTGACAGAGCACAGAAGTGACATTAAAAATACCCAAGGATAGGCGCATTTAGACGCACAGCATAAAAATTTCATTGCACGCTTCCCGCAGGAAGTATCGAAGAAATGTCATCAAAGTCATTTCTTTTTCATGTCTCTCCAGGAAAACCAGCTCAAGGAACAGAGGAAAAGGTAGAATGAGTGGTTTTTGTGCAAAGTGTTAGTGAACATGAGCTGTGATGGGGGACGTTCAGCATGCGGCAGTTTCCGCCCTGCCTTGCGAACGGAGCTGCACTTTGTTCCCTCTTTAACACTGACTTGCTTTTGTCATGAGATATCCCATAAGCACTGACATTAGAGCCATATGGGCTCTTCTACCACTCATCATGACAGTTTCATCATGCATATGTCAGTTGCTTAAACTGCACAGAGAGGCATGCTGAGAGTTGAGGAGAGTGGGTGGTACAACTTGTTGCTTAATCCTTGCGTTCACCTGTTTTACACCTGTGTCTCCATGCTGGTCTGCACCAGTCTCACTGTGGGACTGTCTCATTATGCTGAGCTGGATTTTTCCTCCCCACTCCCCTGGTGCGACATTATTTCAAAGTGAACGTCTTTATGTTAGGAAAAGCTTCTTTGAGATGTTAAACTATAAGAGATCAAATTGTTAATCACTTGGTTAATTCACGGGAAAGTAACAAACAGCTGTATTGATAATGAACACATTGTCATTTTCAAGAAAACTACCAGTTTCTTCTCATGTCAGCCTTCAGATGTGAAGATTTGCTGTTTTTCTTTGTCTCAATGTCACATAGAACTGAAAGAAATTGAGTTTTCACACCAGTGGTCATAAAGGAATCAAGAAATAAGAATCAGTCATCTTTAGGAAATTGTGACAAGCATTTTCTCTATTTTCTGATGAACGTTTATTGACAAATAAATGCCATATGAAAACTATAAATACAATAAATGATGATTAATTCAACAGTGACTCTAATGTTCAGAGAACTGTGAAAGAATTCCCATTGCAGTGCCTAAGCTTTAAATGTCTTGGCAAATGAACAAATATTTCATTAACTAAAGTACAACAAAGAGAAGCAGCATTTCCTCTCATTGGAGACAGTGGAATCAAAATAGCTGCTGGTTAATTTGCTGTGAATCATCTGTTTGTTACATTTCTTAACTATTTTTGACATCATATAAACAGCCCTAATATATTGTGTTTCAGAAAGGGCACAGATGAAGTGGAAAAAATTATAATAACATTTTGCATCAAATTTTCATTTTATGATCATTTTAAGGGGTTACCAAGAGACTCCTGCTGTCTACGGTCCATCTCTGTTTTGACCTGATGTCTCTTACATAAATACACTTGAAAAACAACCAATATGTGTAAAATGTGACATGTGTATATTTGTACAGCCACCTCAGTGATCAGGCAGCATCCACACACAGTAACAAGATGCAAATCAAAGAAACGCCTGGTGTCAGTTGCTCAGCTGCTGCACATTTTCCACAGCGCCATGATGGCTGAGGAAACAGCGGGTCCCCGATCTTAGTTCAGTAGCGTGTGGTGTGGTCTCATGTTGGCCACGTATTACTTGCTTGAATCTGGCATAACAAGAGCTCGTTTGACACATTGAGATGCAAGTTAAGACGATATCCTACCTGTCAAGCAGGAATATAGGAAAATTACGTGTTTCTTCTTACGCGAAAGCAAAAAGAAAGTAGTTGTGATTAAGCTGTTTTCCAGGAGTGTCAGCATGCCAACCAGCAAATACAGAAGATATTCAGAGAATCAAAGTGACTATGGGCAAATGAAAGTTCACATCCTGTAGGAAATCCACCCAAACTTAAAAAAACAAAAACAAAAAAAACTGAATTTCTTAAAAAATGAGTTGCCTTCAGTTTTTTTTTTCCTGCACAGCCCAGACTGGATTTCATTGAAATAAATCTTTAATCTGCCTGAGTCTGCATCCACAATCTTCCACCCACTGCTACACTTCTAAGAGGATGAAGAATTGTTGTATAATTCAGTCAAAGCAAGGTCGTGAATATCAGTCATTTGCTAAAATATGTCCGTTCCTCACCATCACAAGTGATGATGCGCACACTGCTGTGAATTGGGAGCCCCACAACTGTCAGGGACAAGTACACTTGACTTTAATATAGCGCCGCTCCTCTGTGTTGCCCACCTAGTCCCATCTCTCTGTTCACTTTTAGTATTTAGGATGAAGAGGACAAAATCCAAGACGGCTCAATGAGACAGCTCCATTTCCCGCTCTATTTATCGAGTCTCATTGGTTCTGTAAATGCCCTATTTGTAATCCAATCGTATTAGAATAATTTCCCTGCTTTAGTGATGCTTTATGATGCTCTGTCACTTCTAGGCCTTTGGTTTCAAGGCACCGCGCTCCTTTGGGGTAAGTCTTCACAGACTGTCTGAGCCTGCAATGTTTCCCCCTGATTCAAACATTGCACGCCGCCTCTCCTCGGGAATGGCTTTAATTGAGTGCTTAATAAGAGCAACGCCACACAGCAACCAACTTGGGGGGGGGGATCTGAGTGCTGAGACTGCTGCATTATTAAATGTACTTATATAAGGCTTCCAAACATCTTCTTTCCAAGTGGTCTAAGGCTAAAGCCAGGTTTATGATTCTTTTTGATGATACGCTCCACTTGCATGTGGATTTTTTTTTCTTTTTTTCTTCTTTTTTTGCCACAGATTATCCACGAGAGCAGATTTTCAGAGGTGTATTGTGCTTCACTGGGTGTGGCTGCTGTGTCAGAGCCATCTTTTCCTCCCTCATGTATTAGCACTCGATAAAACTGCGTTCCCCGCGGGGCATTGTTATTTTCTTTTGTCTGAATCAAGATTAAAGCAATGAATGGAGCAGCTGGGACGACTCAAAAGAATGTTTTAAAGACCCCCTAAACAATAATTTTCTTCCTATTGATAACTGTAGATAAAATACAAGCAGCCTTACACTTTGTGCCAGATTCGGTCAGAAGCTTTTTTTTATTATTATTGTGGAGTCACACTGACAAAATTGCAGGTGTGGCATAAGGCAATTTCAACATTCTTTAAAATAAACATCCTCAGCTCCTAATGCCCTGTTAAGATCTTGTGTTAGTGTTGCCTCACCATTCATTCATTTACTTTAAGTGTATCAAAACAACAATCAACAAGACAAGCCATGTTATTCACTATTTGTCCATGTTTCTTTTTTAAAATTACAAAACCTTTGTGCATCTTCCTTGACAGGAGCTCCAAAAGAAGATTACTTTTGAGTAAATCAGGACAATGTGGAAATTAAGGTAAAATAGGCGATATTATTTAAGCAGTTTTTAACTAGTTTTATTGCACAATTATTTAAAAGAGATTTCAGACATTAAAAATCATCACTTGTAGTTGAAATGGCAATTTGATTTGCATTTGCTGCTCAAATATAGCAGCAATTTGTATAGAGGCAGCAGCAGTGGGATCTGCAGTAGATAGGTTGTTGTCAAGATCTATTTGCAAAATAATAACTCATGCAATCCATGGTTAATGGGACAAATTGACTGGCACCAACTACTTGTCATGAAAGTTTCCAACCACAAACCTGGAAGTTATTCTGTGTAAGAATTTAATGGGGAATTTAATGCTCTGGTATAACGGTGGTAAATTGGTGTTAACAGCCAATAAGGCGGTGCCTGCCACCCAGAAGACTCAAAATTGTTGACAGAATCATGTTCACAAAGGCAACGTCGTTTCTGTTGTTTTGTGTCAACACACATGGTTGTGTTTAGAGAGTCACACCCTGGAGGGTTTAGGGAAAGATGGTCGTCTTGGTTTAATTTAGAAAAGGTTCACAGTGGCTTGAAGCGCAGAACACATGCTGGTTTATTAATGTTTGATTAAAACCCACAATCTTTCCCTTTCACAAAATGTCTTTAGCTGTCTAACTTTAGCTGATGTGAACCTACAGTTTATACACCCACCTTCCACCTCTCTGCAACGTATGTAGCTTCTGCTGCCCTGGAGGAGGAAAAAAAACAATAATCCGCAACATAATCCAGACAGAATTCCAATCACTATATAACTGATTTAATTACAGTAGTTTATAATTTTTGTAGAAATTTATTTTGTATCCATGGCAACTGTCAGAAAGGCACTACTGTACAACAACTGAAATATTAATATAATGGAGAAAAGGATGATATTTTCTTTTGATTTGGTTTGGTTTTGATTATAAAGTGTCCATGTATCAATGCTACTGAAGCATCAAAGCCTGAGTCCACAGAGAAATGCATAGCAACTGTGCCTCAAAACAAACTGCTATGACTTCTGTTACTTAGTGATGTCACAACTGTCAGCCATGCTCCAAGCTCCGCCCACCTGGACTGGCAATCCGACTTTCCAGGATTTTGTTTTCTCTGAGCGTTTACCTGAGATTGGCTACTCAGAAAGCAGTCAGCTTTTCAGAGAGAGTCTAAGAGCCTTATATGCCTGACCAGGATATTACATGGAAATTGTACACATATTAGAACTGATGAAATTAGGGAATTAAGGGATTACTCAGTAAATAGAAAATGATTTACCAGTTGCTATTTTTTCAGTCACTTTCTCAAAACCAAAGCTCCCAAATAATGTTGTTCCAGCTGTTTTATTGAAAGCAGTTCTGTGATTGTGAATTAGATATATTTTGGTTTTCATTTTGTTGGTTAAATATTACAAAATCTGGAGACCTTTTTTGTTTTTCATTTTTGACTGATAAAATGATCATTTTCAGACTATCACACTGCTGTTTTTCCAGAAATCTCCTGCTTCATGCACATGTCAGCTGCTGAGTACAACTACAATCTGGAGTGTCCTGCTCAAGGGCACCTTCATAGCACCAACAGTCTCTGGAGCATGCTTTGTTTTATGTATATTTTGACATTTACATGCCGCCCTTTGAATTAAATGAATCAGTTTGGATTACTTAATGAGGTGCTGTCATTGACAAACAATGTAGTGCACTGAATGGATACCTCCCTTTAAAACAGACTGTGAATATTAATTTGGTGATGTGCCCATTAGTAGATGGGCACATGTTGAAGCTGCTCAACAAAAGTCTTTTAATTGTTGAATGAGGATTTTAATGTTACTTTTTTATTATCATTATTGAACATCTCTGGTCATTATTTTCACTTTCATTGGTATGTCTGATTGAAGTTGTTTGTATCCAAAGAAGAAAAATTCTCTAATCATCATGTTTACACGGACAAGAACATTGTGTTCATGTGAAATAAGTTTTCACAGAACTGCAGATGATGCAAAGTTCAGGTATTCAAAATCTCATCTAGTTTTCAAATTAAATAATTAGCTATTCTACAAAGCTGCTGTTTGTTTAGCAGACCATTTCAGATGTGTGTGGTTCAGATAAATGAGATTCTGTAGACATTGTATCAGAGTGCAATTAGCTGGTTCATCCATTAAAACCAAGGACAATGAGGAAAAAACAAAACAAAATAATGCCTATTTGGCTTTGCTGCAATGCAACTATCTATTTTAGATAAGATGAGAAGTGCAGATCCATTCAGTTTCCAAATGCTGGTAATTTCTGTCAGACAAAGTGGAAGCTAGGTCTATATTTAAGGTCATTCAAGCCAACTCTCTATGGCCGTACTAACAACACCATCAGTGCCTTTGTATGAGTTGAGAAAGAAACAATCAAAGCTGCTTTTGCACCTCGCCTCTTGTTTTGCCACAAATTCACCTTTTGAGAAAATGTCAAAGTGATGTATGTCATTCCTGCCTGGAAGTGTCATTATAATAGATCCGCTTAGCAGACACCTATAAAAGCCGTGACTTATGTCAAAATGTGTTCATTTTGTTAGTGCATCTGCAGACATACAGAGTCTCATGTTATGAGTTAGAAATTGAATAATATTAGATTTTGTCCGTTTACCAAACCAAATACAGTATGCTGCTTTCAGGCAACACTGAGTGTTTGTTTTAGAAGTTACATTAGAAGTCACAATCACGTGTTCAGTTGTAGTGTTTTTTATTTATCATTGGGCCCTAGTTTGCTGGCGCAGCGCAGGTGGCGCAAGGTAGCGCAGCCGGTCTAATGCAAGTTTCGACCAGCGCAGCCTAGCGCAAAGTCAGATTGGAAGATTGGCAGATCGCGCTGCGCTGAGATAGGCGTGGCCGCGCAGCAGGGGGAGGCGTCACAGATTCAGCTTGGTGCAGTGGAAGTTTTGTCCGAAAATGTCCCGCCGAGGTTGCGCTGAAAGCTCGCCACCTCCAACCAGGTCTAGTCTCAGCGCAGCGCGAAGCGCAGCAGGTGCAGTGGAAGTTTGGCTGACTGACCTGCAGTGCACACACGTCACCAAGACCTCACAGGCAGATCTCCACAGTTCCAGACACATTTCAATGCAATAAATATCCACAATAACCACTATTTAATGCAACTAACGGAATCAACACGTGAATTTATATCTATATAGATTGTCCCGTCACATCTGACGTCAGATCAAAGCAGAGATCAAAGGCTGTGGCACGCGCAATGGAAACTCCACCTGAATTAACACAGCAGGGACGAACTGGCACTGAAAAGCAGCTGTGGATGTCCCAAGCAGGACTGAGGGTGGATGACTGCATGTCGCTGCCGTGTTGAGATACCACTCTGCCCTTGTGATGATCGCTTTATTTATTTATTTATTTATTTACTTATTAATTCATTAGCGGAGAGCGACCGCGTCACGCAGCCGTAATGAAAAACAAAACACAAATCATCATCTCTCTCTTAGTCCACCACAACAGCCTCGGTATCAGATAGTCAGTATATAGCCTACTACAGTATACTCAGCATCTCATCACAGAAAAAAAAGAGAAAAAAAGAGACGGACAGAGAGAGAGAGAGAGAGAGAGAGAGAGAGAGAGAGAGAGGGAGGGAGAGAGAGAGCGCGAGTCCTTTACGCTGATTTAATCCACATGGTCTGTGTTTATGTTGTGATTAGTGTACACCTGTCATCTTGCTTACATAGGGTTTGAATAAATGTGAGTTTCTTTATTAGTGTATTAGTTGTTTCTTACATTGGGCAGGGGTTCTCAGTATATCAGATCAAACCTGGTTAAGTATATTAGTAAACTCATTATTGGTCACTCTGAGCTCGGACCTCCGGACCAAAACAGCTGTTTCCTCCTGGGAGAGGTTCGGCCTCTGGCGTCGCTGTTTCCTCCGTCCATGTCCAAGTATAAAATGACAAACTTGCAGCGCGCATCACCCGCCGCGCAGTTAAAGGTGAGGAGAGGAGCTCCTTTGATTGGTGAAGATCTGACTCGGCTGTGTCAAACCCACTCCACGCCTTTCTCTCCTCCTCCTGTCTCCCTCCCGCCCTGTCTCCTCCCTCTTCACCGTTTGCGCCGGTGGGAGGGACGAGGGGAGGGGTTGCGCTAGTCTAAGTCTGACTGCGCGGCCCAGCAAACTTGCGAAATGGACCTGGGCCACACCCCGTTGGCGTGGCGAAGCTGCGCTGATGCTAGACTTCACCTGGTCGACGAAACTAGGGCCCAATGTCATTTTTCAAAGGGAAATTGGTTTTGAAATGTTTGTCTGATTTTATTTGAAAGTTGATGATTCGACATCATTGTGCCATTTAAAAAAGAGAGTGTCCTTACCAGAGAAATGACAGCATTAGTTGTTTGTAAAAAAAACAGGTGAATTGGGACAAGAAATCAAAATGGTTAACAAAAATCTGAATGTTAGTGTGTTTTTGGTCACGACTCCATAATATTTTTTTCCCCTTTTTTAAAATAAATCCTGCAGTTTTCGCTAGGTTTGGCACTTGAGTTGAGTCAGGGTGATAGAGTTTGGAAAAGTCACTCTTCAGTTTCAAACTGTCCGGGTGTGCCACCCACATCAGCGGTGATGTGGATGCATAGCAGAGAGATGTTTTCATCGAGCTGTCACAGATGGCCTTTACCACCACTGCAGCTGTACACAGAGCTCAACATAACAGTAAGAAGTGTAAAATTAAGCCTCAGGCCTGTGGCATATGTAAATTACTTAACAACAAAGGTGCTGATGCCCATGTATGATAACTCCACTGCAACTAAATCTGTTACAGAGTAAATGTACAGCTGGTGTCATGGACTGAGTGTATGGAAATGACAGTTTTTAAGTTAATTAGACAGCAGCAACCACCAGATGTGACTGGTAATACAGTTATTTATAATAACCATTGAGAATGAACAGTCCTCCTGATAAACCATGAACGCATCTAATCAGCATCTTATGGGTGGCATCTCTAAAACCAATACATTGATTAAAAGCATGCAATGGCTTTATTAATAATAGTTAATGAAAAAAATATTCTTTAATGAAGGACTGAAATTTAAAAAAAAATGTTAATGTGGTAGATGTATCCCCATATAGGTGTGGATGAATTTGAGCTGCTGTGTGATGTCAGTTATGTCACTGGCACCACTGACAAATAAATCATAATTTCTTGCTTGGATTTATCATTTTAAATCAAATAAAAGCGTAGATGAAATTGAAAGAAAAAAAAAAGCCTCGAGCCACAAAGGACAGCTGCATGTTGCTTACATTGTTAGATGTAGAGTTGTTGTCACAGAGCTAATTTAGTTGTGGCCTTACTGTAGTCAGAGCTTTGGTAAACATTGAGATGGATAGCCTACACTAACTTTATTAATTAGTTGGAAACAGGAAAATAAGTTTTACAACAGTCAACGCTAAAAACCCGCTAACATTGCATGTCCATAAACATATCTCTGGATGTAACCCCACTCTATTTCCCTTTTACTGCACCACTCAGCTTGGTTGATGACCTGCTTTCATGATCCTAGCAGACCAAGTCAGTGCTATTGCTGCATCTGCTTTTTGATAAATGAGTCCTTCAGTGTGTATGTCATGAATGTTTATTTGCAACGTGGCAGCCAAACAAGGTGAAATTCATGTCAAAGGGCAAAATGAAAACGTTTTTTTTCTGGGTGAAATAGAAAACATGATGAAATGGTGGATGACACTATTTACTTATAGGTCTACAAAGTCTTAATGTCTGCCTTAAAATTGGATGGATTTACTGTGTCATACTGAAAAGTTGTCTAAAAAGGATCCACATCATCTGCCAAGGCTCTGCTCCATGCAGAGACCTCAGGCATTGACTGGCATTCACTTCTAAAGCATTTTCTCTTCTAGAGACCAAATTCATGCAAAAGTTGACACTGTAACCTTGACAAGACTTTGTCACTTATGCAGGCCAGAGCTGATCTGTAACATCTTACATATTTATAATAAAATAGATAAGATAAGAAAATTAAGATAGCAGCAGATGGTACTTTATAAAGGCAAATGAAAACAGGATAAGTTACAAATTTTAATGACAGACATCACATATTTAGTGGATATTCTGATAGTTGATCACTTCTCTTTCCAAAACAACCATCACCATTATAAAATGAATACTGTCATGTTTCATAAGCTATTTGAGACTTGTTATCGCTGTGGATTTCTCATTGCTTGAGTAATTAACCACAAGACATTGTAGACTTAGTTGGCAGATTATTAATCATGATTTAAAACTGTGAGTACTAGCCACAGTTCTAAAGATACCGCCTAATATTTGCCTAAATCCTCTGTCTGTCTCTGCAATACTTGCTCCATGAAATAGCAGCAATATCAGTTTCAATAAATGAATTTGAATTTGGGATCTGCTGGAGAATTGCTGCGCTCTCTTTGCCAGTGTTTGGAAACAGGTGAAGCTATTTACACAGTGTGAGCAAAAACAGATTTCATTCCAAAGCCCCCGCCCCGCACTCTTGAACACTGGCCCATTTGACTTGAAACAACTGTTTTTAAATGCTTTTTTTCATGTGCTCTAACTATACCTTTGTTGTTGTCATCCAACACAAAACAGTTAGTACATGCCAGAACAGATGAGAGTTATGTGGGTGGCCGTATCCTGTTTAGATGTAAAAAAAAATTTGAATGGTAGATAGATAGAGCTCTCTTGAGTTCAAACTGTCCCTTCGATCACCGCTGGTTGTTTGGCTCTCCGCCCTGATATCATTGAACACTGGACGATAGATCTCTAGGGACCAGGACAGTGCATTAACTAGACGTGTTATCTCCTCTTGAGCTAATTTAATTCAAGGTGTGATTCTGTACCTCCTGCACAAAGACATCAGTTTCTTCTCTGAGCCAGCTTTTGTGATAGATCGATTCTGGACTGTTCCCCCGCATCACCAAGTTTTGAGGGTGGCAAACAGTGCACAGACTTTAAAGGGGAATAAAAGAGGTGATTTAAGTGGTCAAGCCCCTCTTTCAGCAGTAGTAAGTGACCATCATGTTGACTTTTTTAGATGCTTATTCTTTTATCTATAGTATGTGGAAGATAAAAGTAGGAAACCCTTTCACAGCAAATATACACCAAATATGGTTGCTGATGTAGTAGACACTTTTTCATGTACACACAGCTCCAGCACATTAATATTCATATTCAGCACCACAGTAGGATTTCTCAGAATGCAATAGACAAAATATTCTTTAAGCTACAGTACTGTGTACTCAAGGAAAGGTCCAGTGTGTTCACGTATGCTCATCTTACGTACACATGAGAGATGCAATTAAGCTGTTATCAGTATGATGGGTGAAAACCTATCAATCTTTAAATTTTCTGGTAATTTGTTACTGACTGAATACATTGATTATCTCCTCCCCTTAGGCCTTGTGGCATCATCAGTCATTTCCCTTTAACAAATAGCTGCAGTATATTACATCCATAATGTCTAACACTAGAGTGGTACTGAGTCTGACTGCAAAGTAGGTGGTTATCGCAGGAAATCAGCATTATGAAGTGAATTATATCTGTGAATTATGCTTATAACAGCCACCGCAGCAGTAGTAGTAGCCTAATAGTGCTAGCACTGGTAAAAAAAAATATATATATATATATATATATACAGTATATATATATATTGGTGGTATTGGCTGTAGAAGTAGTTGTTCTAATTATTATACAACAATGGCACTGGGAGGGAATGCATTTATGATAACCACTCATCCTTTTCCTATTTGCAATTTTTAATCAATGTACTCTGTGCATCAACAACACTGTGAATTCAATTATTTGTGAGTCAAAGCATCAGTACAATTAAAGAATATCAACCTTTTATTTTCCTTTTTTCGTCTTTGCCTTTGCTTATTAAGTGTTTTCGAATTTCATCTTTGCAAATGAGTGAGAGGGATGTTTCATAATGTCTGATGTAGTTGTAACATTACAAGCACTGGTAAACTCTGTAAGCCTGGCAAGAACCTTTGTTAACAAGGCACAGCTGGATACACTTTGTGTAGCCAGAACATTTATCAACTTCCATTTCCCTGGCATCGAGTAACTAAACAGATTACGGCAGCAATAGGCATGAGCAAGTTTGTGAGGCGCTCAGTGTTATCTTTAGCTGCCGGGGTGCTTTATCAGGTCGAGTTGAAAAGAGTGGAGGGACCAAAGCAAGACTTTGATATTGTAAAAAACAGACCTTAACAAAGTGGAGGAACAGCACCACCCCAGAACATGGATACAGATCAGTGGTCGTGTTTATATTTGCATTCTGCCATACTTACACTTGCTATATGGAATCCATAAGTGCATTTACATTGACACCATACAGTGCACTATTAGGTGTGGGAATTGTGTAGTCAAAATAGGGCGCTTGTTACAATGACAGCGGAGGGACCACCAACCTGTTTTCAAACAGAACAGTACAGACTGAATGAACTGAACGAATTGGATGTGGCAAACACCATGATTGCTGTTTTGTCATCATTTAGTTTGGGGATATTTTCATGGTTTTCAAGCTAATTCAATCAGTGAGGCAGATGGTTAGCTGGGTTTTTGGTGCTAAGACTAGTTCTACCACTGTAATGGGAATATGTTATCAGCCCAACAGTGACACTCAGTATTACATTTGCTTATGATCTGACCAAGACTCAGCATATAAATAGAAAATATTAATGGACCCAACACTGACCCATGAGGAACTCCAAGAGTGAATGGGAATTTTTAACAAGAGAGATGGTTCTATGGAAAGGCTGACACTTAGTAAATTAAGTACTTGGATTAAGACCTGTGCATAAGTGGGCAAACTAGAAAATTAACTAGCTATATCCACATTAAAGACGTTTACCAGATCAGCATGGAAGGAGAGCATAGGAACCAAAGTCTGTGTATGTTTATTGACTGAAGGTCTGCTTTTGAAGATTTATTTATTCAGTTTTTTATTTATTGCCACTGATCAATAATTTATCTTAAGATATCTTCATCTACCAGTCTAACTGTGAGTGGCTGTTTATTGGTGCTGAAAATGTAGTATGCAGTGAGTTAAATGAAGCTGAGAGATGAACAGTGAAAATGAACCAAAACTGTAAAGCTGAGACTGACAAAATCCAAATAATGAGCTGAGAGACACTTTAAAAGCCCGTAGTGCTAAGGGGAACTGTGTGATGATTCTCTGCGGGTTTGTCACTTTGAGCAATAGTTTTGACATTTCACATGATTTTTATCCATTAATGTAAAGATATTGATTCAAGCAGCTTTAACCTGTCAGTTATTAATTACAAAACAAGGTCGACATGATATTAATATAATCACAAACCGCATTCTGTCTCTTCTGGTTTTTATGCATATTTTGTCCATGTTTTTCCCAGTGTACGCATTTGAAATTGTGAAATGAATTTAGCAATATGCTAGATTTCTGTGTGGATTACGCCCCCGCTGTTAAAAGTGAAATTAAATTTTGCCTTCTTGTAAGTAAAATGGTTCGCTGTGTCCCCAAAACAGAGCACTGTTATTATACCTGTCATGCTCCTGTGCATCATACTAAATGCTTTGTACAGTTTAATTTATCAAATTATCACTGATGGAAAATGTTGAAAAGGAAACTAACACAGACAAACCAGGCATTAGCTTAATAGGCACAGGGCTTTTTGCTTTCAGAGACACACTTTAATATGCATAAAACAGCTAGGCACAGTCGTTGATGTATCCAAGACAGACTCTGACAACCTTCTATATGAGGTATAAAGATAAAAGGCCTTTCCTCTGTAGGTGGAGACAGGAGACTGATCTGGAAGGAGAATCTGAGATTAATAAGAACCTGGCCTATTCAAATAGTTTCTGGAGTTGTTTCATATGTGTTTTTCTGTGGTTTTGTATCGCTCCTGCTCACTGCGTTTGAAAACTTTGTGCCGTCTGTGTTGAATCACAGCGGGGTGGAATCACAGAGTTCCTCTGTGCTTCATTGTAGTGGCAAAATTACACAAATAGTTGTAATTTTGAAGAGGTTTGTGTAGTGTATGCGTCAACTCTAAATATATTTTTACCCTGAAGACATTAGATTATTGCTGCTTGTTTCCTAGAGGAGTTCTGCAAAAGGTAGATTTTGCTACTTAACTGGTTGTAAGGTACAGCTCATCCAGAGGCAGTCGTTGACATTTCCTCCAACTTATTTTGTATTCTTCCCTCAAATTTGCTGGAAACTGGATAAATCTGCCTCCTTGACTGTGCCCTATTTACATTATTGACTCAACAACACCTTTAAACCAAATACCTATCAAATTGGTTCCAAACTTAGAGAGCATTTTAATGTTCAGCCCGGGAATGGAGAATGAAATGTGGCCAGTGACAACAAATGGTGCTGTAGAGCAGTGTTTTGAAGAAGGGCTGCTCACATATATTATGAGCACACAGCTGCAGGAAATACACTTCTGGCGATTGCAGAGGCCAGCAATGCAACTTAAGTGGCTGTAATGGATCTTAAAAACTATTTATGAAGTACAAGCTTGAAAGACTATTGATACAAACAAACTGCCTTAGCAATATTACAAAAACAAATTACATGTAGCAATAATGCAAACCCCTGATGCACCTAAGTGGCTCTTCTTGTCAAAAAAAGTCAAAACATTACTCACAGACAACCTGCAGAGACTGATGGGAATAAAATGCAACTCACTGCTAAGTTTGTCTTCTACGTGAAAGACTTCTTGTGGCATTTGAATGAAGCCAGTTCAGGTGTAAGTATGACCATTAGTTTATGAAGTATTCCTGTTGCAGATGTGACAAAGTAAAATCTTGTCTGAGTATTACACAGTGTACCTGCGGATTGATGAGTGCATCAGCTTCACAAACTCTGCTTCCTGAATTTAATTTCATGTCTCACTGGTACCGCACATACTGTAACCAGTGTGGCCCTCTTTCATTGTTTTAACGCAGGGCTGGTCCTGTTCTGTCAGTCCTGTGATGAGGTACTCAGTAGCCTTGAGCTTAGGGACATAGCATCTAACCTCAACGTCCCTGATCAATCAGAGACCTTTGTTGCATGTCATACCCCACTCTTTCCATGTTTCTTATACAATGCATACTGTAGCCAGAAAGGCAAGGCAAGGCAAGGCAATTGTATTTGTATAGCCCGTTTTTACAAACAGTTTGTCTCAAAGGGCTTTACATGGCATCGTAACAACATCCTCTGTCCTTAGACCCTCACATCGACTGAGGAAAAAGCTGAAAAGGTTATCCTGAGTCATTTTTATGATGATAAACATCCATAAATTTGTGCAGAAATTATATAAACTATTAAACTGATGATCTTGCTCCATAATCCAATTTCGGAATCTATTGTTTTAAGTTTATTGAAAAGAAAAATGAAGCTGTACTGTAGATCACTACATTACATTCAAAGAGATATATTGAATGGTGCAGTGTTAAACTCATTACTTTATTCATCACGAAAGGGAATGATAATTTGAAAATACTGTATATATTTTAACAGTTACATTCATCTATCAATTCATATGGATATACACTGCATGTGTCCTTGAGCACTTGAAATATTTTTCACATGCCAGATGTTGATTGAGTCACCTAACGTATCCTTACTTCATGTGCTATGCCTATAAGACATGTAGGCAGTGTACTGTACCAAAAAATAACAAAAAAAATCCAGAAAACCAGCAGGAGGGTTTGAAATATAAACACAAAGTGCTGAGGTTTTTGTGTAACTTAATCTGTTTTTAAAGCGGACCACTGACAAGGGAGATGACTTGCTGTAAATCCTCTTCTGTAGTCAGTACAGCATGTACTGTATTAAGATAATGAATGTGTCAAAAACTGCCATGTATCACTGAGTAGCACATACCCAACAAAAACAATTTCCTAATGTTTGGTTTTCCTTTTTGGTGTCAAGTATTATAAAGCATCTTCACAAGTATTGACAGACTTTTAACAGGGCTTTTTTTCTTTGTTTTTTTGAGCCTCATTCTTACTTTTCTTTTTCTTTTTTTTTCCTGTTGCAGAGGTTTAAGATGCAGAAAAGTCCTGTCTTTCTGAAACTCAACAAACTTTTCGAGTTTTAATTCTTACTCCAGGGAGATAATGTCTAAGAAAATGACTCGTGACTTTTGTTGAAGTTCTTCTAGATGTTTCAGGAGTTTTTCATCTTTTGGCTTTGCACCTTTGTGAGCATACAGTAAAGCCGTGAGACTTCAAGCAAGAACAACGCTGCTAGAACTTATAGGAGTGGCTTTGCTTTTTGTATTGACTGTCCCTGGAGTTGCTGCAGATATGGAAATGAATGTGAAAAATTTTGTGTTCATGTGCCTGGCAATGAAATCTTTTGTCTTTTTTTCTGTTGTGTATGTAACTTTTTAGGAAAGTGAAAGCAACAGTAACTTTCACTGTGGATTTGATTAATACACTGAATCCTGTAAATGGCGGTTATATCGCAGGTCATCCGTATATCACGTAATTCACAGGTTTGAGCTCAGTTATAGCTGTCAGCTATGAATGCAAATTCAAATGCAATTACTACTATCACAGTAGTGTTTAATCTACATCCCTGCTGTCTTTTTGTGTTCCACACATTGTGAAATGAGCATGCTGAGCCGGAAAAGAGAGAATCATTTTCAAAGGTGCTACTAATGACAACCTTACCTCCGCACTCATCTCACCTGTGTCTTTTTCTACAGATTGGGAAACCGGGCAGGTGCAAATCGGATTCCATACATTTGTGATTGAATGTGAGACTACTTTGACCCTACAAAATTGAAGATGATGTTGCTATGGAAACTGCTGGTGCTGCAGTCACTTATGGGGTGCCTTGCAGGTAAAGTATCTTATTAAGAACTTTTGATGCATGCCAAAGCTGCCTTTGTGAAGTCTGAGTCCTTATTCATATGTATTTGGGGCAGGTGACTGTTTGAAAGCTGTACCGTAGTTTAGGAAGGAGCAACCGCAAGTTGATTAGCCATAAGCAAATATTTTACACAGTAATGTAAAATCAAAAGAATGTAGCATCCATTCAACAAGGGAGCCATTGTGGGCTATAAAGGCTTCCAATCACAGGCAGTATAGTGCATTTTAGATGGCCTGGCACTCAATATCATTCTGAATGTAAATGAAGAGAATTTACTGCATCAAAGTTGGGATGAAAATATTCAAGAGTTCCGCAGGTCACAAATAAGATTTCACCACTCCAGCCACTCTGTCTGCCACTCTGAAGTTGCAATTGCGCAACTCTGCAGAGGACTTTTTTTTTTTTTTTTTTACTTTATTTTTAAAGTCACCACGTGTTTGTACATTTACATGTACACATGAAAAAAGGTCACGCAACATAGACAACATAACAGTCACAACATCATACACATGGAAAAAAAAGAAAAAAAGAGAAAAACATATAACATCAACAATCACATAGACAAACACTCAGAAAATAAGAGGACTTTTAATCAGAAATTACCAATACAGGAAGAGAGGAAACATCACCACATGCTGCTGAGGCTAAAGAGAAAGACATAGACACGAGAGAAAGAGAGAGAGGAGGGGGGGGGGAGCAAGCAGATTTTTATTACCTATTAATATTCCTATTGCTGACTGTCAACATACAGTGTGCACAGACCACCCAGGTGCCAAACCTGTATACATGTGCGTTGCAAGACCCCACCTTATCGACAGTTGAATATACATGTATTAAAGTTACCCTGGCCAGTTTTGAACTGCTAATAGTTAGTAAACATACTTTACCACTTTAGGAAAAAAAAAACTCCTTTTAAGAAAATAGGAATTCTAGAGGAAAGTTAAACAGTCATGCACATGAAAATGTAACAATATGAATCCAATTCAATATATTTTTAAGAGGCTCATCTATTATTGAGTCATCTGAGTTACCTTGATTGATTAGGACTAATTAAGTCTGAATCGGAGAACCATTTTAGTTACAATATGAAACAAATCAATGAGTGAACAAATGAGTGATTACTGTAGATGAGTGAATGAGTAAGTGAGTGAGTGAATGATTAAATCAATCAATCAGTGAGTGAATGAATCAGTTAACAGGAGTTAACAGCAAATCTTTTCTGGCTTCTTTCAAACGTCCATCATTCATTCACCGTGCAGTAAAGTTGAGTTATAGCTTCATTATATTGCAGTGCCCGTTTCAGCCAGAGGCTCCGTGGCATTGATCACATTTTGATGGAGGACTTTAATTTGTCTCCTTTACAAATAGGTGGGGTCACCAGAGAGCATCAGTAGAATCACTCAGTGTTTAATCAACAGGCATTATACGAATCAAGATGAAGAAAAGGCTTTATTGAAGCCTGTGTTCTGGTGAAACACTGCTTCTCATTACTCCACGCACATTAAGCCTCTCGTGAACTCTGTGCCCTCTGCTGCACATTAGATTATCAGATTGGTTCGGGGGGAACTTTGAACCAGCGCTTCGTCCTCAGTGTTTCGCCTATGCATGTCGCTGTTTTATCTTATGGTGGGTCTATGTGACAGCCCCATGCGATCTCATGGCAGACAGCTCACAGCTGGTGATAATTGACTGGTACACGTTGGTTTGGAGGTGATATATCACGGAGGTCGCTCCTGCCCTGGAGAAACACATCACAAGCGAACACAAATTAATAATAACCTATGCATATGGATGCAAACTGATTTGGGTTACATTAAAAGTAAGGCAGTACAATTCCCAATGGATATGAGGGACATTACATCAGTATGAATCAGCTCTTTATAGCGTTAACAGAATGAGCTAGCTGGCTGAATTTCCTCTAAACCATTTACTGTATTCCTATAGAAGTGGCATCAGCATCTTACATCAACACCCCAGTGATCGTCATGTTAGGTATTAAAAGAACCCAACTGTGTTTTGCGTATAAGCCAAAAATGAATCAGAAGCATTATTGAGTCCCACAAAATGGGGTCCTGCTACCAACCTTGGATTTTACACAGAAGACTGTTGATGCTAAAGGATTGTAAAACCCTGGAGCAAATTCAATGACCATGTTTTCTGACAGCTAGCCCTATTATTATTGAAATCTTTTTTTTTCCTTTACAATTTATGCAGATGCCAAGGATAGAAGGCCAAGGTCATCCTCCATCTCTAACTCAGTGCAGTGACTGCATTTAGCATTTCTTTCATTGTTCCTAACGTCATATATTCTAAAACTTATACATATAGACCACAGCTTTTAGTGGGATTTTTGTAAAAAAAAAAAAAAAAAAAATTACCTTGTAATTATAAAAAAAAGGCACAGCTCCCATGAAAAATCATTTGGATTTAGTGAGGGTCACATATCATATCACTTGATTTCATCCATATCAGAAATATGTTCCAGTGTCATTCGTCCACTCTTTAGATGTTTGAAATCAAAGTCCTCTACAGTATGACCTATGGTAATGTTTTGTTATTAGACAAAATCACAAAGTCAGAGATGGGTGTGAAAGGAGACATTTCACTTGAATTATTTGGTAACACTTTATAATAAATAGACACTATTGAGCAATGGTTAAAGCAGAAGTAAGTGGTCCGGTCGTTTTCGCTAATGCTGCGTTCCAGGCAGGCTTTTGAAATCGTAAATTACAGCTTCAAGTCACAACTTACGACTTTGTAGCGTTTCAGGCAACCCACTCGCGTTTCTCCGACCTGTTTTACCGGTGAAAGTCACTATAACGGCCACTCGTAACTTCCGAACTGTGAACTCGTACCAGATCGAACTGGTACCACTTCACGGTCGGAAAAATACGAGTTTCCTTGAACGCACCATAACAGTCCTCGTCCCTACGTCGCCACATTCACGGCGTTCCTTGGCTGCACACACAGCCCTGCATGCCGTTCTCTCTCCTCATTGGATAAAAACTGTAGGATACGATAAATGTTTTCTCTTCAGCTCAGAGCAGAGCAGAGTGACTGACAGACCCGTGTTTCAGTCCAAACACTCTATGTAAGTGATTGCTGTCCGAAGATATAACTATTTAAGACTTATTTTAACACAAATATATCACTTACTTCTGCTTTAAGCATTAAATACTGAATTCATCATTTATAACACATGAATACTCATTAGTAAGTAGTTTATAAGCAAAGTTGAAAATGTTTTACTCAACATTGATAAGCACTAACTTTGTTTATAAACTACATACTAATGAGAATTCATGCATTGTAAATGAAGAATTCAGTATGTATTAATGTTTAGTACTTATTACAAAGTGTTAACAATTATTTCATTTAATTGTGTGATGTTGGTTTCTCCACATCCCTGCCTTAACAGACCAGCTCCAGGCCCGTGTCTATTCATTCTATTGGGAGAGGTGAACATGATCACAGATAATGAGTCGTTCTTTTGTCCCATAGTCACCGAAATTAATATTGAATCACTTTTTCAAAAGACACAGATCTCCTCATTTGCTTAATTAAAGTATTTCCATTATTATTATTGAAATGTATTCAGAGAGAAAAAAAATGGTTTGGCAGATATTAAGCTAGCAGCTAAAAAGCTGCAAAATCAAGCACAGATTTATACAGTTTCTATTGTTGTGTATTGTTATGTCTTGGCTTATAAATCAGCAGGTAAGACCACACCCATTTTAGGAGAGAGTGAATGGCCATTTCATACCACTGGCGCTGCCTGTTTTGTGATATCTACAATATCTATGATAAAGCATAGAGTGACAAAGTCCAAACCAGCTTCATATGCCATGTGCCATCTTATGTTGAAGAAGTAGTTATATAATCTGAATCTAGCTGTCCTGCTAGATATTTGGACTGGACCACACACTGTTGAGTAATTGTGTATCACATTAGTGTCTTACTCCCATTGCAACATATTGACTACCACACCTTTACCACTTTTGTCTTTATAATGTATCTTATATCATCTACAAGTATTGACTTATGCTAAATGATGCCTCTTATTCTCTTTCTCTCTTGAGCAAATTTTGTAAAGGTCATGTCAGGGGATTTAGGGTACAGATCTCTACAGCTGTTTGAATATGAAAGTGTGTTCGTTCTTACATTTAGAAAACGTTAATGTAAGAGCAAGAGTAGTGTATATGCAGACTTACATCTTGGGAAACGTAGGTTTAAAGAGGACAGCATTTTTACATCTTTTAAAAGTACAGTGGGTGCTGCGCATGCAGACAAACCCACTGAGGACATCCATGAACCACAGCCGTGAAAAGGGACGTCTAAAATTGGTTCATCCTCCTTGCAAAATTCACTTGAAATGAACATTTGCTTTAAACAATCTTCCGGGGGAGCATACACTCAGACCTTTACCACTAATGTGTTTTCAAATGTGCTAGAAATGAACATCTTGGCGACCTTTCTTGCTTTCTTTCCTCTTCTTTTTTTCTTAGATCTTCTTTTAGCTTGAGCACAGGATTATTATACTCACCCTCCTGCTTATCAGTTTGGAACAAAACTCACTTTATAATGGATGATAAGGCCTCGATATGGATTAGAGCAGCAGCTGAAAACTTACTATTGGAAACAAGAATGATGCACACTATGCAGCTTGGCTTTCATATGCTGCAGAGAGCGAGAATGGATTTACAAGTGGGGTAAACCTCATGTAGACTTGAGGGGAAAAGGGAATTGTAGTGATATTTGTTGCAGCTTAAGTTATACCCTTCAGTTATAAGTTGATTTGTTTTTCATGCACAATAAAAAGCTTGATAATAACACACGTGCCAGTTGAAACTAAAAAAATCCAATTACATTTTTAAATTAGTCACCTGCCTTTCTGCTTGCTGACTACGCTGCTTGTCTGCAACAAAATGAGGACGGGGGGGGTTGCTTCACTTCATGATACAGTAGCACAACACAACAACTAAAACACCACTAGCAATGTCTGAGCTCTATCTTTGGGAAGTTCTGTGTCTGTCGCTTTCTTAAAAACAACATTAATAGTTCCATGAACATATTTTTGCTCACCACCTCTGTCATAGAGGTTTGGAGAACACAACAAACACAAAATCATTGCATTAGAACAAACCATGTCACGTTGCTATTGGCTGGTGAGTCTGACGCTTATACTGAGCTGGCCTCTTACAGCAAGATAAAGAGCCAAAGGTGATGATGTGTCATATAGGAGATGATACCCTATCAATAGAAGTTACGTAGTGCAAGGACAGGCATTGAAATGAAATGAAATGAAATGAAATGCATTCAGAGTGTGAAGTGGGAATGCAAGAAGTGCTCTTCTCCCTACAAGTCAAGGTAGCCTACAATCAAACTAATTTTGAAGGTGAAACAGTTACATTAGGTTGCCTCAAAAGGTTGTATGCTGCATGACAAACAATGTATATTGAACTATTCTACTTTCTATGTTTTTCTCAATCCCACATACATCCGCTGTCATCCACATTCACCATTTATAGTTTGCCCTTAATTTTAAGAAGTTGTTCAAATTTAATATTTGTTCCAAGGCTAAAACAAATTTAAATCTTCATTTGGAGCAAAATAGCTAGAGCTGAATATCACCAACCTTGACCTTTAAGGGTTGGTTGCCCTGGTTCCAGGTGACATATCAAAATCACTGTGTTTTGAATACTGCAGCCCTATCTTTGTTTGGTTTGGAGAAGCCGAGTGTCAGAAAAGAGTGGGATGTTTTAAAAACTGAAATATTTGATGTTCAAACTCAAAGAAGCCATTAAATGAGCATGTTTTTCTTTTGTTACCTCGCCATTACTCATTAAATCCAGTATGCCCATGTGTTGTTTGTTTGCCAAAAGGCTCCAAGAAGTAAATTAGGTGGGTGGAGGGTTGCGCTGATAGGGAGGTGATTTAGTGTATATACATGTTTTAGTTATTCTGCTCACTTTTTTTTCCCCCTCGGTTCGTGGTGAATCACTCCTTCCTGTTAGCGGGTGATAGCCGTGCCACTGCTCTCCCTGTACCACGCTCCTGGTCCCCCACGCATCCAGAATCTTAATTCCCTGCTCATTGCCCCAGCTTATTCTACCATGATAATAGCAGCAAGCGCCCTTTACTTCTGTTCACGCTTTCTTGCACATTTTTTCACCAAGCTGCTTTGTGTGTGTGTGTGTGTGTGTGTGTGTGCGTGTGTGATTTTTGGGTCCTGTCTCAAAACTGTTTGATTTCTTCACCCTGACAGTTGCTGTGGAGCAGATTAAAGGGACTGTCTTTCCAGACAGGCTCAGCATTTTATACAGGCACACACACAGCCACAAATTAAGACACACACACACGTCCGTACACAAGCGCACGCACGCACACACAGACACAAGGATACAAGCTTTTTTTTTTTTTTTTGCTTTGTGAGAGAAAGAACCTGGTTCCCAGACATTTTGTTTGAAATGGGCATAATGTCGTAAAATGCAAATATGTGCCCAGTGCATGAAAAGTGAGAAATATGTTTTCTCACAACAAAAGCATTCAGAGAAGGAAACACGACCAGGAACAGGAAGTAATTTTAGACCGAAATAGCTGTGGTAAGTAAGCATTGTTCTCAGGGTGAATGCTTCTGGCCTTGTTTAAAAAACAAACCAAGATATTTTCTCCTTTGAGTGAAAATAACATTTTCTGAAAGTTTCCCTATTTCATAATCAAAAGGGTGTCCACAACCTCAGCTTAAAGGGTCCGTTTGACATTTTGTGAAATAGACTTGTTTGCTCTTTTGCCAAGCGTAAGATGGGACAATTGATATAACTCTTATCTGCAGGTTAAGTGGGAAATGAAAGCTGCCACCTGAGCATATTGATTTTACTGGTTAATGTTAGATATTATTTAGATGTAACTGTCAGCAGGCATTTTGCCAGTGGTTTCTTGACATTTCTGGAGCTCACCATGTGGGAGATATCTCCAACTGTCTGTTACTGACTGTAATAATGTGATGTGAATGCAGAATGTGCTCAGACATGTAGCTTCCTTTTTACATTTCTCTCTGTGGACAAATTAAACAAATGCTAATGTAGTAGCAAACAAAAGGTGAGGTGCAAAATCTTAAACTTGTAGGACAGAGTCTGACAAGTTGTTTCCCGTGACGCCTGGTTTGTGCACTGCTGTTGTGACATGAGACACAGATGCATGTGTGAATTGAAAATGTTTTACCTTGATAGAAAAATTCTTCCTCTTACACCGAGGCTTTATGAATCTACTTTCTAGACTTCTGAGACAAGGTGGGGAAAGGGAGAGATACTGGTTGAAAATAACAAGGGAGCAAAACAGCGGAGGGGTAGGGTGTGTTCCTGGTGAGTTGTGAGTTCAGTCAGAGGCTGAGCTGAACACACACACACACTACCACACACACAGTTAGTAAAAATGTGTTGCTAGCTAGCCTACAAGCATCATCTCTACAGTTGGTATATTGGCTGTTACATGGACTGCGCAAAAGGCCTGTCTGTCAAATTCACATCAATAATGCAAACGTTTTCTGACTGAACCACCTTCATTTTAATTCTCAGCAAGAGAGTGTGGAAGAGTGTGTACCCGGAAATGCTAAGACAAAAATAAATATATAAATAAATAAAATGTTATAACTTTAACCGAAATTGATTCCATGATTTATCAGCCTACCACTTTAGAGGTCCCGTACTGTATAATGGGCCCACAAAAGGACTTTTTGCACAAAGAAACAAACTGTGCATCTCTTGCTTAAATGGTCATGGAATAATGATGCTCCATAGACAATGTGATATAATAAGCAAATACAGTCCCACAGGCCTAAGGGGATATAAAGTTAGATCTCCATGTCTTCTTGATAAGAAAGCAGGTCTATGTTGTATATTAATACTGTGCAAGTATCAAAGCTTTAGTCCACAAAGAAATGCACTCAGTCTGTGTTTAGAAACTATCGTCTGCAACTGCACTCTGTAACTTTCCTCTTCAGGGAACACAGCGCCACCGCACTCCTGGTACACCACAGTTCCTCTAAGATCCAGAGACGGAGCTCAAGCCCAGTCTCCCTGTGCCTCTCACCCACACATGAGTGCCCTGTGCTGGGCCGCACCTGCCTCCCCCCCAGAGCTTCGGCGACACACAAAACTGCTACTCCGGGGATACAGCATACAGTTAGGTAGAAGACAGCTGCCCTTCTCACCCATAGTACTAGCTAAATCTTATGCTGTGTGGCTTTAAAATGAGCTGCCGGGATTACTGTAACATTGTGATGTCACAACAAAGTCATGCCCTAAGTCCCGCCCACTTGTTCCGACCATCCAACCTTGCAGGATTTGGGTTCTCTGAGTAAACACCTTTAATCCTCTCAATCTTTAATCAATCACTCACTAAATAGTCAGCCAATCAGTACAGAGCTTCAAAGCCTCTCTTCCCCTGTTGTCATTAGAGCTCCAGAGCAAAGCCTGAGAGAGGAGATGTAAAAAAAAAAAAACATCAAAATGTTTTTGTCTCTTGAAAGCAGTGCCTATTGATATCAAATGTTTAGAAAAAAGAAAAGAAAAACACCACATACATGTAAAACATGTGACTTTTAAAACATGGGTTGAATTCCTGTATCCAAATAATTTCCATTTCTTTGATAGAGGAATGTATTGGTTCAAATGTATCTTTTTAAAAATCTTTTCATTTATCTTTTTTTTTAATTAAAAAAAAGAAAGGGCAGTGAAAACAAGATATGTTTTAGCTTTGAACTCAGGCTCTGAGTAAGGTCAAACCTCAGCAGCTAAGCTGTTCACAGCTTTCTCCCACATTTCTGAAGTGTAGCAGACAACCTGTTGTGAATTCTTTTTGATAGACAGGGCACTAATGCACCATCAAGGCTTTCTTCTGAGCTAAAAGCATGCATGACATCTCTAATCAGAAATACAGGACTCATGTGTTAGCCTTGACACCACTTCCCTGTGTGGCCTTACCCTTTCATTGACCCATTTTTTTTAGCAACTACAAGATATGTCTCTCATTTGAAATAAAAGTTATTACATAAACTGTATTTTCGGCACTTTGACACAGACCCACTTGCACTGCAGGTCTGATGCTTTATCTACTGTCACTAAATATTTAAGTTTATGTGACAAGGTATATTATTCATCAAACCCACCCAAACAAATGTGTGCTCCTCTGAAATGACATTTTATGCATTGTTCATTTCGTTCATTATTCACCCACCATACTGTGTTAATGCACAGTGAAAACAATGTGATGCTCAACTTCCCATGACCTGTTCCTATGAAAAACAAAAACACACTGATGAAACAATTAAGCTCTGTTTTTATCCTTTAGTGATCTGAAAATGAAAACATGAAAACGCACACCTGCGGTCTTATCATTACGAGTGCAGCCTCGCTCTGCCCTGCCTCCGTCAAAAGTCTCCCATCACATCTGCAGTTTGTACAAAACGCAGCAGCCAGAAAGACAAGATCGTATCACCCCAATTTTTAATTTTTTACATCAGGGCCAACAGAATTTGCAGGAAGCTGTCGGCGGAGATTAGGATGAATGATTTTGCATCAGGCTTTAAACCTAACTTTTATACACTGTCTTCATCTGATGCATCTTGTGTATTTTGCTATTATTGTTTGGTTGGTTAATTTTTTGTTCCTTATTTAAAAAAATAAAAACTAAAACATTGCTTCAGAAACACATCTGTATTAAAGCAGGTGGTGTCTTTACATAGCCATTTATCCATGATGCAGATGTCACAAAGATCGATGTAGAATGAAATAAGAATGATAAAGAAACACTTAAGTTAGTATGACATGACTTGAGTTGTAACACTGCAAACTATTACAGTATCTCTCAAAACTACAGTACATTTGCCTTACATTTACCTATATTGTGGTACTAAATGTCCTCATCACCTTCAATTTAATACTACAATGACTATAGTGATGGATGCAGTTACCCCAATAGTTTGTAGATGCTGGCAAACCGTTTAATTAGAATGAAATCAAACAGAGAAGAAAACCTGGCTTTATTCATAAATCATCAATGAGTGAAAACTCAGATTTGCAACCGTGTTCATACACAAATGCTACATAAGAGCCTTGCTGTGCTGTGGACTAGAAATAGACAACACAATGTCCTAAGTATTTTATGAAGCGTTGGCTACAGTAAAAGGAAAACAAGAGTGAGGTGGTAAGGTGGTTTCTGATGTGTAAAATGTGGAAACATTACAGTTGGATTACAGCTGGCTCATAATTTGGCATTACTGTATATTATATATTTTTTTAAATTGCATTACAACCCTTGAAACCACTTTAATAAACATTCATGTTTGTGTAAGTTTCATTGTGGATGGATTTTCCACTGTCTCGATGATCAGGAAGGCACAGTTCAACCACAATGAGGAGAATAAAAAGACTGAATTTGTATTAATTTGTATTACGCTGAGAATGACAAAAGACGAAGACAAAAAGTCGGTACTGCCATAGAAATGATGATGGAAAGGAAGAGATCAGGAAATGTTTTCATGGAGTGACACAGTCTGTGGAGGTCAGGGTGGATAGATGACTCAACATTGAAACATCACTGAATTTTAACAAAGGAGGCCGATGTTCTGTTCCTGTTTTTAACCGGCAGTCAGCTTTGTTTTTCCTTACCACCACAATCTTCCATTAAATCTAGTCAATGTCACCAAACCATGATGTTTGTCTGCATCTAATCAAACCAAACTCAACCAAACCTCAATAGTGTTGTTGAATCTCAGAAGTGATTTATATTTGGGCAGCACAGACAAACAATGTCGTCCTGTCAGTAGAGCCAGATCAGAAAGCGCTTACGTCTCCTTCCAGAGGGAACGGAGAAACAAGGCCTCATTGAATTTGTATCATGCAAGCTGTGAATTGTAACATCAAGTGCGAGGGTGGCTGGGGGTTCATGGCTTCAATGAGCTTCTTTGCCTGGGGCCCCTGAGAGTCTAAAATTGCCGGCGCCTGTGTGTAACTAGTGTTCACAGATCACCGTTATGAAACATTACACACAATGTAGCAGTGCTCCAGCACTATTGTCCTGTGGCCCCTTACTTTACACATTATAGAAGTGTATTGATATGTTAGAAAAAAGATGAAGTGGTCCTGAAACATATATTGTTCAGTGAACTCATGATTTCTGGATTACATGAGAAAAACCATGCAATCATCTTTTATTTACCTATTACCTTAGTTGCATCTCTTCACCTTCTCCATGCTGCCTTTGTGTCTCCAACAACTGTGGAAACAAAAATGTATTTTCCCCCGGAGGAAATCATCATAAATGTAAACAGCACATACTGCATGGTGCAGCTTATTTAATCACTTCCTTGAAACATAGTGCGTAACACATGAATATACAGCACAACCTGGAGACACACACTTACTACAAGCGCTGCACATTTCTCTATAGGAGCTTTTCTTTTATTAAAGAAGAACAATGGGTTGTTTTTGTGTTCTCATGCATTATAGAACCAGTCATGTATCACAAGTCTTACACAAGGTGTGTATGTGTTACTTATCAAGTGACTAACAAATAGAGCAATTAGACAGTTCATATCTACATTAGTTAGAATTAATGATTCAGTGTGTCAGACACTTAAATTTTTCATATGTTAAGATAACTGCCCCCAGCTTCTACTGCTGATATGTATGCTAATGTAGCACAGCTTCCTCTGTGCTGCACATTATTTAAAATTTAATGGAATTTTAATTCATTATTTTGAATATTCATTAAATAGGATCATATAGGGATCATATATCTTTCTCTGTCTCTGAGCGTTATTCACCTGAGGATTGTTTGCTGAGCACACTTGCTCTTTTTTTCCTTGTTACATGATTTATTCTCGTACTCACTATCTCTCCTGGGAATTACCCAGCACGATCAAATTGTGTGCTGTTAGCCATTGGCTGGCTCCACACCTTTTCACAAGTGTAGTTACTGAGGGAAATGTATGTGTGTAAATGCTTGTGCACATTTGTGTGTGTGCGTGTGTGTGTGTATATATAGATTGGATCAGTTCATACGCATCTTCTGCTGAAGAGTATCCGCTGATATACATCTCCCATCGCAGGCATTGTTTTATGGAGCCCAAGAAAGATATTACTGCTGAGGTAACGACTAAATAAACGCTGTACAATAGGTTGCTTTGCAAGTTCAGTCAGCTGCAGATACAGGAGATGTCAAACCTAAAACACACAATGAATGAGAGAGAAATATAGGAGTTATATTTTATTTTTTACTTTATTCCCAGTATGAAATTCACATATTATAGCTTCATAGGAGGCACTCTTCAAGTTCTAACAGATGAGCAACTGTTATTTGTGAATGTACACATATATCAATATACAGTATCATATGCATGCATGCATAAGCATATGGTATTAATATCACCAAAAGGTTTTAAGATTCATTCATTCATGTTTTTAAACATGAAGTTATTGCCAATGGTGATTATGAAAAAAACAAAATATTGGAAGTTTTTATTGCATTTTATTTTATATATTATGATTTTATTGAAGAATATATTTATATTACAATTCTCACATGGTTTTCTACGGCTGATGTTGATGCAGATGTTGTTAATACAGTTTTAAGTGGTTGTTGTTGTTTTTGGCAAAGTATTTCTTCATAAATCAGACTATTAATCCAGTTTTTCACCTGACAAAAACACATTGATGCTTTATAAAGAGAAAAGTGAGTGTTTTCAAACTGTTATCAGCTGCCCTCCAAAACACAACAGAGCCTGAATGGAATTCATTTTCCGTCACAAAATTACATTTGAAACGTAAACAGCGACAAGTCTTCCCAAACAGACTCCTAGCTTAATCCACAAACCTCTCTATGAAGTGTTTTCTTATTTGTGCTGTCTATACAAAGCAGCGCCAATTAAAACAATAATGACAGTGAGGGCTGTGGATTACTCTGAGGTACCAGGACATTGTTTCTGGAGAGACATGCTGATGTTTTGTGTCTCATTTTTTCCCCCCAATTTGTTAAGCACCACAAGTCAATTTGGGTTGTTGAGGCATATTCTAAAAACCAGAGCCTGACTTGTATCACTGCTTGTCTTGAGAACACGGCATCGACTGACATACTCTATTCATAATACTGTATAATAAGGGTAATTTTGCTTTATGGCAAGACCTTCAGATAGCCAACACATGAATGTACTCATTTGATTATTCAGTCATATAGAGCTGTCCTTGCAGTTAGATCAGTAACCCACAGCCTGTCATGGCCTTAAACCAGATGACTGTGTACACCAAATGACTTCAACCTTTAGAAAATGTAATATTTCCATTATGTTATTTATAACATACTGTATAACAGTCATGTCAGGGGTTAGCTTTGCAGAACAGCACACTTTCAACTGCAGGTGACATCACTGAACGTTGCTTCTGACTTTTTTCTGTTAATGTTGGCGTCTAATCAAAAGTCAGGGGGGTGGCAAAATTAAAATGAAACTGAAAAGGAAAGTTGAACAGAACTAATCAGAAGCAATTCACATTTGTTAATTATTGTGCAGAACCAAAGTGGGTTATACAGATTGACTTGGCGAAAAAGCTTGATTTGGCGTGATAAATACAAAATTATCAAAAGTACTAATTGAATCAACTTTCCGCTTGAGAATATGACTGTTTTCATGCATCTTAGAGGGAAAAGTTCAAAATGAGCTTGGTTATCCAACTGAGGCTAAGAAATCACACAAGTGCATCACCAAGGAGTAAAATTGAGTTAAGGGATTCTACAGTTTGGTTTAATAAGGTGCTTTCTAAATTAAGAACATGGGACTCAAAAACTCATTTATTTCTTTTAAACAACATTGTTCACCTATTGAGTCAAGTTTTTATTCTCTCTGCTTTTATGAGATGAGTGGGTGTGAATTGGACCTTTGCTGTTCAAATACATTCCATATATCAGTGTCCTGACTATAGAAAATGAATATTTCCAGCCCAGTGAACTACTTATGTGCTGTGACAGAACTATCTATTCTAATAGTTACAAGAAAGCATGAAAGGTATGTGCAGCAGACTTCCTCTGCTCTCACCACCTTGAACCCATTTATGAAGTCTTGACATCCTTGTTGGCTTGCCCAGCCCCCACCCCTCTCCCCCAAACAGCAGTATAGAGAACACTACACCTTTCCTCTGAGCTCATGTGCTGCCACTGTGTCTGCTTCAGGGTGTTATATCTCCAACAATCACAGAGGATACTATCTCTAATGAACTCCAAGCAGAGGCTCAGATAAAAAGAAAAAAAAAACATCTGCATAAGATATTTGATCTGCCTCCTGCAAACCTGCGCTCTCTCTTGGTTTGCTTTTGAGGGCAGTTTGGGAGATTGTGTGAGGGAGTTGATGAAAACCTTATACTTCACAAAGTGGACTCATTAAGGTGCTTCTCAACCCAGTTTTTATTTTAATTTATGCAGAGCCCTGCCCTATAAATTCATATACTTCCACCTGAAATTGGACTAGAGGGTTTGGTTGTGTTTGCTTTCTTTTGAAATTGTCACTCGTCAGATGGAAAACTGCTCTTTGACAGACCAAAGCAGCTCTGCCGTGAACACAAGCCGGAGAGTGGGAGCAGGGAGATGAATAGGAAGCTGATATCCTCTTATTTGTAACCCTTGCCTGTCAGTTTAGGCACAATTTACTGCATATGTTATTTTGAGATGATTTCCCGACAAAGACCTCACAGTAGTATAGATCACAGGAGTGGAAACACTGATTGACCTGATTTAACATCATATACATACAAGTAAATGATACACATTTGTCGAGGTCTACAAGGCGGAGCTCTTCAGCAGGATTCTATAGGTTAGTTGCAAAATTACAACATGATTCATTTTATGGATGGATGGATGGATGCTAATTAGTAAACATTGTTATCCCTCCACTTACTACAAAGTAGGCAGATCTAAAATTGAGCATGCACTAAATTAGGATCAAGTTAATTATTAACAGGTCATCAGGTCTAGTGAGTGGTATGGAAACAATTATAATGCTACTATTAAACATGCAATGTTGAAGTCAGTCATTATCAACAGATTACTGCTTCCAAACAAAGGTATCATTTACGCCATCATCACAATTATGATCAAGGCTGAAGGGCTGTCAAGCTTCGAAACAAATACCGTGGTTTGAAATTTTGTGACTATGATTTTTGTGAGGATTTTTGATACAGAAATAGAATTGGTGTCGTTGCCTTTAAAGTAAGGTTTTTGTTGACAGTTTGTCTTGTTTAGCCTAAACCCATGCAGCTCTTATTCTAAGTAACTTGTAAGTAGCATGAACAATAGAGGATTTCTGAACCACATGCTGATGGTTAGAAAAAAAGAAAAAAAAAATATGATGACAATATGTCAAGCAATAGTCATTTTTAAACATAAAACAAACTATTGCCAACAGATTTAATGAGTCTTTTTTTTATGTCACTGAGATTCATACAGATTGGGACATTGTGCAGCTGAAAAACTCAAGCTGACATTGCTCTCAGATGGACAAACTACGGTGTGTAATGGTGACACTTTCCTTAAATTACCCCAGACCGTCATTTTAGTACTGCAATTTTGTGTCTCTGTATTTATCTGTGAAAATATACTGTATATTGATACCTCTACAATAAGCTTTAACCAGCTGAGCCATTTCATCCATCTAGCTGTATTTGTAGGCCAGAGCGCAACCTGAGGCTGTACATGTCTAAGTTTTGGATAGGAAAAAATGTTGACAGTGTATGTCCAAGTATGCCCATTATTTTTGTCCCCAACTTTTAAACTGTGTTGCAGCATTTCTCGACATTTTCTGCGACTGTGTCAGAAGTGCAGCCAATGCACAAAGTATTCATCTAAAATGCTCTCTGAGCAGCTTAGCTGCAGCTCTAGTCAGTGACTGTGAGGGCACTAATGCTGAGACAGACACATAGCTGGGGGAACTGTGCAGCCATTTAGCCATGTGTCACCCCAAGACTGGATTCACTAAGTGAGTCATAGCCCGCCCTGAGCAGGACACAGTATGCTCTTGACCACTGCAAGCCGACTGTCATCAAAATAGGACAAACTGCTGAAGTCATGGCAAAGGGCTGCAGATGCTGACATTTAAAAACAAGGTTAGAACATTTTATTATTATCCTCTTACGCTAAATGAACATGCGATACATTTTCTGAACTGCAATGTGCTTAGCCTTGTTATTATGAGAACTCTTATATCTGGTTAGATTTATAAATTTAATTCTAGTCAAACAAGTCCCTTAAGACAAGTGTAGTCGAACAATGGAACCATCCACATAATACGCAACAGAGTACAAGGTTACAAATGCAATATAGCCCAGCTATACAGTCCCAAATAGTATTCAGTATACCATTCACTTTTCAAGGTGTACATCACATAATATAAAAGGTTACGCAAGACTATCATGTGTAATTTAGAGAACAACAGAAGACAAATCTGCATATGGAAGCTGTACAACAACTACAAATATATAAGATACACACCTTTGAAACTTCAGTTCATATTCACACCTTTTGTGGTGTTATCTTGGATGCATCCTTATATTGGACTATAGTAGATGTGGACGTCATAACAAAAGGATAATGAGATTAGATGTAATGAAAAATAATCATCTTCACACACCTGAACTCCAAGCCCCTAATAAAATCAACAACCCTTTCCATTGAATGGTACTGGCTCAACTCAATTTGCCTTTGTTAGTTTTCCATTAGGCAATGGTTGCGATACAAGATGCCATTCTATACCTTACTATAGTCCAACCCAAACAATTACACTCTGGTCAGCTAAGTGGGTGTACAGGTTTCTCTGTTTGTTATCCCTCTGACATCCTTTATTGTCCATATGTGACACACAATGAAGTTGCAATAGCCATTTGCATTGTTGCTATAGTAATGATAGCACACTGAAGGGCCACTATCTGCAGTGGAAAAATAAATAGGCTACCTGCTAATGAAAGTAGAATAGTTAAGTGGAGTCCAGTTGGGTTGAGTGAGTACCATGCAGTGGGAAAACACTGTAAATGACTAATTTGAGACTTTTGCATTAAGGCATTTTGTGATGACATTGTAAAAAAAAAAAAAAAAAAAAAAAGGTTAAAGACTCTCAGGTCAGGATTACTGTTATCCATTATGCATTAAGCAAACTCATTAACCTAACTCATTACATTATGCAATGAGTTGCTCCAGCAGATTCTTATTGGTGCTAATGGGTAGAATTGATATAGTGAGTTATTGGGACTGACAGATAGATGACTCTAATGTCTAATTATGACATTTCATTAAAGAGATCTCTGCGGAGGTGTTATGGCAGTTTTTGCTCATGTGTGCCAGGAGAATGCTGCTCCATTTGGCCTGGAAGTAAATTATGAAGAGGCTGTGCATTTGATAAGATAAACTCTAGACTGAATTGATGCACAGTGGCAAGATTCATACTTCTGCTGTGCCCCCACAAAAATGATAACTATTTTGATGTGATATCAAACAAGTGGAGGTTCAGTAACAGGCAGTCATTTCCTGTTTGTACTGGTGAAAAGTTATGAGCAAGAGGGGGATCATTACCTGACTTCAAAACATACTTTGAAAGTAATGAAGTCAGATGGCACTATCTACTCAATACATTAAGTTATTGATGGCAACATATGGCACTCTTTAGCATATCAAAGAGTCCCTCCTCTGCCAGTGTGCTCAGTTATTATTTGTGTTTCAATTGCCTATGAACTTTCTATTCCGCAGTTATGCAATTTGTGTAGAATTTACATTTGCTCACTGCAAATCTTCTTCAATTAATGCTAAGCAAAGACCAAAGTAAAGAAAGAGATGGCAGACATTTGCACATGTGATCACAGCTAGGCCACAGGTGTAATTAAGAGCTTTGATGAAGGCTGCACAGGGCACGTTGGATCATTTACATGTCGTACTGTGGCACTTCAGTGGAACAAGAAGCTTAGTAAATGTTATTAGTTGCACGTGGGAATGTGGGAAATTGTCAAAACAAGCAGAGGTGGTGCTTCAGTTGTGGAACCCCAGCCCAATAAAGAAAGAAACAGAGACCCACAAAACACAGAATGTATGAATGTGTATTGTGTTATTTAATACTGAATGCAATAATGGGAAAAATTTGACTGGAGGACTGCTGTCAGCCTATGGCAAAGCAGCTTCACTTCAACTTCACAATTTGTGGCTCTGTGCCTTGTTTCCTCAGCCAGTGATCTAGCATTATAATCCAGTCTCTTGAAAGGCCTGGTAACTGTGTTCTTGCTGCTATCTGTGGCCCACACTGAAGGATAAATACATCTGTCTGTTCTGCTGCTAAGGAACATATTGGCTGAAGTGTTCTGAAACTTGGCAACAACATGTAGTGGGACAAAATGTACATTTACGGTGTAATGCAAACCAATGTAATAGCTCTGCCATTAAAATCTACCACTTACAAATGGTCAGGTTTGTTTCAGAAGGTTCCAATTATGAGAAGAAAGGGAGGGGAGAGTTATTTTTGTAATCTTGAAAATAATGCAAATTATAATAAGTACATTGTTCAATTTACATAACTCAAACAATGAACATATGCTTTGTAAAGGCAGAATTCCTCGTAGACATGTATTGGATTGAATTAAATTGTTAGGTCTAATAATTATAATGTTTGTTTAATCATTACCTCACATAAACACTTTTTACATTCATCACCTGGGACAAAATAAATACTTTTTGCGAATAAGTTATGTCAGAGTGGTAAATTTGAAAGCAATTATAGCTAAGACCATGCAGCTAATAGGTTTTCAGGCAACAGCTCATTTTACATTTGTATTTAAAATCTAAATGATAGGATACACACTGGCATCAAACAAATGAAGATTTTTTTTTTTTAACCATGTAGGGAAATGTAGCTCCAATGAAAACACCACATACCTGCCTCATTCAGGCTTAGAGAAGGTGCATACATGTGGACATCTCAGTAAGAACAATGTAATGTACCCTGGAGTCCTCCCAAGCTTTTTTACAAGGAATGCTATTATGCTTTTACATATCTGACAGTATTTCTATACTTTTTGTTGTGCTGCTACCAGTTTCCTTTCATTTCTGCAGGCTACGAAAATCCCCCAACTTGCCAGGCAATCCATCACAGTGAATATGATGTCAGCTTTTGTTTATAAGAGATTATTGTTGGATGGTAATGCTGTGAGGATTTTTCAAACAATTCAGCATTTACATCTGCATCACCATACAATCATAATTTAACCATGACAGCAACCAAAGCTGACAGGATGTTTACTGGGATGGATGACACATTCGCAGGCAAGTTCAGACTCAAACAAATTAAGTTTAAGAAATGTCATGAAATAAATGAAAAGCTGTAACTTTGTGGAAGGTGGGAAGAAAATTTAAATAATGTAAAATTCTGCTGTATCCTTCAGGCAAACTGAATTTAAACTTATGGGTAATTCAGTAATGAAATTCACATTCATTCCCATAATCCACCTATTCAAAATAAATAGGGATATAGCTGCATTTTAAACTCAACTGGTTCTAACCTCTGTCATAGTGTTATTCAGTCTGATTGAAGATGCTAACTGATAATACTCGCTTCTATCAGCTCTCTGGTTTATCTTTGTTGACTAACTAAAGTATGCGTGTAGCATCTGCCATCACAGCGGTGTTCCTGGATGTTGCAATAACTGCCATCCAGAATGATGCACTCTAATGTTTCTCCATAATCATGCCCATTGTCCGTGAAGGGCATTCCTTAGGTTGATGTGCATGTCAGATGGCCTTATATGTCAAGGTCTCTTCTCATAGTGCTGCCCTGATCTCTTCAGGCCATTTTAAAGTGACAGGGTTAACATTGACCTCTGTCATTCCAGTGAGTGAGCAGCCTGCGGTGAGCCTGTTGGTGCCAGGCCAGCTGAGCCATGCTGCTAGGCAGACTCTGTGGCCCTTTGCCCCCGAGTCAGCGTCGGTGCACACCTCCAAACTGGCCCAGCTGTCCCCACTTCATTACGGGCTTATTAGGAGTATATTACTCTGTTAGGTGGGTTTGGCCGTCTAATCTGCAGTGCTGCTTAAGGAGGCAACTGCATCTCAATGACAACTGGTCACATTTCAGTAAATTTGTACCCCACGATGTGACCTCAGAACTCCACCGTTTAAACTATTTAACTCACTAAGGTTTTTATCATTTGAAACTGTTCTCGGGGCTATTAAAGCTTTGATTAGAGTTGAGATCTGCTTGATGACAGTATTAGTGAGAGCTCAGTCTCAGCTCATGAAATTGAGGAGCGTGTGAAGCTAACCTGGAGCAGGCGTCTCTAGGTGCACTCACCTGCTCTTCCTCAAGAGGAGCAATTATGTCAAGATGAAGGAGGGGGCATCCCCAGATGGCCTTGGAGCCAAGCCCCTGCTAATTGGCAGTGTTAGGGATTCAGAACAGGTTCAAGAGAAAGCTATCTACTCGCCTCTCTTCGCTGCCCCTACATCTTTGTTTGGCTTTGTTTTGCTTTGTCAACTCTTGGCTTTTGATATGCATATCAATACATGTTTTATTCATGGCCTTTTGGAGTAAAATCAGTCAAGATCGCCCCGCTGTTGTCTGTAAGCACAAGAAGTGTTTGCCATGAGCATGTGTGGATGGGGTTGCTATTTCAAAGCCAATTTTGTGACGCCGCCTCACTCTCATGCAACCCAAAGAAATGAATGATTTATGTGACTGTCACTTTGAGGGTGCTGAACAACCGAGAGTGTACATCCCACACCATTCTTTTAGTTTTCCGACAGCTTGTAGGGTTTTTTAATGAGACAGCGATGCTAATTGAGTGGCTGGAAAAGAGCACTGATGAGATGTTCCTGGCACAGACTGAATTGGACAAGAGAGGAGAGGGTGAGCTGAAGAGGGTTTTACTACCCACATCCCAAAGGGCACATGAACAGTACCTGTTAAACAGGAGCAGAGATTTTATTTCAATCACATGGCTAAAGATGTGAGATTTAATTTCAATTTTCTTTCATTACAATCATGTCAGTGTCTATTAAATCTAGAAATTCCACCAGGGTACAGGCCATATCTGTGAAATCAGTACATGTGAGTGACTGTTGCAGTGCGTTATGGGAGCCAATTCAAAGTTTCCCTAATTATCTGATTATCAGATAGGCCACACACTGTTATCTAACTGAACACATACACAGTCTGTCTGTGGGCTAATGGTGCTCTCAAGACATTTTCTTTTCATCTTCTTTCTTTTTTGTGTTTGGGAACGGCAATGACATCAGCAGAGATGAACTGGTGGCAGAAGGCAGCAGCGCCGTGTCAGGTGTAACTTTACGACAGAAGTATATGGATCAACCTGACACCTAGGCCTACTCCAATTATAGGTGAAAAAAGTTGAACAATGACGGAACACAGTTTTCAGGATTTCTGGATAGATGCCACCACCACCAACGACAATCATTTGGTCTCAAGGTTTAGATAAGTACCTGTTCAATGAGTGTCATACAAATATATGCCACTACTGCATTCAGTCATTAAAGGCTTAGAGTTATACTTTCTATGAGCAGTTTGCTTTGTGTTGTGCTCACACTTTAGTGTAGCTTATGTTGGTAAACAATATTAATCATTATAAAACAGCCTACATTCTATATTTCAGAGGATTACGTTGCAGTATATCTATTGACTTGGAGCGGTTGTGTTGTAGAAACGACACTTAGCTTTAAAGAAGGGTAAACAGAAAGCCAGGCTCTGTCCAAAAGTGGAAATAAAAACCTGCCTTCTAGCAGCAATGAAACTCTACATAACTATAACTCATCTCTTATTTTTAATTTATTTATTTATATAGATTTTGTTGTCCTTTGTTATTTATACTGCTTTAAAATGGTGAGATTCACAGTTTTACTTCAGGAAATAGAGGCATCCGATCACAAACTACTTAGCCGTGTCATTCTGGAGAGCAGTCAGCACATTTTGTTGTTTAATGTGTGGGACTTGTTGTGGAGCACAGTTCTCTCCTTTGTTGTTTCATGCCAGGCGGGGCTGCTGCCTGGATGCTATGCAGGTGTTACATCATACACGTTAAGGCTTGTATACTCATTTGTCTCTTCACTGGGGAATTCAGTCACCCTGGTGAGGAGTGTGATTACATGTCTGATTACATGTCTTGAGTGGAAAAAAACATCAGCACAATTATACTGTTGAAATGCATTGTGAGAGGGTGATGGAATAAGAAAATAGGATTTATGTCTGTCTCAATAAACCTCTTCATGTACAGTATGTTAGTGCAACATGCTTTTCCATGACGTTGATTGGTTTGCACTGCAGACTGTGCAGCAAAGCTTTTAAATGGTCACATTAGAGTGGCACGCTGCTCACTAACCATGCACTGTAAATTTATAGCATGTCTAATAGTGTTGGCAGAAGAGCACTGGTGGTAGGCAAAACAAACAGAAAGTCTGTTTGGAAACAGTCATTTTGTAGTGTGTTATGTTCCAGAGCACAAACAGTGCTAACATGCTTTATAGTGGATGAGTCAGGAGTTTGTTTCCATTATTTCAATCTGCATAATAATATAATCCATACATTGTGTCTGTGTAATCTTAAATAGGATGAAAGGTGTTCAAATTCAAATCAAATTAATTAAATAAATATCCCCGGTCAAAGTGTTTTGTTCGCAGCTGCCAAGCATAACAATGTCTCTATTCAAACCCACTGGCCACAGCTTTTTGAGGTTGCTTATTCCGCTCCATTCTTGCTAACCTAACCATAGCGAACAATAAAAACACATCCAGCCAGTTATTTCACATTTCACACATGATGAACTTTTCCCAGATGTCCTGAAATTTCCTTTCCTTTTCTTTCTCGGAGCAGTTTTGCGACTCATCTCTGAGAGTGATCTATTGTAGCTCCAACTGAGGTCTCTCCAAACAGGTCAGAGTCAGAGCATGAAGACAGTTCAGGACGGCCGAGTCAGAACCGTTTTCAGGCCATTAATCTTCTCCTTTATGGCCGGCTTAAACGAGAAAGAGCATAGTCTGTCCAAAAATATCTCCCTTCCAGCTCTTAGAAGATTGCCGCTGATACCATCTGAATAGCTGTTTGATTGTGGCACTGTTGGATGACATTAAAACCTGCCAGCCCTCAGTGGATTAGTTTCAGAGACCTGGTACACAAAGGCTGTAGCAGCGAGCGATGGAGTGGGGCTCACTGAGTGCACAGGGAGTTGTTTTGCGGGGCCATGGAATCCATTAACCAGACATACTGTTATAAAGTGGCAAGTTCTTTTAAATGTAGGTTTTCAAATGCATTAAAATAATACACATCTTAGACATGTGCCTCCTTTTGCATTGGTTGTTGTAGCCTGTGACTTCAGCACAAAGATGTTGTTGTTTTGTGTACACTTATTCTGATAAAGTATTTTAACAAACTCATTTCCCTTCAGTTCTTATAATTTCTGTTCACAGCTGATAAGCACGCACATCAAACTCTAATTACACAATTTCATTTCAACTTGTTGGAGTTGTGTCATTTCTCTCTGTTATTAATTAAAGAGGTAATCAGGCTCCAGTGCTCGTTGCTACGGCTACAGCCAGACCACATAATTTGAGCAGCTCCAGGTCTGAGTCAAGATCGAGTCCAGACAAAGGAAAGGGAAAGTTAGTCCACAGTCAGTGAACTAATCATGAAGGTTTAATTTCTACTCAAGAGTTATTGTCAGGACCTGGCGATAGAAAGGTTCACATTCTTCACTTCATTACATATGATTGCGTATTGTTGTGTAGGCCTGCTGTATGGTGTGATATGATATACGTACATACTCAAGCAATTAAACACACATTCACATGCAATGAACAGAATTGTATTCCTTGGTATCATCATGCTGGAAAAATGGAAAATCATACTTGCAGAAAAACACAACTGATAATTTAACTGAAAAAAAATGTTAGGGACTTTTTATTCAACTGACTTGTTGGCCTTCTCAGATAATGTCATAAACTATTTATAGCTGGTTTGATTCATCTGCTATTAATATTTGAGATTTACTTTGTGTTTTGCCCATTAAAGCAGAAGTAAGCGATCCGGTCATTTTGGCTAACTTCGTTAGTTAGCAGTCCCCGCCCTCGTCATGGATCTATTGGTCCTCGTCCCTACGTCACCACATTCACGCGCATCCCTTGGCTGCACACACAGCCCTTCATGCCGTTCTCTCTCCTCATTGGATAAAGGTTGTAGGATACAAGGAAGTAAGACGTTTTCTCCTTGGCTTACAGCAGAGCAGAGTGACTGACAGACCCGTGTTTCAGACCAAACAATCTATGTAAGTGATTGCCGTCGGAAGATATAACTATTTAAGACTTATATTAACACAAATATTCCGCTTACTTCTGCTTTAATTAACTGTACTGTATGTTGATGAAAGTTCCTAATTAGGATTATCATTGTGTCAGATCAGGCTGCACCCATATTGTTCAGCTCTGGCTTGGATGCATTTCTTTACAGCAGCTATAGTTGTCTTGGTGATGATGAGCTGCAGGATGCAACTACATGGTGCCCCTGGAAATCACTAGACATTGAAATGGCTAACTCTCCACAAGACAACATCACAGAAAAAAGGCTTATGATGATCCAGATCCAGAACCCACCTGTCATTTTCAGCATATAGGTTTCCAGCTTGGTGTTTGTTGTATGTATTTTTTCAAATAGCAAAGAGGATTTTTGAAAATGATGATTGGTAGGGGAAGCAGAGAGGGAGGAGAAAGCCATCTGGAATAGCCGCCCAATGTCAGGCTACATTCTGTGAGTTAGGTTCACCCTTGTTCACTCACTTCATTAGTCAAAACCACTTTTCTTGTCCTTGCTTTGTTCTCTGTCCTTCATGTTCATACACAAGCTGTGATGGCCTTGTGTCACTTCACTTACAGTAATAAAGGTAACCAACACACAGCATCAGAACATCAAAGATGTCAGATTGAGTTTTTTTCTCTCTCTCTCAAAGCTACCAAATGATGGCTGTGATCACACATTGTGTTAAGGAACAAATAGTTTCATTAACCTTGGCCCGGTTAGAGACGTAATGAGACCGGATCTGATAGTGAAATGTTTACAGAATTTAAAACAGAAAACAAAAAAACACTTAAAAAAAGATCTTAGGTTGAATAAATGTTTAAAGTACCAAAATAAATACAAAAGTCACCTAGAATTTATTCAAGTGAGAGGAAGGACTCTGGCACAGGAAGTGAGGACTGACGAGATCAAAGACGTTGCCTACATCTGTACAAATTTCTCTTCCCATTCTTAATTTGAAAATGCTTGAATATTACCAGAATATAGGCAGCAGCCAATTTCATGGCACTGGTGATATTACCTGTGGGCCCAACTTGGTGCTTTGGGCTGATATGTTTCTCCCACATTATGACATGCAGATGAGTCAAGTCGTAGCGGCGAGAAGAAGAACAGCTCGTTGCAGGTGTGTGAGGCCTATTGGGAGGCCAGGTTATGGTACCTGAGTGTTAGAGAAACATAGGATTAGGGTTTTAATGGTGACCTATTTCTGTTCTGCTCAGTGTGACATGAGGACATGCAAAACATCCTCATCTGGACCAGATGAGAGGGAAAAGTTCCAGCAGCATCTGTTGACAAAGAATTGAAACAAAGCAGGGGTTAGCCTCATGCATGCTGTACATACACTCTGTGTGTAGGGATATAAATAGACAACATAATACTGGTGTGAACAGATAATGTGCACTAAAAAGATTCAAACAGCATCCAGATCTCTGCAATCATTTGTTTTCCTGTCACACAGTCGATCAGAGTCATAACTCAAATTAAATCAAAACACACATGCATCGTACATAGGCCTACATACACATCAACAATGATGGCTCCACACTTATATGAAATAAATATGATTTCAGATCTTCGCAAAGATCCAGGCTTCAGCATCTAAAATGTGAAACATGTTAAAGGTCCCATAATGTCTAAAGTGAGATTTCATGTCTTTTTCTATTATAGAGCAGGTCTAGGTTCTATTTCTCTGCTATGAGTTGGTTACCCTAAATCTTTATTTTTATACAGTCACTCAGAAAACAGGAAACTTAAAACAGGTCATTAGGTAATCAGAAGAGTAACTCTGAACTTCTCCTCTGATTGGCTGATGACCAGTGTTGAGAGCTCCAAAGACAAACTTTAGAAAATAAAGTCTTGGGCTCTTAAAAACACAGATTTATCTTCTTATGGATCAACAGCTCAGGAAAACATACCACTCAGGATGACCCCATAACTTGTCAATAGCTTTTTAATATTTTACCATCATGGACACACTTATAATTCAAATCCAAGAACCATTAACATTTAAACATCTTTTATGCACTGTTTTTCATCTGTCTTTCATAGCACAGTTTTCCAGAGAGCATCATCCAAACAAGTGCGTCCTGAGCAAATGCACCCTGCAGAGTGTGTGATCAGTCGGTGTTGTTTGTTACTGCTGGAGCTGGCTGCACCGCCCCACTCCCATAATGCCTGGGTGGCGGCATAGAAAGTGTTGTGGGGGTTTAGATGCTTGTTTTCAAATCCCTGGTATGCACACACTGTAAATTGTTTAGATGTTGTGCTGCTCTGCTTAGTATAATGCCACCAGATTTTCTTCATCTCTCAAGACCTCAAAAGGCTGCACTTCCTGGGGTCCTTAGCAATACCCCTATGTCATTTGGAAGAGCAGTTGTCAAGAAAACCGAAGTACATGACCGAGATTTTGTCTGTTTACAGCGAGAGTACAATATCAGAAGAAAATGCACAGAAAACAAAGCACAAAGGGAATTCTCCGTGGACCAAACCAGACCCCCTAATTCAAATTCACAAAGAGATTTTTGTGAATTAAAGAGATAGAGATACACAGATACGTTATACCCCCACAGTGTATGCAGCCAACGGGTCTACTGCTGTTATTCCATGAAGAATGGCATGCCAACAGCAAAAGCAGAAGTGAGCATACTGCCTGTAGGAAGACTGGATTAAGATAAATGTACTTCATAGTGGAAAACCACATGTGTGTAAAGATATATACTGCATTTGCTAATGTTTATTTAGCGCATGAAATTTTCAAATTGGCATAGAGTCACCACAATAAACACTACTCAGTGCAGATGATTTCACAGATATTTTCACAGCGGTCCGACTGAGAGCATCTCTGATGATATATGAGTAATAAAGATATTAATCTTCACTGAATATAAAATTGAGTGATGTGGAATTTCTGTCACTTTATCAACTGACACAAAGGACTGTTATTCTGACAAGTGTGGATTAATGGATGCGTTGTAGCCTGTTGGGGAAAATTATCTCCCTTTTCACAGCTGTGTTTATTATTTATTTATTCATTCATTTATTTGTTTTGTAATTCAGTTCCTTACCTCCCTTGTATCTTATTGAGTAACGCAAAAATGCAATAATCTCAGTCATTTTTGACCCTTTGTGCGAGGTTGGAATGGCAGATGCACAACAAGGTTTGTTAAGTGCAGCGCCTTTGGAAAGCCCTACAATTACTACAACACTACAATGACAAAAAAAGGCCATAGATAGTATTCCGATGACGTCACACAAGCATGGTCCGCCACATTGTACGGATACTGCCACAGTCTGCTATGCACCAGCAACTGCACGGCAGTTGTGGGCAATATAATATAATAATATACATAATAATATAATTTTGCCCTAATTAAAAAGCTTCAGAGTAATTGTGATAGTTAACTACATGATTTGTGACTTGTTACGAGTGAGAATGGAGGCTCTCTGCCTTGCGTCTCATGGCTGAAAACCAAATCAGCGCACTTGGCTGGTGCTCCAGCTCTCCGCTCTGGTCACCGCGACACAAACACAATCTGTCACCCGTAATCTTTTGTTTATGATAGATAAGACTACACAAATATACACGTCTTAACATCATATATACAATGTTATCCACCACCGCTCCATGTATTGATTTTTCGCTGGCTTCGTTGTAAATGCGCATGGCCAGGCGGACAGCTAGCAAAACAGTGGAAAAGCGACCAGACTTTACGGATAAGGCTAATTTTGTTGTCTTAGCGCCTCCGTGTTAACTTGTCGAAGGTGTTGATGTATTTCATGTTGTTTTTTGTTGTCATGTTGATGACTTTGTTTCTGTCCACCTCAGTTTCCAACACAAGTTCATATGGTTTTTCAGGGTTTATCTGTATACAACATGGCGGACACTCCCGTCGAATGACGTCATCGAATACTATCTATTCAATGCGACCATGCTGGCTGTTGCGGAGCAGTCAGTATTATCTTTTGCTACAAATGGTGCAGCGTTGCCTGCTGGCAATGAACATGCAGACAATTTATTTTACCCAAGAATCTATGAGGTTACAGCCAATACAATGGGCTGTTTGTAACCCAAAAAGTTGATTGCCAGATGAGACTTGTTGTTGTCCTTGAACGACCTAAATAATTACTATTGGATGATCAGGAAAGAACTAACTCATGCCAGAAATAATTAGAAGGGAAGAGATGAGCAAGCATCTTGCTGTATTGTTTTAAATCCTCTTTTGGAGTAATGGTGGTGAACGGCTAAAAGGCATTTCAAGCAAAATGAAGCAGCAGTTAGTTCTCTCCACACACTGCAGTTGTCATAATCATAATTAAAATCAAACGTAAGAGACCTGTCTGAATTACAAAATGCATTGCAAACATTTCTTTCATATAATGTCACTGCCTCAACATATGGATGGCATGCATAGAGAAAAATGCTGTGTTCAGTTTTGCATAAAAAAAAGAATAGAGTACCCCAATGCTAAAATTAACATGAGGTTTGAATGCTACATGAGAATTGGCGGCATGTGAGGTGTGCAGGGAGACTTTTTCCTGAATTAGTAGCGTATTGAGCAGCTCTCTGAATTATGCATTACCCTGCACATGTCATTCTGTACAGCTATGCATAAATCCACCACTGCTTTCACAACACAGAGATTTCTCTTGTTTCTGCAATTTCACAACAAAATAGACAGTAGCAGCCGCATTGTAGAGGCAGTATATCACTGCCTTATATGTGTGGGCATGTTGAGAAACTATGTAAAAGTTATTGATATGATTGGTGTTTTGTTTAACATGATTTCACATGGAAAAAAAGGAAGGCTGAGGCTGGAAACATGCTAACTCTTCCTCATTAAGAAATTCATAATCAGGCCATTTGACCTATACCTACCACTGCTGTTCCTAGGCTGATGGAAGAAAGCGCAATGCTGTTTGTTTATGATTGTTAGCTCGCAATACACAGTGGCTGAAACTGTGTTAGTAGCTGTGCTAACTGCTAATGTAAACTCTTTTTGTGTGTACTCACAAAGTTTAGGTGAGTGATGAAGGCTCGATTAGCATTAGAAGAAACATAAGCTCAATGTTTGAACCTCAATCAGACCCAGACTCTGATGAGTAATCTGTTGTGACCAGCAGACATATTTAAAAGTTAGCACAATGAACTATTGGTTTATGATGTTAGTTGGGCGCATGACGTCTGTCCGACTACCCATTTCTCCGACCATACATTTCTTTATTTTTGCGTCCATTAGTCCGACCTCCCACTTCTCCGACTTAAGTAGCCCTAACCCTTAACCTTACCCTAAACCTAACCTTAACACTGTAGAATGGGTAGTCGGAGAAATGAGCCGTCGGACTTTTGGGCAGTCGGACTGACGTATGCTCCCCATGTTAGTTAGCGACTTGGACTTTGGTTCTTAGTATGAAACACTGACTGTATCTGTTTTTATGAGATGGTTGTAGGTTCACTGCAGTTCTGATGAAGAACCATATTATATTCTGCTCATGATGACTTTCATTGAAGGGGACATAGCATGGACTGACATTTTCCAAAATATTGTATTCTTAGTAGGTAATCAAAGGTTCTATTCAATTGTCTGATACTAATGAATGTTTTGTTTATGAGTGTGCAGGCTGATAAGGGTGATAAAGAATAGGTCAGGGTCAGGGGTTCAGGGGTTACCTGCACAGAGCAAACACAAATAACTGCTAATTTCATGGGAATCCTTTCATTAGATGTGGAGAGAGGTTGTCAAGGACCGAAGTGTTGGTCAATAGGAATTTTTGACCTGACAGCAGTGCTCTATATGAAAGGTCACAGCCAGGTCACATAAATCATTAGAAGCTATAATGCCGAGGCTACTCATATATATACGAAATTCAAAGGCATGTGAGCTGTGGCTGTGTTGAAGAGCTATTCTGTATAGTTCAAGGTGTGCTAAAGTGGATGCAGCGTGTGTCACTAGACTAAGATTACCACCCCGAGTAAAAATAGATACTAGATGAGATGTTTAAATAAGTCCTGCCAAAAAAAAAAAAAGCCAGATATTTTTCACAGTTAATTATTTTTATGTACCCTACTCGCAACAATTGCATTTCTATGTGGTTGTTTTGGGGGTTTTTTGTGTGCGCATTTTTCTCTATCAATTGACCCTTTGTTGGCCTTCTGATTGGTCTGCTGATCCACCAATCAGAGCGCTTCTCCCCATGTCACATGTTGCACAACATTCTAAGGTTGGACAACCCTGGAATGAAACCCTATGAAACGAGATAGGTAGACAGCAATTTTTTTGGCAAAAACTACTTAATAATTTTTCAATATGGTTAAAATGTGCCTGGGGTTCCTGCAATAGCAACTCACGATATCTGTAACGTATTCCTGGAGTCATTTTTATCCCATTCCCCAAACCTAAGACATCAATAAACATAGGCTACTTGGCCCATGTGTACTGTATAACATATTACTTTAACCTTCTGTTAGTTGAGCTTAATAATAGGGTTTGGGGGTGGTCCACTAGGGGGAGCTGTAGGCATAGGTCAGGGGTTAACTGCAAAGTTTTGTTTGTTGTTGTTGTTGTGTGCAGTCCTCATGAGAAGTGAGCCTGTTTTTCCCTGGCTGTACTGAAGTGCTATTGAAGCTCATTCATCCTCCAGTCCACTCTCTGGTCGTGTTCTTAGACAGAGAAGATCTAATACCTTCAAAGTTATCTAGCAAATGTAACATTACCGCTGCTAATGTCTTTTGAACTTTGTGAAGTTTTACGAGGAAAAACGGGAGATCGGCGGAGATTAGGCGTTAGCTTGTAGCTAACGCTAGCTAGCGTCGTTAGCTACTAGCTAGTGAGTGACCAAAATAATGATTTTTCCCCATTTTTCGGAAAAGTCAGGTAATGCCCGTTCAATCGCTATTGAGCCACGTCTGTCCTCTATCATGGACACTATTTTTCTGATGCATAAGTTAATTAAAATTTTCTTTACAAGCAATTTAAATCTGCCTAATTTTCAATGGTTTCCAATGGGAGTTAACCCTTCCGTGACCATTGTTTGTCCAACCTAGCAACAGTAACCGTGGGGGGCGGGGCCTTGACAAAGGGTCAATTGTAAAAAAAAAAAAAAAAAAGAATCAGAATAAAAGTAATTTAAAGTAGCCTAACTATTTAAGCAATATATCACGACAGGCCGTGGTATATGCTCATTATACCACGGCTAAGGGGCGTTGTTCGGCCCGACGCGAAGCGGAGGGACGACAACCCCCTTAGAGTGGTATAATGAGCATATACCACGGACTGGAGTGATATATTGCTTTTATAAAACGGTTACCAATAAAGGCAATATGAAAGAGGGATACGCAATCAATTTCATGTAGTTTTATTCAACCAGAAATACATATTATCCAATAAAATAGCCTCACTGTGAAAAAAATAGTCCCACCTCTCCAGACGTTAGCTCCTAGTTAGCTCTGCATCTCGTCTTTTCCTCCGCTTTTTTTCAGATGAAAGTCACTGCTCAATCCCCTCTACCATTGTTAACCCTCCCCGGAGGTGAAAGTTCACCTTAAACATGTGGATTCAACTACTTTAGTCCGTTTTTTAACATCGTAAAAACATCAGCTGTCTTGGGCTACGGACTGCAACAGTCCGTTGTCATGGATACATGACAACAACTTCCATTCATACCAGTCATACGTGCCTGACGCGGAGTGATAGCTTACGCTGTGATAAGGCTTTAGAATAGTAGCCGTGGTATATGCTCAATATACCACGGTTAACAACCAATCAGATCGCCGGATTTCACCTTTCCGTTTTATAACAATGAAATAAACAACTTGTTATTCACTTCATTAATTGGTTAGTCTGTCACCACAATTTAGAATGACATTTAATTCAAAGTATAACATTTTCAGATTGCATCTGCACCAAACATTAAACATCACATTGCCATCACTGTGATAGCAAACACACTGCCTGAAACTAGACAAGACAGGAGTAATGCAAATATTAGCTGCAATGCAAATTGGGTGACCAGATATCATCTGAAATTTCAATGTCATGTAATCCTCTCCACCATTAAAGTATAAACCTGTCACCCGATTAGAATCATCTTAAATCACCTGTTCTGTGGAGCTGTGCAGAGTAGACTGAGCTGTGATTTATTTATTTACACTTCAGATTTAATCTGAGGGTACCCAGATAGCAAATGTTTTGGCTGTATTCTGGCATCCTTTTGGCATTTTTGGCTTTCTTTTGGCTTTGTGAAACCCCTTTGGCTCAAATGTGGTATGGTTTTGGTTAGCCATAATAGACAAAATTGGTGCCAGCAATATATGGCTGAGTTATGGCATATATCTGGTTAACCAAGACATTGGGCAAAGAGCGGGATAAAATAGAAGGGTGGTATGGCACGTTTATGGCAAGCCAAAAGATGAGGCAAAAGGCGGGATCAAGTAGAGGGGGTGGTATGGCATGTTTATGGCAAGCCAGAAGATGAGGCAAAAGGCGGGATCAAGTAGAGGGGGTGGTATGGCATGTTTATGGCAAGCCAGAAGATTGGACAAAGGGCGGCAACGTCCGATGGTTTGTTTTGGCATGTGTTTGTATAGCCAAAGGATAGCCAAAAGACCAAGCAAACGGCGGGAATTTCTACACAGTTTCAACCGACGACAGCCCTCCTACTTCATTTTCTCAAGCTGATCAACACGGAGGTATGTACATGATATTATAGACATTTAAATTTAGTAAAATCTGATTTTCTATCATTGCCTTGTTTAAATACCCGATAAGGTTTACGTTTTCTGCACAGTTATGTTAATTTTTCCTATTTCGATGGGAACAAAACTGCTGTGAGCTATGAGCTAACTCGTAGCAAACAGGCACAGCCAGCTCATTCAATTTAATTACATCAATGATATGCACAGATAACTTAATAGATACAGTATATACACTGGCAGTGAGTATATGAGATAGTTTAATGTAATTGATATAATTGGTAGCTGACTAACCTTTGCACAGATAGTAGCTAACTTAGCTAGCAACAATCAGTCATTCCTTTAGCCTACAGTGAATATCTGCTGAAAGCAGCATAGCCTACCATTTAGCGTTGAAAGTATATCCACCAAAAAAAGCATTGCTCATGTTGCTGTGCTTTTTAGCAATAATTAATAAATAATTTTAGCTGCCAGGCAGGAAAACACAAAGAAAACTCCAAACTTAAGCCAAAGAGTATAGCAAGAAGCTCTAACTGCCACTAGGTGGTGTTGTGATAGTGCTGCCACCAATTTGGACTGAAAAGGCCTACTGCTGTGAAACCTTTTGTTATATTAAACCCACTTTATTCTCTGCCATATGTGCTTCTAGGGAGAAATCTAATTATCTGTGATTTAATTGCTTCTTTGCTTTTCAGTTATAAGCAAAATATCATATGCATACTTATAATATTTTACATATCCTATTTTTCCTATCCTATTGCAGATCACTGAGCAAATGATGGCCCTGGAAGAAGACCCAGCCTCTTCCTTAAATATAAAAAGGATTTGGTGAGCTGCCTTTGATTTTATTAGAGTAGGGTAATGTAATGGTTGGCTAGTTGATTTGAAAATCAATGTAGGTAATGATCTCAATATTTTCAGGTCATCTCTCTTGGACCTTCTGGGCCTGCCACTTTGAAGGTTACGGTATGGGGCATTTTAAAGCCAAAGGACCAGACAGAAAAGGACACCTGACGAGGGATGAATGGAAAAGTTACAACTTAAAGTGGGTGAGTTTTATAACTGTAATAAAGCCTTTAATAAAGCATTCTTAGGCTACAGTAGAAGTAATAAGTTACGTTTGTTTTCTCTTTGTCTGTATCACTTTAGATGCCACACGAAGAAACCCCATCTGCTCTACCACCACAGATGCAGCATAGCACAGACCAGTGATGGTTTTACTGGGCTGGGGACCTGCAACCTGTCAGCCTGGAGTCAGTCAACAGTAAATTCAAAAATAAAAAGATGATGAAATAATATTAATCTTCCTATTGTTGTTGTTTTTTTCCAATACACATAGACACATAGCAAGGTACATTTAAAGTTTATTAAGGGGAGCAATCATTTGGCATTATGGCTTCATTTTGGATCAGCTTTGGGTGGCAGGATTTGGGGCTTTTGGGACAGTTATGGCTATATTTTGGAAGGCCACAATTAGTTTTGGGTGAGTTTTGGCCTCTCTTTGGGTCAGTTTTGGCTACTTTTTGGCTGGATTTTGGGGATTTGGGGGTCTTTTGGGGCAGTTATGGCTATATTTTGGAAGGCCACAATTCATTTTGGGTGAGTTTTGGCCTCTCTTTGGGTCACTTTTGGCTACTTTTTGGGCTCTCTTTGGGTCGGTTTTGGCTACTTTTTGGCTGGATTTTGGTTGGATTTTGGGGATTTGGGGCTCTTTTGGGGCAGCTATGGCTGTATTTTGGAAGGCCACAATTAGTTTTGGGTGAGTTTTGGCCTCCTTTTGGTTTGTTTTTGGCTTGCCTATTTTGGGCCATTTAGGGCCCGGAAGCCTGGCCATAATCTTGCCAAAATGACCAGCCAGATTTGGGCCAAAAGGATGCCAAAAGGTTTTTGCTATCTGGGTAGGCTATATGTCTCAATGTTATCTCAGCTTCAGATAATTATTAAAATTATTATCATTGCCTGAACACATGCAACATAATGTATATTTGGCACATGTTCTCTAGTGCCACAAAACATGTTGTATATAATTTTACCACCACACAGACGTAATGCAGGAAATCACACATTCTTCAAAAGCATGCTGTACAATGGTCATATAGCCTACACATGCCAGGGCCTGCACAGCACTGCCCCCCCCCCCCCCCCTTTTGTTTTTTTGTTTTTACTGCTTGGAGTTTCAATTAGCCTATCACTTTTATTTTCATTATTTCAAATTGTGTAATTGCTGTTTTGACATTGCACACTTAGTCAATAATTGTTTTGTTTCCACCTTGTTTAGTTGAAATAACATCAAAAGCTGCAAGAATGGCTTCCTCCACTAACACAACTGTCTGATCACAAAGGCTTCATGAAGTAGATTCTTCACCCGGTATAGACAATACTATAGGACTGTGTCTCCTGCAAGAAAGTCTGGCTTAGGCTACTGAATCAATCACCACCTAACAAAATCATAATTTATTCAAATGTCTTGTCAATAAGTTGATTTTTTTCTTCTTGGCGTTAGCCTGCAATGTTTTCAGAGCAGAGGTTTTTTTAGTCATGGATATAATGATATAATATATGGATACGTGGATAACCCCACCCCCTATCACATCGATGCTGTCAATCAATCTGACGCGCCACACCAGGACGTGATTGAAATGCGGAAGTACAGTAGCCTACGGAGCGCGGGTTTGTTTGAAAAACGTTAAATACGCAAGCTAAAACAGAGAGGATGCACCATGAAGGTGCAGCAAAGTGACTCAAAAGGACTGTCTTTTTTTTATTTGGTGCTGCTGCTGCTTCCACAACAGCAGGGACACAGGTAAACAAACATGTGAACAGTGAATATAAGCCCAGGGAGAGCACGACGTGGTAAAGTGAATGAGGAGAAGACTTATTTGGCTAGCTTGCCTTTTAGCCTATTAACTTAGCTGTAAATGAGTGAGCTAACAATAATATGATGGCTGCTTTTCATTTAACTAACTTGGAGACAAACCAAACGTTTGGTATATTTCTGGAGTTAATGAAGCAAAATGACTAACTACTAAAATGTTTAATCTTGGCCATGTATTTCTCAACATTCAACTGTTGCAACAAGACAGTAAGTTAGTAACGTTATTGTAGCCTACCAGTCGGGATTTAGTGGGGGTGCAAGCCAAATTCTGTCTTGCTTTATTTTCATACTTTGTCTTACTTCATTTATTGTAATTTTGGGTTTGTGTGAGGTGCTTACTTGAGGCCAACTAAGTGGGTGGTTTTGGTTTTGAAATGGTTTTTTTTTGTTGTTGTTTTTTTTACTGCCTTTCATTTTGTGAGCCATTGTACTTCCACAAAATTGTCAAATATGCAAGGGCAAAGGTTTCAGAAGACTTACACAATCCAGACAGATGCTTTGTCCTGAGTATTTCCAGGCCAGTTTCTCTGCCCCTGTCCACTCCTTTTACCAGACTGCAAACTGTAGCATTGCTCATTGACATTGTTTATTATTTGTGATCACTCTCATTACAGTATATTTATCACCTGCATCAGGCTGTTTTTCAGGTGCGCATGTGAGGGTGATATCATTGGATGAAAGGGTAATGTGATCGCACCTCATCTGTGTTTACTTTCTTTCATTCCCTTGGCACAGAGCAATAGTGGGCAATGTGCATATTTATATAACTGGAGTTACGCTCAGGTAACTTCTTTCACCTTGTCTCATTACTGAATAATAGACTTATTTGCGTTCATTCGTTTCACTGTGACAGTCGCCGACCATCACACTAAGTAGAGGGTTTGCATTGGAGATGGCTTTGGTAGTGTAGATGTGTGTTATGGAAGGAGAAAGAATTACTTTAAGTCTATTTCCACTGTCTTTAATCTCCAGTCTGAAAAACAACACCAGCATCACAAACTTGTTGGAGAAAACTCAAGCAGCCAATTCAAAGCTGCCGTTGTTCTTGTTGTACTGTCAATCAGTGTGTGTGCAAGTCATTGAAAGTGTGTACATCAAGATTGTTTGAGAGTAAAGACAGAAAAAAGAAAAGAAAAACAACAACCAACAGAGGACTAGTTTGCTCCTACACAGTCCGTGGTGGACTGTTAAGCCCCCTCCCTCAGTCTGTTGCAGTAACTCCTTTGGTAATGTCCAGGGCATTCTGTTGACCATAATAATGCTTGTATCATAATTATATTTCTGGGGTAGACTCCACCATCCTACTCCCTTCCCCTGGGTCTGCCCTCTGGTGTTTCCACCCACCTCTGTGGTTGGGGATGTTGGCCAGGGGCTCACTTTGCACACTGCAATCCCACCACATCCAGCTTGCCTCCATTTTCCTATTATCAGTGTGATTATTGTTTTTCTTGTTTTAGTTTCTCAGATCAGATTCTTTATATTTCATTTTTTTCTGTTAATCTTCCACCTTGCACACATGCATTAACACATGGATAATGCAGAACACCATAACACTCGCAATTTTCTTTTCACTTGATGAACCTATAATCTCCCATGCCTTCACAGTGTTTTGGTTGCTGTTCTGCTTTTATGTCTTTATGTTTTGACACATCCACCATTGTGTAGTTAGATCTGCTAGTTTTGTTATATTGCACAAATAGAAAAGGGAGGGAATGCATTTTTTTCTGTACTCTCAACACTGCTGCTCGGTGTGATGTTTTCCGACAGAAATGGGTCCAGACATCTGAAGAAAAACATGCTTTATTTTAAAAGAAAATCGCCCTTTGGTATATGTTTCTTCTTCTTTTTTGTATTTCAGATTTTCTACAGATCCCGAAGAGCAATGATTTCATGTCTTCAGTTGGATAAAACCGTCAATATATACTGTATATGTATATAGAAAAAACAAGGTTCATCCATTAAAAAACAAAAACAAAAACAAAGCAAAAAACATATGAAAGATATCAGATGACTGTCTCATTTTGGCTTCTTCTGCTTAAAAGAATAAGAACAATTCAAGCTATGACGAAACAAGAGTGATCAAAACCGCTGTAGCTTTTCTTTGTATTCTTAGCTTCTCTGATACCATGCACAAGAAGCACACTGCATTATTGGCTGCCTTAATGGAGTAAGTGAGACTTCTGTTGTGTCATTTACAACAAAGAGCTCTAACCACATGAAACCAACTGATTACACCTCTGTATGGATACATAATCCCAGTATTGCTGGGCAAATAAATAAATAAATGAACAAATAAAAGCAGGCTGACAGAAATAAATGAAGGCATTTGTCCAGAGAATTGTTCAAGATAAAGCTCTCAATATCCTATTACCACCTAAATAGCTAGTGAAGACACGTCTGGCTTCAAATCATTCTTCTCGGTGCTTGCATGTCGTGACAGTCCGTCCAAATTGATATGTTTTGTCTGCTTGTGGTTTTGCCCTTCGAAACACTTAAAGCAGCATCAGCCCATTTCTGCCACCGACTAATTAGCTGTTTTACAAACAGGCCCGTGTCTAACTTTGTACTCCGTTGCGTTGTCTTTGCTTGTCGTCCTGCAGAGAGCAGTGTCCTGCAGAGTCCTGTCTTCACCAAGCAGCCCGGCAGCATCGTGTATCCTGTGGAAACCCTGGAGAGGAACAGGGAGGTGGTGTTTAGCTGTGAAGCCCAAGGAAGCCCACCCCCCATCTACCGGTGAGTGTTTGTGACTGCGGCGCTTCATGTCTACATCGATGCTGCTGGCTTTCATACCGTTCGCAATGTCAACATCCTTCAGCTGCAGACAAGCCATCACTTGCAAATGTCTCTATCTTGTCTTCAGCGATGTCTTTTCACAGGTTGGCAGCTCTGAAGGGCAATAAGAGAGAACTATTCAAAAACTTCAGGGCTCATAAATCCTGTCGTGTACCATAGTATGCTTCAGTGTTTTTTCTAACTCAACCATTAAGTGTGACTTTATACTACACAACTGTTGGTTCAGACTTATCTGCACCCATCAACTCATAGCACATTGTTGATGCTGATGTTAAAATCGCTGAGTGCAGTGTTGAAGATAAGTCTATAATATGCATTCTAAACATACCGTAAATATTTGGTATTTTTCATATTGTCAGAATCTTGTGAAAATAGCTGAGCTGAATTAACGTTTAATTGTTCCTGCTGATATCTTCTCTGTAGCCAGAGCTTGATATTATTCATCCACAGTTCAACATGTCCCTTGATTATGTAGAACAGGGGTACTGTAGTTCAAGTTCAGTCATCACAATCATCTCCAATACTCAGGAGTCCACTATTTGTGTACTAATCAGCAGTTGAAAATACTGTAGTTGCCTACAAATATTGAATTGACTTCTTTGACTTCTAGTTTAGCAATATTGGCTAAAAGTACTGTACCCAGTACGAAAGTACAAGCCCTTGGGTTTGGGGCTAACAGCCAGACAGCAGACCAGGCAGGACAAAGGAAATGACTGAGTGACAGACTAAAACTTAAACTCTTTACAATAACCGATTACCCAGTTAGGATAAACACAATTATGATTGCTGAGAAATTCTACAGTATAAAACTATAGTGTATAGTTAGATCTTGGGTCACCATCATTAAACTGGCCTCTTTTCTCCAGTATCCAAAGTAATCCTATTCATTTTTGTTGGTATGCCGGTGTCTAATGTGCATGCAGGACCTGTTAGCATCCAATTCAGATCGACTTGACTGATAGATTTCCCAAAGTGTAAATTAATATGGAAATAAAAAAGCTGAATCAGGTTTAGCCCCTCCTCAATCAATGACTTCCAAAGCTCAAGAAATTAATTGTAAACAGAAATAATACAGAAGAGACAAAAATGTACCCTTTTGATTATTTGTTTGCTCTGCATCAGTCATCTTTTGACAGTATTATTTGCTGAGATATCCAATCAGCAATTTTTATATTTCTGTAATGGTGACACTATTTTCTATATAAATATAAAAAGGAAGTTAAGACAACTTTTGCAAACAATCAGTGACTCCAAAGGTTTATAGCTCAAAAGATAACCATGAGCTGCTTCTCATTATTTTAACCCAATTCTTGAAACTAGTATTTTTTCTTTTAACCACCAAAATCTTAGAGCTCTATTTGATATAATAATAGAAATGAGAATGAGGATGAGTAAAAGGGTTGTCAAAAAGCTTCACAGTTGCTAGGAATGTGAAGGAATATTATTAATTCTGGGTACTATGGTACGAAGACAAAGTGATTATAGAGTTATGGATTTGCAGCTTCTTTGTGTGGTTCAACCTCAGTCATAAACCAAAACAATGAACTGTACGACAGAGATCGTATTGTTCGTCTGATCCCAGGCAGTTTAATCCATACACTCTACATGACACCTCTGTTCTAAAACTAGAAACCAGCAAGTTTCTAATCTGACAAAGCCTGAAGCCTCCCCACTGACAGTGATTCTTTTTTATTGTCTCATACTGTATGCATTTGGAGCTTTTACTTCTAAGTGTGCTTTAACTCATTGTAGTGTTAACAGTTACAATGCAGAGACAGCGTCCATATCCTGTAAAAACATGCTGGGTATTGTAATTATGTCCTCAGATTCAGTCTTCCATTCATCCTGGATAAAACTGCTCCAGGATTTGTGTCCTGATGCAGCAATGACAGAGAGAGAGAGAGAGAGAGAGTGTCTTGGCTCTGTTGTTTCTAGCTTTAGAAAAGACTTGTTCATCCTCACAAATCAAGCCTGAGCTGATCAGGATCATAGGAATGTATTACATGAATTCTATTTTGTGCTGGATTTTCCCTTCAACTCCCTGCTGGAAACGTGTCTCGTCTTTCTGTACCCTGGAAATTTGTGTTAAGCTCTACGTGCACCCGGCTCAAATGTTTTTTTTTTCTCTCGCAGAGTTCAACGAGCAGCTGTTTTTTCCCTCTTTATTTCCTCCTCGCATGGACCATTAGTCTATTGAAAGGGTGTTCTGTTGTGTAGCGGCATCTCTGGCAAGCGAAAGTTCAGATCAATCATGTTTGCTCACTGAAATTGCTGGGGTAAGATTTGGAAGGATTGGTACATTTAATACTTGGGATTGAGCCAGCTTAGAGGGTGACCTAATCAGCTGTTTCCTGTCAAGGTTGCTGTGCGGTCCTGTCACAGAGCTTGCCGCCTACTAAAGACGTGTTGCAACAGCTAAGTCATGTTCAAAGTTTATTAATTGCAGAACACAGCAGTAAAAACTGTGACAAACAACAGGGTATCCTGTTGCTGTTTGTTGAAGAGGAGGAAGTGTTTTCCAGGCACTAAAGTTGCTGGAATAAAAATACAGAAGCATATATCATCCCACTTGCCCTCTTTAGGGCCAAACCGATGATGAGCATTTCAACATTTCGGAGAATTTGTTCAGTTCTTGCGAGCATGAGGGTGTGAAGATTGAGGCCACTTTCATATCTATCTGTCCAAAAAAAAAAAAAGGATACAAATGTGAAAAACAAAACTCAGCAACACCAGCTTCAGTGTGTCAGTGTGATTCAGAGAATGTGTGAAAAATACTGCCCATATTCAGTTTACCCTCCAAGAAGGCTAAATCGGTTATCCAAGCGCAGAGCTTTGAAACATCGATGGCCAGAGTCCAAGACGACGCGCTGGCTCAAACACAGAAACTTAAGTTACACGACAAAATGAAATATCAATGCATGGATAGAAACACCTAGACATCCTGGTCTCAGAATACTCAACTGGCACAAAAGTAGCACATACAATCATAGTAAGAAGTCAAAACTGCTTGAGTTACTGTGAAACCTTTATTAAATAACTATACACCAAAATTGTAACTGTTTCATTGATGTGTACTTTTATTTTGAAGTCTTGCAGTGAATATGCAGCTTCCTTGACATCTTATGTGTAAGTGTTTAACTACTCACACATAAAATGATAACTTCTATTAGACCACATACATAGCCTGTGTTTTTTACACTTTGTATACATCATGCTGATTAGGGTCCTGCCTGAAGTTGCTTCGTGAAGGAGAAGAGAAACAAGTTTTCCTCTGGTCTTCTTCTGGTATTTTGAACTCACAAAACACAATTTGTCTATAACTGACAAATTCACAAGCCAATGTTTCAATCAGTCTATGATTACCATCTATAACCAAATGGCCAACTTCACTGTGACATCATGTTTTGCAAAACTCTAATGGCCTTTATTCAGTGCTTTAACTCAGGAACAGATTGTGACCATATTTCCTCAAACATAGCTGCTTGGCAGTAATTCTAGTTTAAACATGGGGGAACCGCTAGTTTGGCTTTGACTGAAGATAACAAACTGCCGATGAGAACCTGTCAGAGTCGCACATTAAACAGTAAAATCAACAGTTCTGAAAATACTCATTATCACTTAACCAGCATTAATTGTCAAATTGTCTGTTTTTCACTTCAGTTTATCTGCCTCTGTGCTTGTGACAGCTGTGGCGGGAATTTCTTCCAAATTTGGGACAAACGTTTATTGAGGCCAGAAACACACCGAATGTGTGGTGTGGCCCAGTCGGCCGTGGAACAAGTTTATTTTTGTTTTGGCCCACATGTTAGCAGGTGAGAGAGGACACACTGCCTGAGTGAGGGGCGTCTCTATCTCGTGTCCCGTGATTCAGTGATTTGGCCTCTCTCCTACTTTTACGTCCCAGCAGAAATGGTGAGAAATTAGTCTTGATGATGTCATATTATAATTTTAGTCTTCAAAGGTCAGGTCAAAAGTCAGGGTCACTTTGAATGACACAGCTGGTTCAGAAGAAGCTGGAGGAATTCCCCTATTGTAGGAACTCTCTCGCTCGCTCGCTCATTCTCTCTCTCGCGCGCTCGCTTGCTCTCTTGTTCTTGTTCTCTCGTTCTTGTTCTCTCTCTCTAAATTCGGGCCTAAAGTTTACACACTCGTTAATTCACAGCACACACTCATACTCGTCATCGCTGCACTGTCTCCAAAAGAGAGACGGCGATGTCGTGTCGTGTATGCGAGCCTAATGAGTGAGATCAGGAAAAGGATGGGTGGAGAATGTCCTGTTATCTCATGCCAACTGAAGAAAAGATGCAAATGAGATCATAAATCAATGAGGGAAAAAAACAATATAATTCGACAATTAGTCGACTATGGGCAAAATCTGACAAATCAGATTCGACTATGAAAATACTTAGTCGAGGACAACCCTAATGATAACATAGTAAAATAAATGAGATGTATAAATGTATGGAATTAGATTTTTTTTATGTCTCACCTTCCCCCTGGAGGAGTACATGTTTTGTCCCATCAGAATGATGATGTTGTTGCCCAAGCCTTGTCATAAATGTAGCAGTAAGTATCCCTTGTTAGGGTTTTTAAATGAAGCTGAAAAAGATTTACTTTAGATGTAATTATCAGAGGTGCAGCACAAACTCGTTTAGTTAAAAAAAAACACAAAAAAAAACACATTAAAGCACTCGGCTTAAGAAAAAGGAACAGACCGCCTAACATTCACAGCCTCATAAGCCAGATGGTGCGGTATTATGCCACTGTGTACACGGCCTGTTGTTACATGATTGCATAAAGCATGTGCCTAACAAATGGAACTGCTGTTGTGACCTGCTTGCCAGCATAAATCACTGTAAATGGAATTATTAAATAATCTAGTTTACATGTGTTTGATGTAATCTGTTGCTCTATACTTCTCACAGAGGAGGATGTGCACTGACACGATCTCGGTATTCTAAAGTTCCACTGGTGCTGCTTTCTATCCTTGTTCCTTCGTTGGTCTCAATTTATCTGGTGTTAGAATGCGCTCAAGTTTCACAGACACTTGAATTTCTGTCATTTAGCAGCTTTAAAGTTGCTATCTAATTGGCTTTCAGCAGCGAGAGTTGTCAGGGAATTCAGTTTGTCTCAAAAAGAGAAATGGCTGCATTGACTGGGCAATTATCATTAACTATGACTGTTGAACCACCACACACATACACATTGTGGTTCATATAGAGGTTTTGCAGTGTCTTCCCCTGACTGGGTTAAATGTCTGTCTGTTTTCAGCACTGGGCATGATAACTCACTCAGATATGTCAAAACATTTCTCAGGCTCAATTAGCCATGCACTCTAATGTTAGATACAGCAGAGAATCATGGACTGTCAGAGAAAACCTTTTGCAACATTCGGTTTTCAAGCTCTCGCCCAATTAAACTGTTTCAATTTGGATACAATTCAGAGTTTCTCAGAGCAATTACAACTGTGAAAAGGCTGCTTTCATATTTGATGGGTCCCTTTTTAGGAAGGAAAAACCACTATCTGACCTTAAACTGAGGTTCATAGTGCCACTGTCCCTCACTTTCTCTGCCCGTCCCCGTTGCTCACGTTGCTTTCATTCAATTTGAAGGTGGTCCTTGGCTGTAGAATATTTATGTTGATTTTTGTTTGTTTCACTTCAGCGGCAAATGAATCGCTTCTGAAGTCCAGGGAGACTGAAGCCAACCCCCCTCCAGGCTCTTCTCTATTGTGTGTAGTAATAAGGCTCCAGAGAGTGTGCACTTACTTATGACTGAACTGGAGAGAGGCCATGAAAAGACCATTGTGCAACACATTTTGTCTATTAAAAGAAAAATGTCTGTAGAGGCACTTTGTAAGTGCTGCAATGCCCAACCCACAAATTTTCTGCTGTTTGTGCGACGCTTCAGTGTGCGCGTAGGCCGGAAAGCAACACAGTCTGACATTGTTTTTCATTTAACAAACTCCTACTTGTGCATTCTGTGATGATCCGGCACCGACTCCAGTGGTCACAGCTCTGAACGTGGCTGATTTTCTGCGACTGAAATAAACGCAAACAAGTCGATCCCATAGGGTATTATACTGTAAGAGATATAATATAGCAAGGAAATACCACAATGATAACACAATGACACTGTCTGTATTCTCAGGAAGGTTCTAATGCCTCAAAGGCACCTAATTGGCACAACAAGGGACATTAAGATAGCAGTGCATAAAACAGCTTTGCACAACTTCTGTCTACTGTACAAAAGAGCTTTAGCAAAGCTCTTTTTTCACATCAAAGCTGCTCTCTTTTCCAAATTAAACAAAGCACTGTTTTCCCAGCTGAACCTGAAATCATCCAGTGAAAATTAAAAAGAAAAAATCAAAGCAACAGGAAATTTAGAACTTCTCCTGAAAAAAAATAATCATACACTAAATCACCTTGGGCCCTAATCAAATTTGCATTGTCCGTTTTCCAATAAGCTATAAAATGCTCCTTTCATGCTTGTTTATCTGTGTAGAACCTCTTATTGCTTTGATGATTATACATCATAGATAAAAATTAACAGAGGCTTCTTTTTACCCTGGCTGGAGAGTTAAGGCTTGGAAGCATTTATCTGAAATGACTGATTTTCCTCCCACCTGTGTTCCTTCTAATAAGTTGCATCTGGGTGGAGAGATTGGAGAGTCTGTTGCCATTTTAAGTGAATTATACCCTTCGTTGATCACCCCTAACACCAATGATAATCATGTGGACTGGTCTAGAATGCACAAGTGTGACTGCAAGGTTGCAGGCATTTGTTTTAATTGTGGCACCATCATGATTAAGCAGCATTTTTATGCAGTTTGACTGGGGTCTGGCAAGATGGATGGCTTGCAATGCTATCTATTCTCAGAGAGTCAAGTCCTTGGCACCACAGTGGTTCACTGCTGCTTAGATTAACACTAAGCTGGAGGGCATGATTTCTGTGCCTTCTCCACCTTTTTGTTTCTTTCCCACTGAAAAACAATCAAATCTTCAAGTCACGTTCTTCTTGTAGTCTGGAATACCTCCATTGCCCGAGTCCACGTTGAACAATGTTTAATTTGTTAATTTACATGTTAATGCTTCTCCATTTATTGTTTTGTTTTTTTCAGGTGGAAACTGAATGGCACAGAAATCAACCCCAAATCTGGATCTCACTACAGCCTTTCTGGAGGCAACCTCAGAATCAGCCATCTGAACAAAGACCAAGACGCTGGAACGTATCAGTGCCTCGCCTCCAACTCTTTCGGGACCATCGTCAGCCGAGAGGCCAGTCTAACCTTTGCATGTGAGTCTGTTTTTTTTTTTACTGCCTTTCTCTGGGCAAACTTTTGTTGTTTCACCGCAGAAAAAGAGATGCAGCAGGAAAAAAAAGAGATGTGCCAGTCGCACATCAGGATAACATTGTGGCTTCTGCTTCTCTGGGGAGGTATTAACTCCCTGTATGTGCTGACTATAGTTTACTCTAAGTCATTACTGCAGATCAAACACAAACCTACAAACAGTCAAACTGAAGTGAAACTCAAAGCAAAGCTTCTTTATGGTAAATAACTGAGCTGACACTAGTGATATTATCTGCCTTTAAACCTGTGCGGGGAAGAAGAATCTTTTACTCGAGCTGCTTTAGTCAATATTTTTATAATAACAGTATCAAATGACAATGTGAAAACAATGTGAAAGGGTTCACTTGTAAATGAAGCTACAGAGAATAATCAGCTGCTGCTCTCAGCTGTACTGAACTGTATAGTGATTTTCAGCTCATTGTTTAGCTGTCTGGACCACAGCTTTTTGGTTAACTCCGCTCTCAAAGAGCAGACAGCTCTTGTCAGTGAAGTAGCTCAAAAAATGCACTCTAGACAACCTGCTCAGCACCAAACAAAAGACAGGCAGAATAATCTGGTGAATGTAGTGAAGCATTTAGCTACAAGAGAGCCAGATATTCCCCTCAGGAGTTGGTCGACTCGAGACAAAGAACAGAGTTGAAAGAAAGAATATGAAAACAGGACTTGATCAGGTGGCCACAAACATGACTCCAAGTGGGTGATAATGTTGCTATTTGCATGAGGTTAGAAAGACCACAATGTAAAAAACTGAATCTCAGGTAAAAATACTGCATTCAAATTCTTGTTCAGAGGGCCTATATTTGTCCTATGTTTTTATTTTAAATATAGATCCATGAGAAGGTTTTAAGAACCAAAAAACAGCTTTAGTTTTACATCTCTTCTATCAGACTTTTGTCTAGAGCAGAGCTCTAGTAACAACAGGTTTGATTGGGTCAGTGTTTTCTGAGTGATCTGATTGAAATATAGCAGATTTCAGGTAAACACCATATCCTGCAAGGCTGGATGTTATATATCCAGGTGGTCGGAGCTTGGGCCATGGCTGAGAGTGGTGACTGCTTTTTAGTGACAGATGGCTCGTTTTAAGGCTCAGTGTCTGAGTGCAAGCTGTGTGCATTTCTCTGCGGACTGAACACTTTGATACTTTCATACTACTAATATAGAACATAGACCTGCTTTATGAACATAAAAGACATTAAAATCTCTCTTTATACCATATGAAACATTCTGTTATGTTTGCAGTTGAACAAGTTATAACTTATTGTACTGTAGTGATAGATAGCATAATATTGGCCATCCATTAGCCTGCTTGCAAGATAACAGTTTGCCTCTACTAGTATCACTCTTAAATCTTTGCCAAACCAAAGTTTTGCAAACATTCAAAAATTCCAACGTCAGCACTGTCCGCTTTGCAGATTAATGTTTTTCTGAACTTTTCTGAAGTGTTTTCTGACCGTCACGATGATAGATTGTTAGATGGATGTTGATGAATCTAACTGACAGCCTCTGGACTTCATATTCCTAAAGGATGAGGAAGTCAATAAGCTCCTACTGTATGTGCCAGTTATTGGACAGGCATAAATGATGATATTAACAGCAAGTGAGTGATTGCTTGCTCAGATTAGATTCCGAGGTTTAGCGTTTGGGGACAAGGCCACCAATAAGTCTCAGGCCATTTGTTTGGTTTCCTGGACCAGTGGGAAGTCAATCCATGATCAGATTCTGCTGGTAGATTTCCACAATGATAGGATGACAGTTCAATCAATTGTTAGGCTCTGACCTTACCAGCCTTCAGTTGTCATAGAGTCAGGACATGCATGTATGACTGGGTGTCATCTATCTTCTTTATTACTCTTGGTATAGCTTAATTAACTCCACGGCATGATTGAATGGTGAAGGTTCAAGCGAATAATTTAAAGGTCAAATGGTATTACTGGAAAGTGTCATGTAATTCTTTATAGAAATTTAGAGGACTGTAGTACATGGGTTGTGTTGTCCTGCAGGGGGGCAGCAAAAGATATTCTGCCCCTCCAAGTCAGGTGACCAGACAAACACACACCATCACAACGCTGCAAGTGTGCAAGTAGTGTTTCAGGATCTATCCTACTTCTCTCTAGCGAAGACCATGACCTTTTGGTGGTAATTAGTTTTACAGATAATTTGACTGTGATTTTGACACAAGGCAGACTTTGAGTCTTATTCATACCTCTAATAAGCCCAGTGGTAATTACAGCTGTCAGAGCTAAAATGGGAGTAATCATCTGGAACTATAAAAATGTAGATCTGCTACACCCAAAAGGTCAAAAGTCAAGACTTTCTCAAATCTTGGATCTAATTTTATACTGTTCTTAGAGCATTGTGCTCCTTGTAATTGATGAATTTCCTGTTTGATCCCATGGGACGTGAAGGCAGGATGAATCTAAGAGTGTATTTGACTGAAGCATTAAAGGGGACCTATTATGCTTTTCCAGCTTTTCAGACTTTTATATATGTTTAAAATGTTGGATAATGGTTCTAGAGGCCGTGGAAGTGTCATATCATGAGGTTAATGCATTTGGAGGTAAACCCTGCTAGATAATTGGGATTTCTCTGCACACCTGTTACACTCGGTTGCGCTGAGTTTTTTTTGACATGAGCTCGCGTCTACGTCATGGCGTGCCGGACTCCCCTACATGGTCATGCCGAGGTCTCTGCTCCAGCCGGCCCCGCCTCCTCCCATGCTGCTCTGTTGTGGCTGGTGTCACAGCGGAGAGCGGAGCGGTCTACTTCCTGCTTCTTCCCTGCATGTTTTAGCGCTGTAGCGCCACTTTACTGAGTTTTATTTAGAAGTTTACGCCGACGTTTCATGTAAGTGAAGCTGTACCTGTGTGAGGAGCGACGTACCGCCGGGGCGACGTTGTTCGCCGGACCGACGTAACGCTGGACCGCCGGAGCACCGGAGCTCTGGAGCTGCAGCGGCTCCTCACACAGGCAGAGCCCGTCTGCAGGCCTCCTTGGCCGGGAAGACGTCCGTGCTCATCGCGGTAGAGAAAACCATCGCTAATAAACATACCCGCAGGTTTTTTAGACGTTTACCGCCGTGTGGTTAGTCTATTTAGCAGAATGTTGGTCTCATTGATGAAATCTTGTGGCAGTTGAATTAGTTTGAATGAAAAGTGAAGCTGTGAGAAGGAGGAGGATAGAGAGGAGCAGTGCTGCGGAGCTCTGTAGTCTATGTGCACAAATCACCACATTTACATCAATAAATAACTGTTTTACAATGAACTGACCAGTCTGCATATATTTTTAATTTATTTTATATATTTATTTTTGCATTTTTATATTACATGTTACATGGTTACAGTAGCCTACATGGCAAAGACTACTCTATACCATCTTTGGTTAGGGTGAGAGGTCATGGGCACATTTCATTACACAATGTAGACTGGTCAGATGCATACTGGAGATACTGGCAATTTGCCTACTGCAGATTTAGCTTTTGTTTGCATACTACATTTTGGCCAAATCAGTATAGGTACTAGTAGAAGACATCGTCATGGTAACGCAATGCTGAGGGAGTGGTTCATTTGCATTTAAAGGGAGGGGCCACTGAAACAGACCGTTTTGCAAAGCCCTGTTTTTGAGAATGCTGTGATGTTTGATCTTTGGGGTATTTTGACCGAAGCACGTCACAGACATGTCTTTAAGGCACCCAGGAACTATTTTAGTTTGTGCAAAAAGGAGCATAATAGGTCCCCTTTAAGGGATGAGTTTGTTAAAATATGTTGTCTCTGATTTATTATTTTATTTAGACCTAATCCCAACAGTAATATTTTTTGATATAAAAACAGAACAAAAATAAAAGCTTTTGTTTATTATTGCAGAAGGATACCTCTTTATTTTCTCATGAAAAGACAAAAAGCAACAATGAAGTGATGCTCCTGAAAAGAACTGTCTGTGTAGAGCTCGTTTAACACACAGAACACATGACATATGAAATTAGGGCCCAACAAATGCACTGTTCCCTTCTGATTGAGTTAGCCTACATTTAGCACAGTGCCCAGCTGCTTCAGGGGCTCAGTTTTGAAAAGCAAAAGTATCTACATGTGTGATTAATTTGTAAAGATTTACAGTTTCACTAGAATCCTTTGAGCTTTGGGCTATGAGCCAAAGACAGGGGAGGGATGGAGTGTAAAGTAATAGTTTTTGGTCTCATCATAGAATAAAAGATTTAGACCATGTACTTATCCTCTAAGTAGATGTTATACTTAATTGACCAGTTGCCTGTCATTTTATTATTTTATGTAGCTAATACACATTTATAAAACTTACATTTTTAAAAACCTAAAATACATTTTGTCAGTAGATATTAACTGTGCCAGTTCCGCTTCACCATGAGAACAGTTTTAGAGGGAGATTCATGTGGACAAGCAGTGACAAGCAAGACTTGAACAAGGTTTTAGTCTGCCCCATGATTAAATTTGATGCTGCAAACTGTACACTCCGGAGTTGTTAAGGCATGTGATTCTCTATGAACTAGCCAAGTGATTATTGAACAGCCTTTCTGTGTTGGTCAGTCCTGAACAGCACCACATCTACAAGAACTCTGCCCAAGGACAAACAGAATAAAATCCATTCTGTACATGCAGCGAGGGCTGAGGCCATATCTGTCAGAAATGGTACGGTACATAGACATTGTAGGAGACACACCATATGGATCATGCTACAGAGATCCACAGTGCAGCTGATGTGAAGACTGCTTATTCTAGATACCAAAAAGTTTCCCTTTCGACAGCAACCTTAATTTTCGTTGCATACATTTTTAACTATACAATGTGTGTTTTGAAAAGAAGGTCAAAAGTCTATACTCTTTGCACGCACAAGTAGAAACATGAAAACTTGTTTTAAAAGGCTTTCAGTGTCACAGCACAGTGACAGAAGAGAAAATGTGTCTCATATATCTGCAATGACTCTGCCAGCTATTCTTTTCCTGCATGCTTCAGTGTGAGTCAGTCTCCATCTTCAAGATGGACCCTGTGAACACACTGTTCCCAGCTACATGACTGGCAGGCAGTATCAGACATCAAATATAGATGAGATTGCCTTTCCTGGAGCTGACATGAGACCAAGTCTGTTTTTACAGGTCAAGACCTCAGGTGGGTCATACAGCATGTTGAGTATGTGGGCGGGAGATTTGCACGTTGTACAACTGACTTTTTGAAAAAAATATTTTTTATAATATAACTGACTGCATGTATCAGGGGAGTTCATTTCAAATTCAAAGGGGTCGAGTTGGACAGGATTCCCTCAGAGAAGAGGTTCAGATCATTCGGCCATATCCTGTACTGTACATAGAATGATGTCTTATAAAGCCCAGATATTAGAGTAATTATAAACCTTCATATTAGTACCTTTCAATATAATAATATAATGTTAAATAATGTAACTTGTGTTATTTTAGCTTCCAAAAAAACATAATTTCTGTAATATTTCTGATGGCATCTCTCAAAGTTTGTGTGAATATTCAGTTGTGCCGGCAAGAAAAGCTACGAAGAAATTGTAATAATTCTCAATACTTTGTATGTTATACTTTTGGGTCCATCTGCACCACAGTCTGTCTGTATTCTACGTATATGATCAGTTTCCCTCGCGCTATTGAATTGAATATGAAAGAATGCTCCACTATGACATTACTTTACTGAAAGGCTTGTCAGACCTGATTAATGCAGCTTTATGAGAGTCTTTTAGAAACAGCTAAAGGTTGGCATGTTAGTGATATTTGAGGTAGCCAGATAAAATTGACCATATATCTCTTATTTATTACACAGACTAGATGCATTATTCTGTTGATGTTTTCTGCAGTGGTGGGTATCCAGCCAGAAGAAAACTGCATTCATTGATATTTTTTTTATATCAACAGTGGTTTGAATGGAAATGCCCACAACTATGTCACAAAAATCAATTGAAGGCAGTTTTAAATCCCTGCAGTGATTATCTTTGTGTGGTGCTACTGTACAAATGTGAGTGTGGTGTAGTATGGAAAAAATAATATTATACAATATTAATATCAGGGTCTACTTACTAGGTCCTTGTTGCATATAGTTTGCTCAGGAAAGACAACATGGGAAAGTGACTTCTTTTTAGAAGTTATCTTCTTTAACTTAACATCTAAGCCAGTGGCCTTCAACAACATGTCACCACAGATGTCTTTGGTGTTTGCCTGAGTACTTCACTACTTTTATCTTTCAGTGTTGATGCGGGGCTCCTCTCCAGAAAAACATTTTGCTCACTTTGCTCCCTTGATTAGGACAGCCCCCTTAAAGAGGACATGAAACAGCCAGCCAAATTAACATAATTCATTAAATGGATTTCCAGTGTGCTTAAAAAATGTCAAACTAACACATGAAACCCAAACATTTAGGAGAAATTTGAAGTTTAATTTTGCATTTTTTGCTAGGGTGCAGCCATCTTTGTCGGTCGCCAGTGTGTGTGACGTCACTGGATTGGTTGCCTCCGCTGGCAGACAGAGAAAGTGAATGACAACTACAGACAGAGATGGTAAAAAATGAAACTTTGAAGGCACAGGATCAGAGATGACACAGGGGAGACCCTCCATATGACAACGAGTTTTACAGTGTTAAACGTAGAAAAAACTGTAGAAAAAAACACTCCAATGACATCAGACACTGGCGACTGACAAAGATGGCTGCACCCTAGCCAAAAAACTAATGAAAAATGCGAAACTAAACTTAAATTATCTCCTTAATGTTTACGTTTCATGCGTTAGTTTGACCATTTTTAAGTACACTGGGAATCAATTTAGTGAACTGTATTTATTTGTCTGCCTGTTTCATGTACTCTTTAATGAGACAACGAGGAGTTTTGGAAAGCGAAGTGTTCTCACACTACATTTACCATGAGCCTCCACGCGCACGGTGAAATTCTTGGACCGGCGCAAGGCAGACATCTTGCCAATAATGTTTTCATTCATCAAGAATTAAAGTCAGAGGTTCGAAGACGATCAGATACCATCGTAGTACTCACCATAAACGGCGATTTGGCGGCGTTATTCCCATGACCTGCCGGGCAGCGTCCGCGAAACCGAAAGTAAGGAAACGCTGGTCGGCTCGCCCAGCATTTCCACCACCACTAATAATAACAAAATAATGATAGAGACAAAAATGGACCCATTAACAAGTGTGGGTAACGTAGATTCATCCACATTAATATGAGACTTTTTTAGCAATTGTTGCTATAACCTGGCTCAAAGCATCTCTTCTTGTGCATTGTCCCTGTTTTAAATAAATAAATTCATTCATTCATTTTATTGTCGCAGAATTTTTCGTTCTGCCGCTGGAGAAACTCCTCATTGTCCCTTTAAGTTCTCCTCTTGTCTGGGGATAGCAGATCTCAGTCTTTGGTCCTGTAGCTGTCACAGTGGACGAGAGCAAACAAGGTGCATAGGTTTCAGAAGTTTATAATGACGTATCTAATACAGAAAAATAGAGTCTGCACACTATATGCTCCAGAATATTAAATATGAAAATCACCTGAAGTTTTGGGGCCTTCACTGATGAATATGCGGGAGCATAGTCTAGTGTGCGGACTCTTTTTCCTATTTTTGATTCACTCCTCATTGTGGTCCATCACCTAGTTTTAATTGTTTGTAGGATGTGCGTGTCTTTTTTCAAAATTATGTACGTAGCCTATCTGACAACAAATTGTGGCAAAATTAGGCTACTTAAAATGAGACATGATAAAAGCATATGCTCCCATTTGAATGTGATGCATATCTGCATCATCTTGAATCTTTCAGGATTTGTTTAATTCATCACGTAAAGTATGACATGCAAAGGATGTGTCTTGAGAACTTGGCACAATTTTAATGCTGTGGACAATATTTAATGCAAAATCCTTAAAAAGTATTTGAACATTCATGTGCTTAAACTCCTAATTTCTTACAAACTAAATAAACCGATAGGCCTAATTGTTTTGACTCATCATGAGAAATAACTTACAGTATATTCAATTTTGAATTGGTCCCTGAATTTGATCATTCTCATTATGGGTTTTCAGGTTGTTGTTCAGTGGACATACTCTGCCTTTCAATTTAGTCATTTAACACAGGGTGTGAGGGATTTATCATTTCCATTAATTAAATAGGCATCAGTGTGTCTTAATCTTTTTTTCCTACTGAGCAATCTTTCTAAAAACACATTATTGGTTTTGTTGATAATTGTGTATTCCCATCTCAAATCTGCAAACCTGCTTTCTCAAATTGTAGATTTCCAGTAATTTCCAAGTAATTGAAAATGTAAGACTGGTTTGTCTTTTTTGTGATTATAATACTTGAATTAATAATTCCTTTAAAGTACTATAATCACAAATAGACAAACCTCCTGAATTTGTAGCTACATATTATTCATTCTGTTGAGACCCCATTCTTCTGCAAAATTAGATCTTTCGGTTAACATTTTTAAGTTTACATGCTTCATGCTGCCTTGAAGGTTATTCTTTGAAGTTGGCGGGACTCCAAATACTTGAGCATTGCTGTCTGTGTCACAAACTTTTGATGGATGATGCTACTCCTCACAGGGGTTGTGGCTGTCTACCTCCTGAGGCAAGGATAACTGATGGGCAGTGGGTGCTCCCACTCAATACTTGCTGCCCTTGATTAGTATGTCTATTGATTCTATATCAGTGATTATGTAAAAGATGTTCACCCATAATTCATACTGATGAACGGCTGTGTATTCGATACCGGACTTACGGGGTGGACCTGGTGACACCAAGGGGGGGCTGTGCTTTGAATGTGATGACGAGCTTATTCTGTCTTGAAGTTTCCACTATGCCACTGCATAACCAGAGAGAGATGTCAGGAAGATCCAGCTCTCAATAAAAAAAAAATCCTGAGAATAGACTGCGCCTCAAAACATCCTGTGCTCTGAGGGAATTTATATTGAGCTACTTATACAGTGTCTCATCAGTGTCAGACAAGCTCATATTTAGCTAAGCATATAGGGGTGAAAATTCCTGATGCCACCAGACTAGGCTTTAAGGCCCGGGGGCTGGAACATGAATACTTCATTTAAATGCAAATAAATCCTCTAGATTCCTCTCAGCTGTTGTGATAATGTGGAGTGAGTATATTGACTTAGTTAATGAGGTGTAAATAGCTAATGGATGTGGCTTTTATTTTTCATCTACAGTACAGTACACTATCAAGAGATCACTCATGAGAACCTGCTATGAGGTGATTTACCGTTTCCTGTTTTGTGAGAACCATCCTTGCCTAAAAATAAATGGGAACTGAGACTTTGGAACGTATTTGATGAAATCGATCTTTCATTTATACACTGCAGATTTACTGCATATCCCTAAAATGGACCGTACAATTTCTTGTTAAAAGGTGACATGAAAAACATTTGTCATGGTCCATCCCTGTCCACTTGATATTACTTATTAAAGCAGAAGTAAGCGATCCGGTCGTTTTGGCTAACTTCTTGTCGGCCGATGGAGTTAGCAGTCCCCGCCCTCGTTCCTACGTCACCACATTCACGCGCATCCCTTGGCTGCACAGACAGAGAGGACCGCCCCTTTATGCCGTTCTCTCTCCTCATTGGATAAAGGTTGTAGGATACAAGGAAAGTTTTCTCCTCGACTTACAGCAGGGCAGAGTGACTGACAGACCCGTGTTTCAGACCAAACACTCTATATAAGTGATTGCTGTCAGAAGATATATCTATTTAAGACTTATATTAACACAAATATTCCACTTACTTCTGCTTTAACTTGTAGTTTGTAAATAATAAGATAATGTAAATGACTGCAATCAATGCCAATTTGCAAAAAAAACATGCATAATGCTGACTGACCAAATTTGATCAGTATTCCATATAATATTCTATCATGGCAACAAAGGCATTTTGTTGAAGGTTTAAGGTTTCATATTGTTGTGTGCGTTTATTTTGGTGTCCTGCCTTGTGTTGAAGCAGGGACTTCCTTTTAAAAGCTTGCCATGTGTCAAGATTCAAGACAAAGATTCAGACTTGTGTTAGTGATTCCTCCCTGTGTTTTTATGTCTCTGTACCAGCAACATCCAGGGCTGTGCGCATTACTGTATGTTTTCTGTCTGTCCCATTCTCATGAATGTAACATCTTAGGAAAGCCTCAGATATTCACTTTGAGTCAAGCATGGACTAATTAGACTTTTATGACTCCAGTAAACCTGTTTTTGGCCTCTTGATTCTGAATGATTTGCACAACGCCCATTACAACCATACAGTATACCAACTTGTGTTAGGTCTTTAAATGTAGCACTTCCTTTACAAAACTAAACTAAACAAAAATTCTTCACATCTACATAAACAATTCCAGTTAGTTGTGTATTCTATAAAGGGACACTCTGGGCAACATGTTTGCATCATTAGTGTCAGATATGGTTGTTATATGGTTAAGTAGCAGCAGAGACCCCCTACATACAAACCTTTCTGATGTCTGATTGAGTTGGGGGGAGGTTCCAACCAAATCCAACATTTCCAACACTTCACACAGTGACTGACCAGCTGTGTGGAACTGAGAAAGGAGCCAAGGTTTGAACTTCTCTGGCCGGCTCACTTTTCATTCCCTATTCAACTATTTGTGGCACTTTTCATGTCAACAACCAAGTGCAACACTCTCAATGTCTTCCTGGAGAGAATGTGCGAGAATGTATTCTGTTACATTCACACACATCTACCACATCTGTCGGCTCTCTGTGATGCTTGGCTTTTCACCCTGCCTTTTGATCTCTGACATGGTTGGACATGGTGTCTTACAAACTAGATCTTAGACACTGAAAACCAGCTGTTAGTCTTTGAAAACAGGCTGTGGGATGGATGACTCTGTAGGAGCTCTGTTATGTCCAGGGTTTCCGCTACATGTAATTGATCATGGCGCACCGCCACGGCAAAATAAAAGCCGCCACACCTTCAGAATGATGATTTTTATTTTTTTTTTTAATGTTAAAACAATGTAAAGCAGGTTTTCCACTAGGGGTTGCACAGACTAGTCCCCTGCTCCACAATGACGTTTTGAGCTTGACGTCGACTAGTCGCTGATCATGTAACATAGGCTACAAGAGTAGCGGCTTGAAACAACAGCTGAGTGCGTTGAATGAAAAAAATACGAGCGCCGTCAAGCTGGATAGAACGAGATCGTACCAGACAGGAAGTCGGGCACAGAAAAGGCGAGAGAATCCGGTCAATTTTCAAAATAAAATAAATGATGATTAAGTTTGCTTGTCCGTCTATAAATATTTGTCAGTTGCGTTTGCACACAAGACACATCCATAGGCTACATACAGCGCTAGAGACCTGTGTGTGTGGAAAACCGAGTAGCCTACAGACAGGTCGATGTTTGACCGGCGTGGAGAGAGAGAGCAGGAGAAACTGCCGCTTCCGCGGGCAGTGTGTCCGGGCTGCCGGCAATTAAGAAAAAAAAAAAAAAAAACTCCGCTCATATCGACAGCTTTACGTCGCGCACAACAACAACAGCAGCAACCAACCAGGAAAAACAAAAACTGTGAGTGAAACTGTGACTGAGCAGGACTGTGATGGTGACGAGGCCTGTGTGTCGTTTTCCTCCCTAATTGTTTAATGAACAGTAGCTACAGTATTTTCTTTTGCACCTGTGTTACAAAAAAACAAACTGATTTACAGTTTGTTGTTTATAAAGCTGCTGTACTGTGGACTAATTTCTGTGCGTGAGCTGTCAGTTAGTGAATACAGATTGTTGCAGCGACTAGTCGACGATCCGTGCACCCCCCCCCCCCCCCCCCCCCCCCCCCCGTCGATCAGACCACCCTCGCCGCCACTCTTTAAAAAGATCCTGGAGGAAACACTGATGTCTCATGATGTCATCAGGGTAAAAGTCCACATTTATCCAGCAACAGGAACAATTCAAGACATGTGAACATATGTACCATGACCTTTTTAGATGTTGCCTTAATTTGTTTTATTGGTTGCAATCAGAGTGTGAAGAGGATTTCAAACTATTTTGTAAAAAATGCTCCAGAATAGGATACCTACCTTTAAGGGAAGGATTACATTGTACTTGAAGCAACTCTTGGAATTTAAGTTAAAATGCTATTTGTACGCTGATGGGATACTAAAATGTAAGAGAAATCAACCAGGGATAGAAACTCATCATTATTCCATTCTCATATGGGTCTCAGAAAAGTCTGACCAAACATTGCACTTGGTCTGAATGCAATGATTGGTCGAGTGTCTTGAACAATTTATATTCTTAAAGATAAAGATGCAGGCCTGTCTTCATGGAGCGTACCACTGGTGAGTGTGAGCATGACACCACCCATTCTTACCGTCCTGTAGGGAAAAAGGCAGTACCTAACAAACAAGCGATGGACAAGTGATGGTGATGCGGTGAATGCGAGTGGACCAGAAAAAAGGTTCGCAGGAAGTTGTCACTGTGGCAGTAAATGTTCTCGCTAGGCTTCAGCTTCTCAAGACCAAGAAAAGTTGTGTGTTGTTTACCAGCTGCTGGAGAAGTGAAGGGTTTTTCAAGTGTAGCAAGTGTAGCTCAGCCATAGACATATAGGCTACATTGAATACATGAATTCAGCAGCCTGCTTGCCCCACCGGCAAAGGCTGAAAGAAAGCACAAGTCTGCCACTGAAATCCCCACTATGTAAGATACGTGGTGCTACTGGTACCCTGGTTGTGAAGAGCGACTGTCTGCTGCTCCGTCTTTCCCAGAGAAGCACAGTACAGAAGCACAGTATTTGTTGCAGTTGTCAGTGGTGCAGTCGCCACCATCATCAACAGTACCGGTGCCGTCGCCGTGTCTGTTGCTGTTGCTGTTGCCAGTAGCCTAGCCATCGTTGTTGTTGCCGAGCAAAGCTCCAGAGCTCGCGGGAGGCTGACTCGGCCATGCGGCCCAGCACAGGGCGCTGGTGTGTGGGTGAAAGGACCAGGGAGACTCTGGCTCTGGAGCTCAGCGGAGCTGCGGTGTGCAATTTCAGGTACCGCGACCCCGCTCAGGCTGCAGCGGCGGCACCATTCATCCTATTAGCCATTTTTTACCACTTCAATGAGTTTAGAAATATTATTTTAAGGTCGAAAAACTACAAAGTGGGGCTTGAAAAGGCAGAGAGGAAGAGGTGATGTGACAAAACGAAAGTAAACATCGGGTTATCGTTTGACCGATGGAGAGAAAGCTACACCAAGATATGAGCCTGACAAGTGATGCTGAGTGCAGAGTTTTTGTTGAACATGTAATCTTTGGTTTTTATTGTGGAAGTTGTGATTTGTGAATACGACATTGTTACTCCGCATTCAAAGCTGGTGCTGTGTTTGGTTTCTGCTGGCTGGCTTGTTGCTCTGCGGGAAGGGGTGTGTCGTTAGGAGGCTCCGAGGGGAGGGCTATATGAGCTCAAAGGGGAGGGGGGGTGTGTGTGTGTGTGTATGGGGGTGCTTTTTTCAAATCTTTCTCATCGTCTTTCACAACGTCGACCATAGCTTTAAGATGAGTTTATGAAACTGTGTCTGTTCCTTGGTCCTGTTATAATAGTTCTGCAATAAATGTTTGTTGGATTAGTGTAGGAGAGGTGTAGATTTAAGCTAGCAGTAATTTTAGAGTCTCTGGTTTATGGTGCTTTACACTGAAATAGTCTAATATTTTATCCATCTTGTTTACTTCAACGAGCAAGACCAAATAGACCATATATGTCACAAAGTTTAATAGCAGCATAAAGATATTCAAAATGCCAATAAAGTTGAATTAATTCTTCAAAAACACACCTTTATATTATAACATGTGATTATATTATCTAGCAGACCGCACAAACAGAGCTGTGACATATACACACATCACCCAACATCCGCTGGAAGACAAAGAGCATCCTTAAGGAGTCGCAGGTTGTGATGAATTTCACGGTCACGCTTGGACAGGCCTGTTGAAGTATGATAAGTTGTGCTGGCATTAGGGAAGCTCATATGTCTGGGATGTGATCATCAGCCTAATCTGGATCATTGTTCGTAATGCCAGCCCAGGTTTGTAATAAGTGATGCTAATGGATCTAGATGGGACATCACGTTTACTTGTTCTGAGGCTATTAATCATTGTTAGCCACTTCCCTTTTGAAAATGACACTGAAGCGTAGAAGTGTAATTCAGTGTAGAAAACATTAGCACAATTTTACAATTTTTTAATAAAAAAAGTGGAAGGAGTTCCACTTTCTCCTTTGCCTTTATGTGACAAATTTAATGGATATATAATTTGAAACGTCCCTCGTAGGCAAACAGTGTGCTTTCATGCTTTCTTTTGAACTCAAAGTGAACATGTACACAGCTGTGTGTGCTTAGAAAAGCATGCCTTTGGTGAAGCCCCCCTAATGTTGTTCCCCCTGCATCCAAAGGCATCGGCCGTATCACATTTTAAATTATGCTTTTCGCTACTCTCCCCAAGCCCTTTTCACAACAATGCTTCTTTTGCTCTTTTTTCGGCTGGTCAGAGTGGGTAGATGGTGAGGGAAGTGGGAGTGAGAGCGTATGATTTTACCATTATTGCAGCATGCTTTCAGCATGGGCGAGGCCATGTCTATGGACGTGGACAGGGACAATCAGTGGCTTTAGTGAAGTAGACACCACCACTTCATAAATCACAACAGCTTTGATCTCAGCCAAAAATAATGCCAAAAAGACTTTTTTGGAATGAATTCAGTACCTTAGATGTCTCTTGCTTTTGTCCACTTTGTTCTGTGTTTTTTTTTTGGGGAGAGGCTTGGGTGCTTTTATCTAACCTTCTATTGCGCCTTCAGATGAAAGTAAGTGGTGGGGCTACTGAAAAAAAGAAGCTTCTTTTGCCATTTGGAGTGGCCATATTGTTTCAATTTTTTTTTTTTTTTACCCATCAATTCTGGACTTGATTAAGATAAGACAAGTTTTTCTATTTGTAGGGAATAACTAACAAGCAGCCCCTAAATTTTACTTGAGGTGTGGAAAAGTTGAAGAAAAAGCCGATATTTCAGCTCACAAGCCTTCATCAGTGATCTCTGATTAGCCACATCAGCTACAGATAAAGCCCACTGACAACAGTCAATTAGCCTTGCTATAACATTAATCACCTTTGAGTGACAATCGAGAGATAGCCAGGCAGCCATCCTTTCTTAAAAAGACACTGAAAAAGTAGCAATTTAAAAAATATGATAAGCTATAAAAAAATGAATCACCTAATTTAAGCTCAGAGGCCAGATTGAATTCTACACACGTCATAAACCTCCAAGAAAGCGTATTAAATTTTCAGATGTTCAGACGTCTTTGCTCTGTCTTTGGCGACTTTTCAACAGCCCAGAAAATATAATTTGGAGGGACAGTGATATGCAGAGTAAAAATGACTACAGACAGCAAATTTGTCATCACATCTGTGGACCTGCACCCAAACGTTCAATTATTCTGGTGTGGAGAATGTTGTTTTTCCAGTAAAGAGCAAGGACAAACAAGTGTGTAAATTAAATGAGTGCATTTACATGTTATGTGCAGTTAAATCAGACACTCCACATGGATGGTGCATAAATAATTCACTCTTGAAATGCTCGACACAACCCCACAGGCACAGGCACACCATTGGTCACCAACTTTCTCAGACTCTGATATTTGGTTGAATGTGTGGCCATGTTGGGGTTACCAGAATGCATCGTCAGGACGTCTTAACAAGAGAGCAAAAAGACCTCTTAATGGTTGTTCTCTTAAGAAATCAAAGTCCCTTGGCTTGCAATCTCTGGTAAACAACTTGGGGTTCAACCACTTTTCCTTGAAATGTGATCATTTGACAAGAAAATTTGTCCAGCTAAGCAAAACTGAAGAAAAAAGATAAGGGCGTGAACAACAAAATATTGACAAAAACAAAACAAAAGTTTTAAAAGAAGTATTTTACAATCTTTATTCTGCGTAGAGATATTTTTATCTTGATTGTGTTTCTCTAAGTATTGATTTGAAGACTGCCTGTTAAAATAGCAAAGAATATCACTCCGCTTAATAAAAATATGCTTCACACGATTCAATGGTCCTTATTGTATCACCATTTCCTAAAAATAACCTAAAAAATACCGATTAACGACAAAGGTCAATGTTATCAGTGGCAGTGATAACAGAAATGCTTTGACCTTTACTTTAAGTAGTATAGGTTTTATTTTCCCATTAAATTAAACTCTTAATTCGTTAGTTTACAGTTATTACACATTCAGCAATTGGGGCGTAACAATATCATGCAAGTAGAGTTGTGTTTCTGTTTTTATACATTCACCTGATGAATGTGATCCTCTCTTGCAGCTCTGTGTCTGGTCTCTACCAACTCCAGAGGGAAAACCTTCTCTTCACCAGCTACTCACGACCTTTGTCTGTCTGCCATTTGGTGGTAGTGTCTAATGCCTCTTGCACTGAAAACAGCTGCCTGCTGCATGGTACTATGAGCTGTGAGAGTGAAGTAAATCAGTGAAGTTGTTGATTTTAGAAATGATCCATAGTTGGTGAAGACAAGACAGAGCCACGTCTGATGTGATTATCAGGGCTTTGGTTGGCATCAATTTATAACCCTTGATTCTGCGCTAGCCAGCTAAATATGATCAGACAGGATACCATGATTTGGGGACTGATAGAAGTTTGAAAGAAGTTTGAAATGTCCAGAATTGAATCTCCAATAGAGATATGAGTCACAAGACTGCTATCCACTTTGGGCTTTAGAGAAATAAATAACTGGATGTCATCAGCATAGAAATGATGAGACACACAATTATTGATAATAATTTGAAGCATTGGAAGCATTGAAAGCAGAAGGGGGAGTAATAATGCAGGTAAGATTGTAATACAAAGTAATGGGGTAGGGGCTGAGCCTTCAATGTCTACCTTTTTGGGACCATACTTAAATCAGGGGATATTATTTTCCTTGTTTTACTTAAAGGTACATTGTGTAGGAATTACTCCCGTCTAGTGTTGCGGTTGTATATCGCAAGCAACTCAATCGTATTTTTCATGCTGCATTCACGTGAAATTGGGCAGACGGCAGACGGACAACAGCCGCTGCACGTAACGGCATAAACAAGCCTCTATGTCAGAGGTCGGCAACCTGTGGCTCCGAGTGAGTAAATGATCGTATGCTAGAAATAAGGTCCAGATTGTATAAAACGGAAATTCCCCTTTAACATACAGCTGCAAGATAAGTGCGAAAAGACTAAAGAGTTTTGAACTATTTTGCAGTTTAGGAACCTTCTGGCTCTCAAACTGTGGAGCAAGCTGAACCTGCACGGTATAAAAGCACTGTAGGAGAGCGTGCATGACCAAGGCTAAAAACTCAGGAGTGGAAAGCTGCTTCACACAGGAACAATAGACCAAAAAGAGTGCTTTCACATGTTCAGCGTTGTCAAGGTTCAGGTTTCAGACAGAGAAATGAAATACAAAAGACAGTGGACAGATTTCTGACAGGTCAGAAAAAAAACCAAGTGATGCTTATCAAACTAACACATCAGTCAGAGCTTAAGTCAAACTATGACAGAGCTGGTCCTGCTGTCAAGTTTGTGGGCTGTGTAACAGAAAATCATTGTCTTTTTGTCCAGAAACTTGCATCATGATGAACGCTGTTTGAGACAACCAGGCTCAACCTTTTCACACCAGTTTCCACAGAGTCGTTAATGGTTGTTTGAACCCAAACTGATTTTGAGGAGGTAAAGGAGGCATGACAAAAAAAAAAAAGAACTTCACTAGGGATGGGTATTGATAAGAATTTAGCGATTCCGATTCCATTATCGATTCTCTTATCGATTCTCATTGGGTGAGGGAATAAAAGAGAAATGGGTTTGTTTGCATTAATGCAGTGGTTCCCAACCTTTTTTGGCTCATGACCCCTTTTGACATCACAAATTTCTGGTGACCCTCAATCAAGATGAGCAAGCTCAGATATTTGTATATGCTGCATTTTATTTGATCTTGATTTATATTCAAGAAAGTGAATGTATAAAGAATATAGTTGTTTAAGATTGTGAAAAATAATTAGTTAAAAAAAAAAAAAAAATCAATTACTAGACATTTAAGGCGATCCCATTTGAATTCCAGGCGACCCCACATGGGGTCCCAACCCCAAGGTTGAAAACACTATATTAATGGCTCTAACATTAAAAAAGTAGACAGGACCGACCTGCCTGGACAGGTTAACACTAGACCACTGTGGCTGTGGGCCAGCTGTGCTCACAGGAGGAATTTAACAATGTTTCCATTTCATGGTTTTTATGCATCTGTATCTTCTCACTAGTTATTGTTTTCATAACGTTCGTTTTTATGCGGAGTGAGCGAGTGAGCGAGCGAAAGAGAGAGAGCGCGCCAGAGAAAAGACACAGGGCGCAGCTACCGTTTCACGTGGCTACGAGCAAAACCTGAAACGAGGTGGTTGGAAATGAAGAGAGAAAAACACAAAGAATAGACATGTAGCCTGTTCAGGAGACGTTGACCTGTCCTCACGACGTGAGGGAGGGAGGACCGGAGGGTGGCTCTGGCTCACAGGTTAGTGATGAGGAAACGTCACTGTCAGCTGCATCTGTCAGCAGCTCCGCTCCACGCAGACACCACACTAACTTTATTTTGGGAGAACAAACGGTGACACGTGGATATAAACACTAAGCACCCTCATTTATAATGAAGATTGATTTTAACGTAACGTCACGTAACGTCATTAATCAATTAATGCGCGGGTTTCTGAACCAAACGGAATCGATAAGGGAATCGTTAAAGCAGACACGCACACGATTCCAAGAATTGATCCAAGTTGGAACCGGTTCCGAAGAGGAACCGGTTTTCGATACCCATCCCTAAACTTCACACAAGTCTTCCCTTGGCGTTATTCAGTCTTCCAATACACCAAATTACTTTCTCAGTAGGCAGTGTCTCTCTCATGCCCTCTCCCAGTGTCTCTTAAGGTTGAAGACCTTCTCTGTCACACACCTGTGCTCCTTCCACACAAACACAAACAGTCCTTGATAATGCCCACTGCAGCACAGTGACTCAGCTGCTGCAGCAGGTGGGCAACTCCAACACAAACACTCCTGGTTACCCTTAGCTCCTGGGGGCCCAGACTCCATTGACACGGCCCGGTTGTGCTGCCACTGAGTTAGAGCAGAGGCTACGTGAACCTCTGCCTCGCTTTGCTACACTTTCTCAGTGGTGGACTCATACAAGTGTGTTTTGACAACTTGCTTTTGTGAAAAAATGTCAAGTAATTCATAGTCTGTTTACAGCAGGGCAAGGCATTTGGGCTGTCCAAGATGCTTTTCCTCTTTCCTGAGACATCCCATGGCAGAGAGGAAAACAAAAGCCTTGCTACAAAGTGTCTTTTGTTTTTTTGTTTTTTTTGGGGGGTGGGGGGGTGGGGGCCGATCAACGAACCTCACAATACATCTAGTGATACCAGGAAGTCACAGAGGCAGTCTGACCAGCAAATGGAAACAAGGTCAAAAATTGATGGTCTTATAAAGCTGCATCTGTCGAAACCATTTTAAGATTACATTAAGTCAAATTCCAGGTACCACCGTGAATGATGTGCTTTTTTAAAGTTAACTCTCTTTTAGCAGAGATTTTATATCTGGCATTCATCTTTAGAGAAATATCAGGAATTGCTTTCTTAATTGGGCTTAAGAGTCTTAAACAGCTATTAGCTGAACTGTGCTTGTGGGTTAAAAAAGAGATTTAGAAGTAATTAAAGGCTGCTTCTTAATTGACTTGTCCTGCAGCCAATATGACATATATTAACTGACCTTATAGTCCTCTTCATAAATCAGTGAGCTCAATAATTTTACATTTAGATCACTTGGAGCTGAACTAATCAGTAATCTCATTTGAAAGTGGATTGGTTGCAGTTTTGCAAGGAGCAGGTCTGCGAAGAGAGCACTTGTGTCTGCACTGCTGCTCGCACCGGCTCGAGAATATGCTGCAAATTACAAAACAAGGTTAATTAAGGTTAATTAATCCAATTTGGAGCCTATGTATGTATACATTTTAGACCGTATATCACCTATCATTACGTATTAATGCACTTTAGCCTGTTATTTTGTTTGATACACATTTATGATTGCACTTTGAAATCAAAGCATGAAGGCAACCTCAATACCTAAATACACACATGCCAATCCAGGAAGAATAAACATGCTAATTAGATATGAAAGAATGAATACTTGTGGAAATTGAACAAGACAAATAATAATAAACATTTTACTGATATTTCTTAAAGCAGATATCAGTGGAATGTTTTTGTTAATATAAGTCCTAAATAGTCCTATTTTCTGTCAGCAATCACTTACATGAAGTATTTCAGCCTAAACACGAGTCTCTCCGTCACTCTGCTCTGCTGTAACCCGAGGAGAAAATTTTCCTTGTGGGATACAAGTGTTATCCAATGAGGGGAGAGAACGGCATGAAGGGCTGTGTGTGCAGCCAAGGGATGCGCGTGAATGTGGTGACGTAGCACGAGGACCAATTGATGCCTGACAAGGGCGGGGGCTGCTAACTCATGGTGCGTTCAAGGAAACTCGTACTTTGTGTTTTTCCTTCCTGTGAAGTCATACCAGTTCGATCTGGTACGAGTTCACGGGTCGGAAGTTACGAGTGGCCGTTATAGGGAACTTTCACAGACAACAGGACGGTAAAAACACGAGCTACGGGTTACCTGGAACGCTACCAAGTCGTAGTTGTGACTTGAAGCTGTAACTTACGGTTTCAAAAGCCTGCCTTGAACACAGCATTAGCCGAAACGGCCGTGCCGCTGTTATCTGCTTTAAAAATAGCTCTACATCTTTTTTTAAAATTGTCAACATCTTTTTTTCAGATTTAATTAGTCCTAACATGAACACATGTGTCCCCTCCCAGCCGCCAACCCAGTTATCATTGCAGACATGAAGCCGCCATGCGATGTATGAATTAGATTTACTAAACTCCACCAGGATAGCCACCATTAGTGCAGTGAGTCGTTGAAAGTGGTTATGACCTGCTTTTGTTTCCATCAGCTGTCATAGGGAAATTAGTTCAGTTTAACAGTACTTGGTGTCAAAACCATCCCAGGAATAGCTTTGTAATCTTCAGTGGTGGTGGGCGTGATGAATGAAAGGTAACCTGATTACCACTGGAGCTATTAAAATCCCTCATGTGTGACCCGCTGCAGGAACCCTCTCTGCTTAGCAGCACTGCTGCAGATTGCTGTTCAACTCATAATAGTGGGTGTGTGTCACTATTGATTTCACCTCTTCTTTTTGTTTTTTTTACAGCAGGGTACAGGGTACAGCCCTGATTCAAGTATGCAATTATTTTGCAGTTTTATAGTAGATGTCCTCTGCTACGTGGAGCATGCCTCAATGAATGAGCCGGAAAAGAAATTCAAGAAAGGAAAGCAAAAAGAAAAGAAAAAAGAGGAAGATCTGATAGTGTGTTACATAAAACAGGTAATCCACATGTTTTTATTTCAAAATTGAACATTAAAAGTCCTGTATGGAAATTTAAAAGGGAACTTGCGCTCTGCTGATGGGTAAAAGTTGGCATACAGATACAAACATGCAGCAAAGTGTGGTGGAAATATACTTAATGAATTAATCATGATACACAGTGACTTAAACATCACTTAAACTTCCACTGAGGAGATGAAAAACAGCGGAAAATGAAAACGTTAGGTCTTTGAGGAGGAACGAGGACACGGTGACACACCTCAGATTGATGCATGAAACGCACATAAATGTCGTCATTTCACTTTGTTTTTCTCTAGTTTGACAGCCACTTTTAATCTCATTGCATCACTTTCTTCTGCAGTATACTTTAATAGTACCTTGCTGAAGATTTAGCACCACCATGCGTTTTATCCCAATAAATTAATTACTAATAGCATGGAAATTAGCATTTTCTCATTTTCCAGAAATTTGGTTCCAAATTGAACGCTAAACCACATGTAGATGGAGACCTGACAAATTTAAGAAACAAATATGGTATTAAGGTGTCTTTACTCCCATCTCAACATCCTGAGGTTTGCTGCTGTCTTACCTGACTCACTGCAGCTTCATTACATATCCTACCAACGCTCCGTTTTCCCCAGGAGTCTCTCGTATTTCAAGGTAATCTCCTGGCACCCTCTTGTTTTGTTATTTCTCCTGGGAAAACTCCTGATTTGCATAGTTCTCAACCTTTATTATAAATAATCGTCATACACATATGCATGCATTTTGTGTGTGTCACATTATCCAAGTTGCCAGATTGTGTACAAAACACAAGCCAAACACACAATCCACACACTACCCATTGGTTACCCCAACCTGGCAACGCATAACCTAATTCAAGTGCTGTGTGCAGCTGCTCCCAGCAAATGCAGCATATTTGACTGCTGAATTAATTCACTGATCATAAACTAACAATGTAAATGAAACTTGTTACATTTATGTCCTAGCATTGTTTATCTAATGGTGATATTAATCAATGTGATTGAATCTAAATGTAAAATAATGAAGAGAACTTTGCTATGTATTCAGCAGTAGTTATGCCAGAGCACAACATATAAATATATATATATATACATACTATATATCATTAATTTGGTTTAAACTTAAAATCTCTGTAATTCTAATATCAAAATAAAAAATAATTTAAAAAATGCATATAATACAAAGCGTGACGTGACATTATCTTGGTTACCCTGTGTGCTAATACTTTAGGGGTTGTGTTTGCTCCTTGAGCCTTTTACCAGATTCATTCTTAAAGCAGAAGTAAGCGGAATGTTTGTGTTAATATAAGTCTTAAATAGTTATATCTTCTGAAAGCAATCACTTATATAGAGTGTTTGGTCTGAAACACGGGTCTGTCAGTCACTCTGCTCTGCTGTAAGCCGAGGAGAAAACGTTCCTTGTATCCTACAACCTTTATCCAATGAGGAGAGAGAACGGCATAAAGGGGCAGTCCTCTCCGTGTGTGCAGCCAAGGGATGCGCGTGCATTTGGTGACGTAGGGACGAGGGCGGGGACTGCTAACTCCATCGGCTGACAAGAAGTTAGCCAAAACGACCGGATCGCTTACTTCTGCTTTAAGTTTCCCTCTGCAGAAGCAAATCTTATCATGTTTGGTAAATAAATAGACAAAAAAAGAAATAATGTTGGCATAATTTCTGTGTTTATGCATTTCAGGGCTACTTTCCATCAAGTCTTTCAAAACTTGTTAACCAGTTACTGCTGTCTTCTTCTAGCAAGAGTCCCATTGGGGCCCTTTAATTCACTTCTTTTTGATATTCGTGGCACCGTCACAATGAGCTTTGGATATCAAGATGACACGCTAATGCACACAGGGGGTGATTTGGCCTCAGGTAATGCCAAAGGCTGTTTACCACACAACATTTTAAGTTTGTTGCTGCTAGAGGTTTTTTTTCGATCCTGAAAACATTTCTGAAACTTGCAAAGACACAGAGAGTGTAACAGTGCTGCTGTATTTGTGTATGATTTATTTTTGAGGGAGATGCAGTGGTTCAGTGGTTTTCACTACCGTCTCACACACTGTGGGTTTGAACCTTGGCCCTTAGAGTTTACAAGCACTGTATTTGTCAGGGTTAAGCCTCAGTTTCTGCCCACAGTCCAAAGAGCTATAGGCCAGGAACTCTCTGGTTGAGTGTGATTGTGGCGGTGAGAGTGTGAACTCCATAATAAACTGGTAACCCGCTGTGAGTGTTTCCCCACCTGCAGCATGCTGCTTTACAGGCTGTGACCTTGAATAGAAGCAAGAAGAAAAAATACATGGAGCTAAGAAAAACAACACAATCATTTGTTCTCAACAGCACTTTGATGTGTCTAAGGATCAGATCTGTCAGCCTCGGATATTTTACTTACTGCTGTTTCTTTTTTTCTTTTTTCAGACTTGGAGAACTTCAAGACTCACAGAAGAGGCTCCGTCTCGGTCCGTGAAGGTCAAGGAGTGGTTCTGCTGTGCGGCCCTCCACCACACTCTGGAGGTAAAACCAACAATACATCCTTATTTTTAAGACTCTTCATCCTAGTTGTCAGGCAAACACATGTCTGTGTCAGACACATGGACATCTTCTAAATGATATCAGAGGAGCATAAGGTAGAAGATGTAAGTATTCAGTCGGCCATGTGCTGTTTAACATCCAGCTGTTTCAGTGGCACCTTTGACTTAGTAATCAACACCTTACATCTGCCACTAAGGGAGACCGATGGGTTTCCTAGTGCGTCTTGCGGTGTGTAGGTGTGATCACTCTTGTGCAGGTCATGGGAAGTGCGACAGGCTTGTTGTCAGGGGCTCACAGCTGAATCTGTTTGATCCAAGTCTTATTTTTCAGCTTCATTTCAATCATTGATTACACTTTTGTGTAGCCCAATTTAGGCCTTTTTGTTTATGGCGAGCAGTGTCCTGGAAGAATTATACAATATAAGGAATAATAAGGTACACATAATATGCCAATTGGCTACCTAGATGAGAAGATAAATACAATCTCATATCTGTATTAGATACATGGTGAAGCCAGGATTAGCTTGGTTCAGTAGACCATATACTGTAGACTAGATAGTTTAAAGCTTTTATCTTCTGTAATGTGACATGTTTCAGAATGAAATGGAATATGTGGGCAGGGTGTTACAAGAAGCATTTAATTCAAATCTGGAGCCATAGAGTGGACTGTTAGCCTCCGCCTCTCACACCAGTGCTGTCGGATCAGAAGGTTGAAGCTGGGGGAGAAGATATGAAGTCAGACTTCAACCAAACGCTTTGTGAAATTTAAGCAGCGTTTTTGCTGAGTGATATTCATACATGCCCTCCTTACCTCTGCTCTGGGCCGGAGAGAGGACTGGAAAATTGTACTGAAAATTGTAAAAGGCGGCCTGCTCTTATTTTAAGGAAATTTGACTCAAGTATAAACGTGTCCCCTGTCTCTGACAGACCATGGTGCTGCAGGCTGAGCAGCAGCCTCTCTAACTTCATGTTACTTTTATCATTGCTTTATGGATATAAAAATGCTGAATTTAATTCTAGTAAATACTTGAGTTGAAAAATACTTAAGTAATAATGATTTTACTGATTTAGGCAGAAAGTCATGTCTTATGCTGCTGCATATTGCTTTGCTACAGTAGCTACTAGTCCACATTGTAAAGGTCAAGGACTGGTTTATGTGATTAGTTTGCTGCACCAAGTCCCACTTCTTAAAGATTATTTTCTAGTCATCAAAAATGTATCCAGAAAGAGGTACAGTACAGAGAAATGTTGATAACAGCAGGAACTGCACCTTGTGGATTTACAAGTTTCAGGCTGTTAAAGGTTTCTTTGTCAAAGCACCTTGCAGTCTTTATGCTCAGCTAGGCTAACAGAAATCAAAATAAGTATCTCCTGGTTTAACTTTATATTCAGCATACAGACATGGGCTTTAGAATCAGTGTTGTCATCTAATTTGCGGCAAGAGAGCAAATAAGGGTGTTCCCCAGAAATGTCAAACTACTCTTTAAAAATGCCACAAAGGTGCAGAGAAGCTTTGGTGTTGCTTCCTCAGCTGCCACACACTCCACATGTAAGAGAGGAACGTGTGGTGTGACTTGGATTTGCCAGCTGGCATGTGTGTTGCAAAATTTTGAGCTAAAAGTTTTTTCTGCAAATTTCATCATATTTTAGGACTAATTGCAGCAGATGTGTCCTTTCATAGACCCCTCTCTTCTCTTACTGGAACTGCTACATACCAACAGCTGCTTGGATTACTTTCCTCATACTGAGAGCCACCTGAAAAGATTTCACTGATTCATGCACTGACCTGCTGTGGTAAAATGTGATGCTTGCCTGGAACCGGTTGTAATTGTTTACAATTTGTATCCTTTTGGGTTTTATCTGGTGAAAGCTTGGCAAGCTCTGTGGCAGTCTGGAATTTCAGATTTATTTGCAAATAGTTGTGTTGACATGCCTGTATTTAATTGTCCTCTATAGTGCGAACAGTTGCTTCGCTGACTCATATCTGCCAATTTGCACTGAAGTAATCCAATTAAGGTTTGGTTTTTAAGACCAACAGGGAAATAATTCCAACATGTCAGGCATCTTCAGGCACATGAAAAGCCCCCTCAAGACACTTGTCTCCTCACTAATATACAGAGCCAATACAAGATGTCAATTACAAGTCCATTTCTGTGAGTTACATCCCTCAGCTGTAACAGAAGCTCTCACTTGGTTGTTGTGTGTATCTTCTTGCATTAAGCAGATGCACTAAACACACAATGTAATGTGTATTCACTGTTTACACTGGCTAACCCATATTTGTAAGACACATCTTTGTCTCTGTATTTTAAACCAGTGAGGTGGTCCGGCAGGCAGAACAATCAACCAAAGTCATAAAACCTCCCCATAAACATACTGCAACATTAACATACAACAATATATTAAGCTCTTGTTATGTTCGTCAGTTCACTCTTTCAGAATCGAATATGAAACAGCAGACGCCAGATCAAGATTCAACAGGCTTTCCTGCATATCCTAGCCAGGCAGTTTGGCATGCAGGCACACACACACACACACATAGACACATAGAAATACACGTTCAGCCAAGCTGCTGGTCAGGGCATCAGTATTCAAACTGGCAACAATGAAAAGCAATCAGTCAGCAGGCAAAGAGCTAAGTGTTTTCCCCAGTACTGGTTTTCTTTCTTGATCTGATATGTTGCTTTTGTTACATCTCAAATGGCCCTTTCATGTGCTGAAAGCAGGAAATAATCTGGCGACGTAGATTTGTTTCTTCCGTGTCACGCCAAAGCCAAAGTGATTGTCTGGAGGAAGGAGGATAGGATATCCATTGACCAGAGAGCTCCGTCATTAATCAGCCAATTGCTGTGTCATTCTATGTTTACATCCATTGACCACGAAGCAACGTCATTAATCACCATACAGCTTTGTTTTATATTTTCATGTAAATGAGTGGCCTAAAACATATTGAATCGAAATGTCTTACTAAACTTAATTACATTTGCTGATTGCTAACTCCATGCTTTGTTTGCTGGTTGTGGTTGGTAGGTTATGACCTGAAACCCAATATTACACATAAGTCATTGGTGTATAGCGGTGCCTGTATGTTGTCAAGACCTGATATATCATATTCCTCTGTGCCATACAGCGTAATTGTTGTCCAGATCTATAGCGGATGCATCAGTGAACCGCACTGTTTCACTGGCTGACATGTTCCTTCATTACCCTGAACACACACACTGCACTTTGAATTGAATCAGTCCCACTGATTCTGTCCAGCTGCTGTTAATTGAGCACCAAATGTGTATTAATCCACCGCTGAAAATAGTTCCTAATGAATGCACCATTTACTCATGTTCGAGTGCCGCTCAGTGCCCCAGTCTTTCAGGTAATTAGCGAGCCTTTCTGAAAAATTAAACTGTAAATGTGTAACCTGACAGTGGTTCTGGGTGCCAACGTGTTGTTGCGTCTCTCTTTTCATGGGATTTCTGAAGAAACCCCAGGTCAATCCTTCAACTTCTTATGCTGAGAATTGTATTAATGTATATTTATGTTTTTTTCTTAATTTGGCCACAGGTTTCGCTTGATTAACATACAGTATATGAGAAGCAATAATGATGCTCTCAAAACATTCTTGAATACTCCATTATGGCGACTATCAGGGCTGCATTAATCAGCCAGCTACATCATTTGTATGAGATAGGCAATGCAGACATTTCAAATCAATGAGCAACTTGAGCTGCATGTTCAGCCAGGAATAGAGTAGAGTGTGGTCAACTTTGCTAATTGATGCCGGTTTTTATATTGTGCAGAAACTGATGGAAGTGAAGAGATGTCTGGGGTGCGATACAGCAGTGGCACACAAATGCTAACCTCATAAACAACCCACCAAACACCGACACACCATGCACATGATGGGTGGTCTTGGGCCACACAGCAGATGCGAGTTCTCCATACCGGCAACGCGCTAACACACTGTCATACTTCCATATTCCCTTGAAAATTCTTTCCCTCTATCGCCAATCCACACCCATTTTTCCCATGCTCTTTCTTCTGTCCAGCGCATCTTTCTGCATGGATGAGCTCATGCTGCATACAGTGGGCAGGACAGCTGTCTGCCATGCATAAGGTGTCCTCTGAGAGCCCCCTCTGGCAGGTGGAAACCCACTAGAGCCTCGTGCATACAAGGAGGGTCCCACCACTATGGGAAGGTCTGCAAACATATGGTGCTGAATAGGGATGTGCAGAGTTTTTCCCTTGAATGTGCCACCAACATCCAGGATGTGATTAAAATGCAATGAGGTCCTTGTGAGAGGGAAGGTGGCTTAGGTGGACTGACAATCATTATTGTCTTGTTACTGGCTGTCAAGCTACCGATGCCACACTGAGATACATCTCCTCTATGCCAAAGGGGTGTCACGAAATATGGCTGCACACGATCGAACATATGAAAGATTTTCTCCTAGATTAAGCATGCATTGGTGCCCTAAAAGCCCTGAATATGTATCATCATCTTTGTTCATGTTTTATTTTCTCATATATAGTTAGGTATTCAGGGTTTGAGGCGAGGTATGCTTTATTATACCTGCACAGCTGAATGCAACATGAAACTGTCCAATATTCTCTCTGTTCAGAAGCAGGGAAATTGGCTCTCAAATATGACCTTGTAATAGCCCTGTACCAAGACAGTGTCACCCATACAAACAAACCTAAAAACATCATGGCAAATTGTCAGGACAGGGGGAAAAAAATCCTCTCTGCAGGTCAAATAGCCCTTAGAATTACAAAACATACATTTCATGAATATAAATTGTATTTTATCATCGTCATCACTTTTCATTCGCTTTTATGCCTCCTGGAGATTTTTGTATTTCCTCGCATCTGGGGTGCATTCTTTCATGTCATGGTGTTGTAGTTGACCTTTTCCTCATTAGTTCATTATCTTGCTTCCATCAATTTATGTGGGAACATCCACTGTCACATACTTTCCGACAGGCATAATAGATTTGCAATGGAATAACAACACATCTCAGATTGATGGCTGAGCCGCTTCCTGAATGTCTGCCCTCCAGGAGACCATGAAGAGGCACAAAAAATGTAGCATTTATAATCACACATGGACTGGATGAGTATTCATTGTTGGAGGACCATTATAATTGTAACCAATTACAAATCATGTGTAGATAATCATTACCTTTTTTTTTCTTTAGAAATGCAAATTTTGTTCTCCTTCGTCTTCTCCTATTCTTTTATCTATCACACTCAATTCAGGTCACATGTCACATGAATCACATGAATTGCACATTGATTTGAATTGTCTGCATGGCTTTGTCACATAAAAAATATGCACCTAACTGATTAATGCAGGACAGATATTCATTGTAATGGATTACACAGTTCAAGAAAGTTTTAAGAGTCTGATTATTGATATTGATATGAGATTTCACTGATATAGAAAAGTAAATGTTATTGTTCAATTACATATAACAACATAACAATCAAAGCTTGTTAAGTGAACTCAGATGTATGCATCAGATGACACAAGAATATTATACAGGGTTTTACAGGACAAATCAAGTCAACCAGTGCTCAGTTTTTTGTTTTCTTTTTCAATTCAGGACTTGTCATTTCCTGCTGTCTCCTCAGCTGCATGCTGTCTTTGTTGCTGTAGGTAAATATTTGTTTGTCTGATGGATCTGTAGTGAGGTGCAATTTTACAGATAAAGCTCATGTGTAATTGTGATGAGATCCGTGATGTGTCCTCACACCCTTTTTTGCACATGCTGTCTCTCTGGCAAATCAAACCTCAGTCTTATTGAGGTGTTGTTTTACTATGAGTCAGCTTCTTTAGAACTATTCCTTTATTTGATGTTTTGACGGTGGCAGAGTCCAACGATAACGAAAAAACTAGGTGCCTTAGATCCAGTGACAGATTCTGATTGTGCTCATCAAACCATTTCAAGACCAAAATTGTTCTATTTTTCTCTCTCATTTGAGCGTAGTTTCAAAATTACTTCATTTCAGTGGATGTTGTATCATCAGAGGAGTCATCCATGGTGATAAAGAATATCCATGCAGCACTTTCATGAGGCTGAGGTCAAATTTCTGACATAGACGAATATCAGTATCAATCAATGTTTACCTATGGCGAGATGCATGGATTTCAGTCAGTTCAATAAAAAGGTACATCTCTAACCCTTGAATTAAGTGTGTGTGAACATATTGTCCCATTAGTGACTCAGTTAGTTTATACTTAAACCAACACTAAGTAACTTTTCAACCTTATAATATTTTAAGAACTTTTGTGATGGTACATCGACTTACAACAGGTTGAATGACACCTCTGTCATGGCCTGAGGGGTCTGTATCGCCCTCACAGAGCAGCTTGTGTGACTGTAAAATCACAAAACAGGCAGATCAACAGGTCAGCACCGAGTTGTTGCACGCGACCGGGAGATGAGGATGTTTACGACGCTACGCGCCGGTGCTCATGGGAAATGGGGTCTTCCTTCAGGCAAAACACTACCGCTTTGGTCCACTGGCGCCGCCAAACTCAACCAAAACTGAAAGTTCTTAAGTATTGTTTTAATTCAGAGAAGAACAGTCATCTGGAACTGGTTAGCTCACCAGCTACAGTGTTTCACTAACTGTACTGTAAGTGATTGTCTAAATATCAGCAAGCATCCAGAACCAGCTATTTGTAACTTTCTAAGCAGGAGCCAAGTAAAGATTTAAGAGAGTTTTGAAAAAGTTTTGAAAAGAAGGGATGAGGCTTTCTTTTTGACATTCTTGATTGCAAAAGAGAGTGACTGACTGAGTGATCATAGTTGAGAGATCATACTTCTTCTATTGGTCAGCCAAAAAACAGATAAAGGACTGAAAACAGCTGACTGTTGTTGGCATCCTATGTATACATAGGATGCAATGAGGTCAGTAGTTCACAGCAGTCTTCATACATTTAGCACATTGACCACAAGGTCCAGCCATATAGTAGGCTTTTGAAATAGTGTTGTTCGTTGTCAGTAGCAACAGTATTGAATGTTCTGCAAATTGTGACTTGCGGTCCCAAATACAAGTTCTTCTTCCAGCCACTCAAGGATAAAAGTTACATTTCATTTTCAAGGTTTAATCTCGCTATGCTATGATTCAGAACATGTTTATTCTAGTGGAATTTGCTGATGATACTGTACATGACTGTGTTTTGCAGTTCATCTTTTTTTACATCAGGGATTATTTTGCTCTTAATCTGATTAGCAGATGACACATTTCACAATCTCCATGAGTAATTTCCTTTCACAATCCCATATTCAGTCATACACCCCCCCCCCCCCCCCCCCCCCCTCCACCCGCTTCATCTGTCTGAGTACTTCAGCTCGCTGAAATAATATCACATGTCACTGTCACACAATCCATGCCGAGCTCACAGAGCCTTTTCTCCAAGCCCTTACAGTTTTGACACAATGTAGCAGTTACCTTACACTGAAGACAAACTTCAGTGACAAGCAGCCAACAACATGACAGCAGCATGAAATGGGATATGCCGCACTCGCAGAGACTGACACTCTGAGTTGATTGGAGTTTCTAATCACGTACGAAAAGGTCACAGAAGATTCTGAATGTAGCGCGCACATTTCCCAGAAGACGTGTGTGAGTGACATGCTTCCTAAATCTCCTTTTAAGCTCCTTAATGTTTACAGTACACAAAGCTGTTGTTACTGTTGCATTTGAAGTGTGTGCATGACTGTATGTGTGGGATGTGAAGGACAAAAAACAGAGGCTCCATCAAAGGATGTGGAGCATAGATGCAGCCTATACATGCTCATCTGATTCCATGTGTGTGTAGATGTCAGGAACCTATATCAGGCATCTTTGTGGTTGATGGTGTATAAGCACCTCCATCCTCTGCTGGGCTGCAGTCGCACTTCATGTCCTCAGGCTCCGTGGTGCTGCTACATAAACACAAATCCCTTAGTGCCCGTGGGGATTTCTTCCCAGAAGAAATGCACTGTCACCTGCTGTGCAAGGGGAAAATAACAATTGTTGAAAACATGACAGCTTCGTCCGCAGCACCTACCTTGCTTAGCAGAGCGCTGGACTGCAGTCTTAACTTGAATCCATAACACCTTATAGCTGGGTAACATTTACAACTATATTACTGCATTGGCTGTTGCAGAGAGTTCAGTTCAATTAGGGGATTTGTTCCCTGCTGTTTGACTGTGTGAACTTTGTACTGAACAAACCTGGTTTACTTGAATTGTGGATGTTCGATATACTGGTGAAAACTAGAGGAATAAAGTAATGGAATCTTTTATTTTATTTTTCTCTGAGTTATTTGTTGTGATAAAATAGTCACACCAGAGTAGGCCTACATAAATCATGTTTAGCACTTGGTATCTTTAAATATTTCCTCTGAAAGATTCTGTAATTTATATTTTTTTCAATTTTACAGAGTTGTGTAGTTGGCAGCAACTCATTTTAATTGTCAGTTAATTTTAGCTGTTGAGAAGAAAATGGTAATCGCATGCAGTCCCAATTATCCTGATCCAAAGGTAAGAAAGTGTCGGATGTGTTGTTTCATCTGACCCACAGACAAACCCAACTATAGCCATTTTGTAATGTTATAGAGAAAATCAACAGCAACAGCAAATCTTCACACTTGAGAAGTTGGAATTTGTTGGCAATTAATAATTGTGTCTGTGGCTTAGTTCATCAGTGTCAATGACTTGTCAAAATACCTAATTTAGCAGTTGGCACCAAAAGAGCATTAAAATTAATAGCCAAGGGAAACTCAACCTCTTTAACTTGAGGCTTTAAAAGTCAATGCTGTTTAGTTCAAGACTAATGAAAAAAAATATTATGAAAAATAATATATCAGGGGGTGGAGAGTTAGAAAGAAGGGATTTTATACGTGACCTCCACAAGCATAACACACCTGACTTGCAGTCAGTGGCTGGCCCAAAAGTATGAGACTACTTTTCCAAATAGGATGATAAATATGTTAACAAATAAGAAGAAGATAATAAGAAACTTCAAGTTGTTTTATGAAACTTGCATATTAATCTAAATGTATACTGTTCACAGGTTGTAGCAAACAAAATGTGTTGTATATATTTATTTTAAATCTCTTGATATCATTCTCGGTACACTGATATAAACGTCATAATTTAAATATGGGTCTGGATATTATGTATTATTTCTGTGTCTTTTTAAATATACCCTTTGTGTGGTGGTAGAATGAGGTCACTGCTTTGACCTGCAGCATCTGTGAAGCTGTGTGTCTCATGTGTGCAGGACCTCTGAGGATTCATGTTGTCCCATGTATCCCAGTGTGCTTAGCATTGCCTGTTGAAATAATGATGCAAGCCAGAGTCTGTGTTAAAGCTGGGTCAGATAGTATGTTGCAATCCTGTTCCTCTCCCTCTGGGAACACATGTGATAGTCATAATATTTGGATTTCTCAAGGGCACGTGTTTCTGTTGCATCCTTTGTGATCAAGCACTTTAATAGGAAATGCATGTTAATACCAGGGTGTGCCCTCATTTGCACTCAAAATGGCCTTAAAAAAATTTTTTGGCAGGGGGGCATGGATTCAATAAGATGTTTACATGGTTGCATTACGTCATTCCTGCAGATTTGTCAGCTGCACATTCAAGCTGCCAATCTCTTGCTCTGTCACATCCCAGAGGTGTTCTACTGGATTCAGCTCTTGTGACTGACGAGGTCACAGAAGTTCAGTCCCTGTCACACTCAAGAAACCAGTTTGAGACAGCTTAAGTTTTGTGACATGGGGCATTATCCTGCTGGAAGCTAGTCGCTAGTGGAGGATGGTCAACTGTGGCTATAAATGGATGTGCATGGTCAGCAACAGCACTCAGATTATATCTAGTATTCAAATGATTGATGGGTATTTAAAGACCTCAAGTGTGTGAAGAAAAACCTTAACCTCCATTACACCACCGTCAGCCTGGACGGTTGACACAAGGCAGGTTGGGTTCATGGATCCATGCTGTTAACACCAAACTCTGACCCTACCATCTGCAGCATCAGCAGAAACAGAGATTAGACCACATTTTCCCTGTCTTGATTTGTCCAGTGTATTTCAGTCCGTGTCCACTGCAGCTGCAGATTTCTCTTCTCGGCTGACAGGATCTACATTGATGTGGTCTTCAGCTTGTGTAGTCCGTCCACCACAAGGCTGGATGTGCTGTTTATTCTGAGATGCTTTTTACTCACCACAGTTGAGAGTGGTTATCTCAGTTACCTCTGATCTCTGTCATCAATGACATCTCTCCAACTGTAGATCCAACATTCCCTGGATGTTTGATCTGGAGAAAGCAAAACTGCTATAAACCGCTGTCGAGCTGTGCAGTTCGAGTGCACAAACTCTCAAACCAACCTGCCTGGCATTTTTTTTTGTCATTGCCATGTTAGATGTACATTAACTGAGGCTCTTGACCTGCATCTACAGGATTTTATGCACTGCACTGCTGCCACATGATTGGCTGATTGCATAATAACATTAGTGTTCTCACTCAGAGTGTAGCAACTCTGTTTCAACACTGAGTTAAACTGTGTCCAATGAAAACATGAGTCGTTGTGGAGTTGACCCTTTACAGTTCTCACCGATTGTCATTGAAGACTACTGAGTAAATAGAGCAAATATTGTGTTTTAAACAACATAAAATATGAATTAACACAATTGTAGGCACGATGAATTACCATAATTATCGGCAGAATGTTTTTAAATGTGTAAATAACGTAGGCAAAATGTCCTTTTTTAATTACAAATAAAATATATATTTTTAGCAGCTATCACTATTTATTGTATATCGTCTTCCACTAAGTTATTTTAACATACAGTATATAACAGTTTACAGAGAAACATCAGTGCAAGAATAACAAAGCAACAATAGAGACTAAGAAGAAGCAGGCTGATCACACCTTCAGTTATTCCATGGCATATGGATCAACCTAGGACATATGGGTATTGCACTTTTTCAGGGTCTCACTCACACTCACATTCACATTCAAGCATGCGCACACACACACATACAGTACACACGCACATGCACACTTATGTATACAAAGATATACACTCATACATAGTCACCTATGCAGCTGTGAGTGTCATCCTTTATTCATTGAGCAGTGGGCAAGAAAAGCAAAACAGTCACTGCTGTCAAAGGAAATATGGAGCTTCTAAAAATAAGATGTTTTTTTATACCCCCACTGTCCTTCCATCGCCCACCTCCACTGACAGCTGCAAACAAGACCTACTGCATTTTATTAACCTGCACCACAACTGTTAAATCCCTCTTATCGGTGAGAAAGTATTACAAATGCAGTTATTCATTTAATATATGTTAATAATTGTATTATTTCCCATAAGACTGATGTCTTATTGGGAGTATGATTTATCTTGTAGCATCCCAAGGAGTATGAAGAGAAGTATCCAGGATCTGCTCTTCAGTCTGAGGTCACGTAGCGTTCATGTAGCACTCTGGTTTAGTCATCAGTCCGAGAGTTGGATGTAAACCCTGTCTCTCTCTGTTGTCCTCAGTCAGTACCCTGAACCTTAAATTGCTCGTGGTGAATAGAGCCCAGCTGCCTAAAAATTCAATATCGTACTTGACACATGGCCAGACTTTTTAAAAGGGAGATAACCTATTAGAGCTTGTATGAATAGTCCAACATAGGTTAAAAATATCTTACTTTGACTTCAGATTTAGTCAAATGAAAGGAATTAAGTTGATTCCATTTAAATATTTATTGAGAATATGTCTCCTGAAAATGCAAGGTTACATTTCTTTCCCACTGTGTCTCTTTTTTTAAATGTAAAAAACAGATGCCAGCATTTTTTTTTCTAATCAAACACACACAGGGCACTTTGGATGATGTCTGACTGCAGCGATGAACTGTAGAGACACTGAATATTTGCAGAAAGTGATCGGCTGTCAGTCAAAGTGCTGGCCTCCGGTGCCGATGCCTTTTGTCATCAGAGCTCCTACCTGCCCCTGCGGTCTACGCTAGGACGGACAGGGGGAAGAGGCTGAGTGCAGATCAGGCCTGACACACCCTGCCAGGCCAGATCGGAGCACAAAGGGAAGAGCGGGATGCTGCCTCTGTGCTGCATCCACACACTCACTCTCCAGCTGACAGGCCAATGTCAGAGCATGCCAGAAATATATGGTAATTACTATCTGCACAGTCCAAGAAAGGGGAATGGATTAACACAACCTGGTTACAAGACGAAGAGCTGCCTCAGAAATATATATATTTTTCGCCCTCCCAAATGTGCACTGCAGTTCCCCTCCTGCCTGTCTCTGTGGATCAGAGGCAGCAAGAGGAGTTGAGAGGCTGTCACTTTCTCTCTTTTTCAAAGCCAAGCGCTTTAATAGGCTGCCAGTGTGACCCAGCCGCACTCTTTGTACTACACGATTACTGTGTTTAGTTGTGGACCTAATGCTGCTGACCTCTATTTTCTAATGGGGAGAGAGACCTTTAAGGGGCACTCAAGACTGAAATCACTTGTGTGTGTCTCCAGTAAGAGTGGATTTTTTTTTCCTAGTCTGTGTATGTGTGTTGACCCTGTTTGTGCTCCCACCCGAGGCTTTGAGAGCGCGGAGCATGTGCATCCTGTCCGGTCCTGTAAAGGAAACAGTGGAACAGAGGATTCCTGCAGCCTGGAGCAGATATGGGAGTACAACAGTCAGCAACGCAATGTGGGATGACAGTAGTTTAACTGAGGAGGGGTTTTCTGGCTTTGCTTTTGTCGGTTTGTGTTTGTTTCTGTGCAAAGATCAGGCAGCCTCTCAAAGACGCACCCTATGAATGTGTAGATTCTTATATGACAAAATTGTGAGTTTGAGACTTTTCCCATGCAAAGTCTGTGGCCATGTTGTTCGTCTGAGGGAGGGGCCCCTCTCCCTTCCAAGTGTTTCAGAAAAAGTAGTTTACATTGTACCAGATCAGCATGTACCCTGTACGACACCAGCCAGCAACCCATCCCACTCATGAATGTAATACCCCACTACTGACGCCTGCACTCAGATAATTATCCCACCCCGGAGACGATGAGCATGCACTGTTTTGATGTCAATTTGTACATTTTGCAGCATTCCCACATCCCACTGCTCTGTAATTGGGTGATTAAAAATGCATATTATTGTCACAGTGTGCTTTTACATGTATTATTAATATCAAGTGATGAGGCAGCTGATAATATGTATATTATGATGCCAGACCATGCTGATCTAACAGTAACACTGCCGACGTCCCTTTGTATTGACAGATGGCTGCTTTGCTTATCGGGGGAGAAAAAAAAAGACTTTAATTGTTCATCCTTGTCAAAAAAGTTGTTAGTGTCTAAATGAATATGTATTGCTATAAGCAGTGGTGGCCGACGCCTCCGGGGACAGGGTCAGTGGCTGGCTTTGCCATGAGGCTGCAGCAGCAGGATGAGGCAGGAGGACAGGGCATGTATTGTGCAGAAATTAATCACATTACAGGCAAAAAAAACAAAAACAAAACCTGGCTGTTTTTTCATCTAACTGGCTGACGTCATTTGCTTTAACGGCTACATGAGGGTTGACTGTCAGTGCCAGTCATGTCCTCCAACTGCTGCTCTTTACAAAAACGTGGGTGTCCTCCGCTTCAATTTGTCTATTTACGTCAAATCAGCATTTACCTGCACATACCATGCTTATCTTTTCATTGCTGAACGACAAACCTTACAAGTTCTCTCATGTTTTGCATTTCACTATATGTACATGGCAACAGTGATTTGAATAGGTGAATAGAAGCATATCATTATATTAATGAGTGAAGGGGCACGCCACCATCTTTACACATACAGTAAAGGTCACTTAACTCATCATGTAGTGAACAACTCGGCCTGTGAAAACAGTCGTCTTATGTCACCTGTGTGGCTCTGGAGGAACTTTTCTCGGGATGTCTCAGCCTTTCCCTCATGTTTGTGGATACATTTTACATACGTTTTAACTCTCACAAATCCCTTAACTCTGTGTATGAGTAGCAAATTACCGTCATATTCCTTTAAGAAAATACAAATATTCCACCTCTGCCTTCCTGTTGTGTATTGATAGAATGATTTATGCAGCAGCTAACACATAAAGTTGATGTTTTCGGTGCTTTTGAGCCTTATTGTTGGCTGTTCGCAAAGTGAAAACATTGGCAGTGTACTCAGTTTAACCAAACTGTGGGGAAGAGGCTAAATATACTTAGTTTCTTTTGACCGCTAAATCAACTCTGGAGTTTGACTTATTCAGCACAGTCCAAAATACACAAAAGATGATCCACCACAACCATAAAATCCCATAGCGCCTATACACACTGTTGAAAATCTCCTGTGATAATTATTCAAAATGTTTTTATAGAACAGTTTAGAGTTGAAAAAAAAAAACCTCATGATGTATGTATACACACAAACAGCAGAAAAAAATCTAAGAAAAGAAACTAACACCATCGGATTTCATCCTCAATCATGTTTCTCAGCCCTATCTTTAAAGGATATGTTTGCCCCTGTAATCACTGAGAATATCAATTATTCAGAGTTTTCAAATGCCTGTTAATAATGGTCAAAAGACATCAAAGAGACACTGTGTGAAAGCCCTGCATCATCAACTTCCTTTGGCTTTCGCAGCTTGTCTCTGCATGATATATAAATAAAGTTATGATGCTATAAATAAAACATGTTCAGTGTATTCACTGATGAAAAGACAGAAGAGGGTCTTTACTGTGTCACTGAAGTACAATGGGACAAGGGAATATTCTACAAAAGCAAAACGACTAAAGTAATAGTTGAAAGCCATTTAAATTTAATGAATGTTGTCGTATTTTTAACAGTTGATATTATGTATAAAATTCTTTCATTCTTATACATACAGTATTATTCATATTATTTCTTTGCCTTTATTGAACTGCCCACTCACATTGCAAAGTAACATTTCAGCTGACAGTATACACACACAGCTATACAGTATGTGTGTCCTTCCACAGGTGTCCGAAGAAGATAAAGACATTCTTTTCCAGGCTGTCATAAAGAATGATAGACCTAGTTTGGGATTACAGCCCACCTTCTTTGTCCTCCAGCTCCATCTTTTTATCACAATTCAGCCGGGACGTGATCTTAGCTATGCGAGGACACAGGCATGTTTGACTTGCATGTCTTGTTCAGCCTTTGAATATTCAGCGAGGCCTGCCCTTTGAAGATGCTCCCGTGTCTCCTTATGTGAGTCAAGCAGCTTTATTCACTGTGACTTCTGCAAAGTGATCTTTAACCTAGAGGGAAACCACAAAGAAGTCTTCTGGGACCTCTGCAGACCCCTCTCCAAAGGATCATGTTTTAGAAATAACAATGTTTTTTTCTGTTTTAAGTGTGCCACACTAAGATCATGGTATGTTTTTTTTCACATCAGTTTTTTTCAGATTTTGGTCTAAAACAACTTAAATTGTTATTTAGAGCTGATGTAGAGAGACTGCTGCTATTGTAATACAAACAAGGCTGATTTCCTGTTACCATGGCAGTTGTCATTGTAATGCTGCCTTGCAGGGCAGCTGGATTTCTTCTACAATTTGTCTTAAAGATGTCCTGGCTTTATACCAGGGAGTATTGTGTAACCCATAAAATCAATGCCCTGGATGATTTTCTGAAGACCGTTCGGCCAGCTGTGTGAGACATCTCATTATGTTTTTGCTCTCTGTGGTATTCTGCAGCTCATGTTGTTCCATGCAGGCATATGGGTTTTAAACATAGAACGAGAGCAGGTGCAGCCATCGTCCAAAAGCACTGGAGAGGAAACAAACACAAACAACATGCCTTATCCTGCCTTGAAGTGTCCCTTGTCCCTATGGACCTCTGCTGTGCCATTACTCTGTGTTCAGCTCCACATGTACAGCAGCCAAACCCTAAGCCCAAGCCCCAAATGATGCTGATCAGTACAGTACCTGCTCCTCTCAGACAGCAGGAGGATGGGATCATGCTGTGATAAATGGCCAAGCAGCTATAGGCAAGGGGAACGGGAGGGTTCTTCCTACACTGTTTTGTTTAATTGCTAGCCTAGTAATAAGTAGGGAGGTTTGATTAAGCTCAGCACGAAAATATAGCATTGTATTCTTGTCAGTTAGACTTGCTTCCAAACTGAGCAGCAGATTATGTCACAACATTGAAATTTGATGAGTCAACATCAATCATTTGAAGGACTCATCGAGGAAAAGATCTCGATTCTGACCTGTAGAGGGCTGTTAGTCAGAAACCTCATCCAATTATTTCAACACGGCTTAAATTATGCCAACTGAAACTGCCGGCATCAGGAGTAAATTGATGGATACTTTTTTATGCCGAAGTAACTCTTCTCTTACAATTACACTACTACTTTCTCTGTGAAACTCCCTGTAGACATGCTGTCTGTGGTTGAATATGTTACTAGACCGATGAATGTGGTGACATAGTGATTCTAAAGGGGGCTTTATTAATGAGATTTTTCATATTAATTGGATTGCATTGTTAAATCTACTGAACAGTTGTTTCAATTGAAACACTGGCTCTAGTGTAAATTGGATTATTGACCAGGTTAATGAAGTCCCTTAATTTCTTAAATTCATCCACTGTAACAGTTAATGAATTGTTACCACATAGTAATTACATAATTGATATCACTTTATCATATTACCAACAATTAATTAATGACAATTCTAGGTCATTGATTTTTATGATTAATTCTCTTCCATAAAGTCGTATCCTGATGTCAAACTGGAAGCCCATTGAACCAGAAAACTGAAGAAGGTCTTCTGTCTGTATTGGTTGCTTGTGGATGAGCGCTTGGCCATAGAATCACACCTTCTCTAAAGAAAGACGGAAAGAACGCCTGAATATCAAGTCTTCAAAATGTGTTCTTTGGTAATTTTGAAACACTCTAACACAATGTAGTGACACGAGAGAAAAGCTGACATTTAAACTCATTGATTTTAGCAGTCTGACAGGTACTTGCCAACATAATGTACCACTTCCTGTGAGTAACAAGTCACACCTTTTGGTTGGTTTCATAACGGCACGTGTCAACAACTCCTGTCAAATCCTGAAAGTTTGAAACGGTTGGAAATTGTCCTGTCTTGATAGGTTTCTCATCAAAATGGTGAAGACTGTGATAAGCATTAAAATGAGCAGTGAGCCTTAATTTCACACCTTTTCTCAAGCTGTTCATTAGGTTGCGTAGAACAAACGCCACTGATATCAATAAATTAAGACATTTAGAAAGAAGAATTTACTGTGTCAAATAGGCAGCTATGGATGAGCAGAGATAATTATCGTGGGTTTAAACGTGTTATCTGCTGCAAAGCATCAGGTCACCATGCACTCGTCAAATGTTTTGAATACTACGTGTTTTTTACATAATGGTAACGCGCTATAAGGAACCGACTGGAACAGACCAGGAACTAATATCTATGAGGGCTTCCTGAATAATTCTGAAAAAGGAATTAGATATCAGACAGTAGAGAACAGGCTGCTGGCGACCATTTTAATGAGCAGTAATCTAATACTAATTTTGCCTAATATAGTATATTTGAGTCTGCCTACTAACTAATCGCTGCATCTAATGAATCCTTCTTGATTTACTCCAAATCAGCTGCATGGTATACATAACCAATAACTAACTGATTACTTTGTTGTTGTATGTTTGATCACCACACTGAGTTTGTTACTAGAGGCAAATAATTACTTATTTATCATCCTTGAATTAAGAACAAAGACAATAAGAGGATTAACGTTTTGGAACAGTGGCAAGCCAAGTATAGAAAAAATCCTGATTTTGCCCATACGCAACAACAAGCCAACCATTCTTTTTAGCAGTAATTTCCCTGTGAAATATTTTTATTGAAGTTAGCCTGCGAACTAGCTAGCCTCACCCTATCTTTTGCATGTTTTTATAGAGGGTGAATGAAGCATACATTCTACTCTTAAGACACAACACTGCTTAGAGGGGTCATTATAACCTCATGTTGTAAAGACAACATCCAAAACTCTTGACACGTTCAAGCTGCAGAGAGAAATTACAACTAGCCCTTTAAACTAAGGCTGGGTATCGCTACTGATTTACTGAATCAATTTGATTCAAGGTCCTGATTCGATTCAGTTCAATATTGATTCATTTAAAGCTTCAGTCTCACCACCACCAACACCAGTTTTGCTCAGTTATGTTATGAGAGAGATTTTCACAGAATTAATGCTGCATATTGTACAAAGATGGAACTATTTAACCAGGTGCATTATTGAAAATATTAATTATACATTAGAAATTGACCCAAAAGCAGTTGGGTAATTCACATTTATTTAACATGACCCTCCCCAGAAGTAACAACAGTGCAACTCTTTAGTTAAGTCGTGAGTAAATTCAAGTACTGTAATCAGTGTGTACATTGAATGGACACAACTAACAGTGTTTTCCTGACAGCTGAGAATATTACTGTCAAATATTGTCTCTCCTCTATTAAATGTGAAAGGAGGCTGAGAATCGCAAGACATGTCTGTTCTGATGATACAAGTCAGAGTTCCTGAAATGTGTGTTTCTCTTCTATAATACACATTCTACATCTCGGAGCCGACGTCTTTCCACCTTTTGGGCTTCTTTACCTTTCAAACCGGGCTTCAAATGAAGATCAATATAAATTGGAATGTTTTTTAAAACCCAGCCCTTATTTTAACATAGTTAAAACTCTGAGCAGTACAGACTGTCTTCTTGAAGTTTGGAGAAAGGAAAGAGGTTTCATGGCTTCTGTGAGAGATGGGACTGACTAGCTTTCGCCACAATAAAATGCCCATCAATTGGCTAGCATATGGTGTTGCTGTGTCAGTTAAGGATACGATGATGATACCATGTTATGATGTCAGTATTCATATATATGTGCTCTTAATTTATCTATCCGTTGGTTATTTTTGTCATTATTATTAGTGCCGTGTCAGTTGGTACCATGTTACCTCAAGTACTCTTAAACCAGAACTATTTAGGAACTTCTTGTTATTCATTAAATAGCAACTTGCTAATTACCAACCCCATTATTGGTCCATTATAGCTTCATTACCTGCTCAGGATTTCATGCACTTAATTGTGGAGATATTAGGAGTCTTATTTGTTGTTGTGGCCTTTGTAAGAAAGGATCTGTTTACTCAGTTTCGCCGTCTGGGGAAATGTAATTAGTCATATCAACACACACCCCACTCTCCCAAGTCCTGAGTTGTGTATGTAGAACTCTCACATATCCTGTTATCAATTTTCACCTTAGCGTGATATGGCTCTGTCAACATTTCACTATCCTGAGGAGGTGTGTAACTTATTACACACCTCACAAACCAAAATATCTTTGTCCCTTCTACTCTGTTTTGTGACCACTCCAAAAAACAAAAGAAAGAGAAAATATAACTGTGTTTGTTTCATCCAAAATCTGCTCCTTTTTTCACAGATCTGGTATTCTCCTGGATCTTCAATGAATTCCCAACATACGTGAAGCAGGACACTCGTCGCTTCATTTCACAGGAGACGGGGAATCTGTACATCGCCAAAGTGGAGCCCTCAGATGTTGGAAACTACACCTGTGTGGTGACCAACACCGTCACAAAGACCCGAGTCCAGGGTCCACCTGCTCCGCTAGTGCTCCGCAGTGATGGTGAGCCCTGCTTTTGAACAGACTAACCGCACTAACGTCATGTAAACATTACCAACCACAGACTTCTGAGTAGTTAGTTAAGAGCTTGGTTCAGGGTATTTGTGCTGCTGCATATCATATTGCTAATCATCATAAATGAATCTACTAATTAGAGTATGCCATCATTGGGTCATTTCTTTGGTTGCAAATGCTTCCTGTTAATTGTTCTGAATTGGCCTAATCAAATCCATGTATTTGCAGAAGGAGTATATGTTAAATCTGTGTTCGCACACACCCACCTCTTCATTAGGCTTCCATTACAGGATGATTTGTGATGCAGCTCTGCTCTTGTTGAGTTTTTGTGCAAACAGAAATGTCCCCTTAACCATTTACGCATTGGGCTTTTTTTCATCTGTTTTTCTTCATGCTTTCATTAGTGCTAAAAAATGCAGCTCGTCCATTCTGTGTTGGGATCTCTTGGGCTGATTTAATACAGCAGTGCTAAAAGCACCAGTCCTGGTCATGGTAAAAAAAAAAGCCAAACTTGTCTGTAGGACACGTGATTTTGAGGAATACAAATGCAATTCAAAGGTTAATTATCTCATTGTTCGTTAATTTCAGAATGTCCTTTAACATGTGTATCTGATGCTTTAGGCTGGCCTTATCAAGACACTCTGCAGGAAAGGTCATTGTCAGCAAGTAATCTAATTGTAGGCCTGTTCCTCACCATATCTAATGTAATACAGTAGAACAAATATGAAGCTAAATGTTACTATGACTACAAATGCAGTTTGTTTCGGTTTTTAATATTAATTACAGCTAATCTGAGGAAGAGGCAGATACATACAGTAACTCCTCCTATGAAACACCGCCTAATGGATTATTTCCAGACCTTAATGTAACCATTCATCACAGGCAGATTTACAAATGTTTATGAATGTTTTTTGAAATTACTGAATTGTGGCAGATACTTTACCATCAGAAACCTCATTAAGAAATATTAACCACAGTTTTTTTTCCCACTGCATAACCCATCCCTCCTTTTTTCAAACATAATCATTTAAAGGGTAGTACATACCTTTTCTTTTATATTAACTAATATATTCACACCATATGTCATGTTTTCATTAGGCTGCTTTTACACTAATTTGGTTATTACAGATTTGTCACCGTGGAAAGTTATTCAGGAGACATATTAAGTTGAAATATAGAAATGTGAATATTATATTACATATAACGTTGTGGTTGTAAAATGTTTAGATTATAGAGAAGTAGCGAACACATCTACATTCTAGTGATGTACTAATTGTGAATCTACTTATGAATAATAAAAGAAGCAGTGAAAGAAAAGCAACATTAACTTGAGAAAGGGAGGTTAATGTTGGTATTTTATAGTGATGGTACCATGAATAAATCTGTGTTCACACAAAGAATCAACATTGTACTAAAATCACAGCATTTCCTCTGTTCACTTTTAAATGTAATCTTGCAGCTCTGCTGTGATAATACAAGGCCCAGCTTGCAAACTAGTCAGGAAGGACCCGGCTACAGTTCTCAGGGGAATCAGCTGACACACTTCAAATTACAGCAGTAATGCAGAGATACCACCACAGTTTAAAGAAAAAAAAGCTGTGAATTAGGTTGTCCATGTTGTGGTAACAATATACACATTGAAATTAAGAAAATAAATTCTCAAAGACAGTGTAAATAGCTGGTGCATTTTTTTTCACAGAGCTTCCCTCTTCCCTGCTTCTTTCCTCGCCACACCTTTATCTCACCGAGGCAGCGGTGCAGTCAACAAAACATCGAGCCCCACCTCGCAGTCATGGGGGCTCGAGTAGAGAGGGGGCAGGCAGGCACATTAAACAGGTGTCCCCTACAAAAGGTTATGGTATAAGACAATTACCCGTCCACTTCCACCTGTCTGCTCTCACATGGGTGATAGTGCTGTGCTTACATTCCAGTATGAGACAGTTGTGATAAGGATCTGAATTAGCTTTCACAGTCACTCAGGGAGCCATCCTGATAACACATGCCTCACCAAATCAACGAGATGAAATTGGCCTGTTTCCTCCATCTCCAGAGCTATTTGTGCAACACAGCCCTGAATTACAGCAATGGGAGGAAAACCTATTGTTACACTGGCGGTGGAAGTGGATTAAAATACCATATTGTGCACCCAAGGCTGGGAGCAGGCCCAGTTGGTAGAAATAAAAGTGTACCCAATTACAAATTTATTGATATGATTTACCTTAGTGTCATTTTAGGTGAAGAGTACAGTAGCTTACACATGTGCAGTGATGTTAGACACTCCAGTCTTGATTTATGAATAAGTCTCTCCCAAAGCTAGCACACATCCCCGTCTTCTCCTTTATCCTGAGAATTTTAGCATGCACAGCAGCAATATTATAATCCACCAGAGCTGCTTCACCGACAGTGAATGGGAGGCTTTGTAGACACAGTGGCAGTACCCAGGGGGATTTTATGGGCCCATTTTCTGGTTCACAGCTGTTAGCACTACAACAAGATGAAACTCATCTGGATGTAAAAGCTCAAACCATGTATGAATTCTCAAAGTTGTTTTTTTTCCATTCAACATCAGTGTGTCGCGTGTCCACTGGAGAGCTGTGTTTTGGCTTCTTTTTCTCATTATTTTCAATGGAGGAGTGTTCAGTGACAGCACTGAGAGCCGAGTGCACTTCTGCTGCTCAGATCGCACAGTGGTGGAGGTTGAAAAACATTTCAACTTATAGAGAAAAGACGGCAGCACTTAAAAAAATGTTTGCAGTAGTTTGTAGCAACAGCAGAAGCCACAATTTGTGTTTTCATTCATTTATTTTTTTATTTTTGCCCGATTTTTGCCCGTTGTTTAACTTGAATCATAAAAATAACTTTTTTCCCCCCACTAATACAGAGACTCATTTGCATTTCTCTTTCAGGTGTGATGGGTGAATATGAGCCAAAGATTGAAGTTCAGTTTCCAGAAGTTGTTCATGTTGCCAAAGGATCCACTGTAAAGTTGGAATGCTTCGCCCTGGGAAAGTAAGTCAGGCTCAACATGCTGAATAGCATATAAAAGAAAAAAATATTGCTAGAAAAGCACTGGGATTTTTTTTTATGTGTTTCTCAACTTTGCTGCAATCCCCATGCGTTTCAAGCTAGGCTGCACACATCCAGGAAATTAAAGAGCACGTGTTGTGGTGTAGGAATCCTCAGCTAAAATCTGGATTTGTGACACAACTGTGTCTAGAGTTAGAATAGTGAGACGTTGTGCTTCACTCCATGAAGTGTAAAGTGTTTTTTTCTACATTCACCAGAGAATCAAACCCATGAATAATATTGTACATGTTAACTCTCTGCTTTAACTCTCTACCATACAGTAATCTTCAGCCATGTATGTGTATCTGTACAAGGAATTTTACTCTAGTTTCTAGTGTCACTTCTAGTGTAATTGTGCACTCATCTGAGAACAAAAGAATAATCTAAAATATATATAAAATATACCAAATATAACATTTATATGCAGATAAAACATACTAAATAATATGATGGTGTGTGAGAGAACATAGTGCTGGAATATGTAATAGTACATTATTATCATTTACTTTAAATAGACCTGCATGCCAGGGATGGATTATGCACAGTACATGAACTGTATCTGTACATATCTGTGTGAAGGTAATATAGCCAGTTTATTTTATCTTTAACAAATATATTTCCTGTAATGTGTGTTAATATAAGTCTTAAATAGTTATATCTTCCGACAGCAATCACTTACATAGAGTGTTTGGTCTGAAACACGGGTCTGTCAGTCACTCTGCTCTGCTGTGAGTCGAGGATAAAACTTTCCTTGTATCCTACAACCTTTATCCAATGAGGAGAGAGAACGACATAAAGGGGCGGTCCTCTCTGTGTGCAGCCAAGCGATGCGTGTGCATGTGGTGACGTAGGGACGAGGGCGGGGACTGCTAACTCCATCGGCTGACAGGAAGTTAGCCAAAACGACCGGATCGCTTACTTCTGCTTTAAGGATCTTAATAACACAATCTAAGGTTGATATGAGCACATTGCCCAATAATCTTGCAAATATAGGGACATTTGAGACATTAAATTTAGATATTTTGGGGGTGTACACATGACTGGAAATTCAGTGATTTTCATTGAAAGGACAATCTGGTAATTGATTTATTCATGCATCATTTAGATACACCAAAATGAAAAAAATATTAATAGCATAAGAATTAGAGTGATTTATGTAAATTTATAATAACTGGGATTGACATGTTTTAATATTCACTAATTCTGCAGTACAAAAAAGGGTAACACTTTACAATAAGGTACACAAAATTAGAGTAGTTAGTGAGTAACTAATGAAGAACTAATGAGGAACTAATGAGTAGTTAGTGAGGAATTGAGCTACACAAAATTACAGTAGTTACTGAGGAACTAAGCTACACAAAATTACAGTAGTTACTGAGGAACTACTGATTAATTAACTATTAGTTAATGGTCAGTTCTTCAGGAACCCCTGATCAAATTTCAGAGGAGTAGTTACTGAGGAACTAATGAGTAATTAGTTAGGGAAATGAGATACACAAAATTAGAGTAGTTACTGAGGAACTAATGATTAACTAACTATTAGTTAATGGTCAGTTCTTCAGAAACCCCTGATCAAATTTCAGAGGAGTAGTTAATGAGGAACTAATGAGGAACTATTAATGATCAGTTCTTCATTAACTCATGATCAAATTTCAGAGAAAGTGAATCACAACTTGATGATTAGTGAACTAGTTACTTCATCAGTACAGAATCATTACTCAATAACATGTCCAGTAGTTAACCTTTATGACCTAAAGTGACACATAATGAGTGGTTTTTCATTTCTTCATCTTCATCTTTACATTAGTAGTTCCTTAAAAAAATCACAGACAGCAGGATTCTTGAGAAGATTTTATTCATTAATTTCAGACCACATACACATCAATATGACCATCCATGTTGCCTTTGAAATAAATATGATGTTTGTCACATGTTTGGTAGGCTAAATGAATGTATCATGGGGCTGTGTAGTACTGTATACTGATCACACCGTGGTTCACAGTAAAGTTGTTTGAGGTGCACAAAATTTAGACTAGTTATTTACTATGAAACAAATTTGGAATGAATGAGGAACTCACTATTGGTGAGTTCTTCAGTAACTCCTAATCAAATTACTGAGGAACTAACTATTACTTAATCATTAGTTACCCTTTTTGTGTACCTTAAGGTAAAGTGAGACATCAAAATGAGTAGGTAATGAGTACTGAATCATTACTGGATCATTAGTTACCCTTTTTGTGTACCTTAAGGTAAAGTGAGACATCAAAATGAGTAGGTAATGAGTACTGAATCATTACTTAATCATTAGTTACCCTTTTTGTGTACCTTAAGGTAAAGTGAGACATCAAAATGTGTAGGTAATGAGTACTGAATCATTAGTTACCCTTTTTGTGTACCTTAAGGTAAAGTGAGACATCAAAATGAGTAGGTAATGAGTACTGAATCATTAGTTACCCTTTTTGTGTACCTTATAGTAAAGTGAGACATCAAATTGAGTAGGTAATGAGTACTGAATCATTAGTTACCCTTTTTGTGTACCTTATAGTAAAGTGAGACATCAAAATGAGTAGGTAATGAGTACTGAATCATTACTGAATCATTAGTTACTCTTTTTGTGTACCTTATAGTAAAGTGAGACATCAATATGAGTAGGTAATAAGTACTGAATCATTACCTAGTCATTAGTTACTATTTTTGTGTAAGGTACACAAACATTACAGTAGTTACTGATGAAATAATGAAGAACCAAAATAATCATTTGCCTCTATGTGCACCAAAATAAGTTTTGTCTTCACAGGCACCAAAATAAGATTTTACCTGCACAGGTACACCAAAATAACATTTTTTTGAATGTCCACACACAAGAAAATATGATAGAATGTAAAAAAAAAAAAAAAAAAAAAAAAAAAAAAAAAAAAGAGAAAGAAAAAAAAGAAAAACCTTTGTAGCTTTCTTGTTTTAATAATAGCCTAATAAAAAATAACAAGTGTGTAGCGTCCCCAGCTAAATGATGGTCACAAATGATGAAACTGATGGTTCACATTCCTTCATTCCATGGACCGTATTCAGTTGCAGACACACCGTAAGAGCTATGAGAAGAAGAAAATACAGTTACCTTTCCTTTTACATAAATGAAATTATTTTTAACTGCTTTTATCACATAAACAATCATGTAAGTTGACTCCCTTTTTATCTATTTTAATCAAAAGACAATATCCAAATGGAGTGCTGTATTACCATGAAATAAATATTTTTAACCGTTTGTTTTTAATCCAATCAACTGTTTTTAACCTTACCAGACCTCACATCAAACAGACAAAATACGTCCTGTTGCATTAATAAAACAATCAACGAGTTAGCTTAGCTCCATCTCACTTCAATACATTGAAGTTAAGCTAAACTAAGCTAACTAAGCCGAGCTGCCAATGCTAATAGCTACCGCTAACCACAACATGTTCCATACATGAGACTATCAACGGCGACCAAACTCGAGCCGGACATAAATATAGCATGAAAAGGTAACAAAAACAAACCTTGTGTCCCTTATTAGCCAGGTGCTAGGGCGTTTCATGTAAGTTAGGCACACTTTTAGCAATGAAGACACTCTGGCCTTGCAGACACACTGCCGGTAAAATCCGTAGCACCGGAAGTTTATGAGGTCTCGGCGAGACGCTTTCAAAATAAAAGCACTGAATATAACGTCTGCTTAATATAAGAAATAAAGCCCTGACCTTGACTAATGTTCAGAAACTAAATAAATAAACATAAAAACAACAAATTAAGTAATGTTCTTATCATATTAAAGGTCATTTACAAAGTGTCATTTGTCTTTTATTTTGGAAACGAGATCATCATTTCCTGTGCACCTTTACTGTGAGGAGCAGTGAATTCACTTGACACAAGAGAAGCAATGGACCATGCCACAAGAGAAGCAATGGACCATGCAGGGAAAAGCAAAAGAAGGAAAATCCCATTTCGACGATATCTCGAGGACGAGGGTGTGACCGTACAGTGATATTTTAATGGTATCTGTCTTTTTTTTTTTTTGGAAGATGTGTAAGATGACTCCTCAAATTTTACTATGCTAACTTTCTCCAAAGTGAATGTAGCCTTCTAAAACCTAGCATAGCATCGATGCTATGGTCGGTTAACAGAATGTAGCATCGATGCTACACTTGTACACGTTGTACAAAACATTAAATAACCTGTTAACTGCATCTGAATCGCGGGATTCTTTGTTTTCCGAGGGTCCTTGAATGGTGCCTCTATGAAAGTATGCTCAAGTGTTGCATTGATGCTAGCTCGGTTTAGCTCTGTTCCCTTACCCAGGGTTGCTCTCACGCATCTGGCGTGTGTCACACGCTTTTAGGTCCTGTCTCACGCTCTCACGCCACTCAAACAATTCTCACGCCAAAATCAAGCGATTCGGCAAAAAAAAAAAAAAAATTAAAGCAAGCTTTGGCACTCATCAATAGGCTCTCTGATGCTTATCCGCGTGACGATTGGACGGCTGCTCAAGCCTGTGATCACAGCACAGTAGGACGGGGAGTTGTCGATCCGCGACCCACCCCCCCTCCACCAACAGCGGCACGGTGCTGAAGCCTGGACCCGACTTGGTCCGAATCCGATGGCCAAAAAAAAGAGGGAGAGAGCGAAGCCCGAGACACAACCTGACCTGACCGAGTTATGTTTTCAGACTGAACGCGGCTCGAACTGACGCCTGCGGTCGGGCTGGTTGGGCCAGTCCGTTGAAAACTATAAAATCAAGATGCAGACTGGGTAGCACAAAAGTACAGCCAGGCAGCTCAGTCCAGAGAGCAGAGGAGAGAGAGACAGCGCAGCATCAACAGGTGTGTGTGTGTACGTCTGTGTGTACGTGTGTGCGCAACTGCGCATATACAGTATGCACGTGTGCCATACCTGCAAACTCCGAATGGGTATGTAGAATGTTTATTACAGAAGAGATTAACACACATTTCAGGACCTGACTTGTATCATCAGGCTGTAATAGAAGACTGAAAATCACAGGACATGTCTGTTCTGTCCTTTCATATATTAATAGGCTCAATAGGCTGGTCCAGGCCAAAAGCCACAGCTCCCCACTAGACCAGTTTCATACACTCCAGCCATACAATGATAGGAACCACAGATCCGTTTTTTTCCCTCTTATCTGAAGCGTTGTGTTTTCCTTTATTTTCTTCTCAGAGTACACCAGAATGCTTCAAATACATGTTAAAATCACACTTTTTTCCTGGGGGGGTGCCCCCAGACCCCCCTAGAGGAAGATATTTTGTCACCTATTACACCTCTAGCCTACTCAGTTTGCAGGTATAATGTGTGTGTGTGTGTGTGTGTGTGTGTGTGTGTGTGTAAGAGAGAGAGAGACAGAGAGAAAAACTACAATAAACATAACTATTATTATTATTATTATTATAGACCCCCCCCCCGCCAACAGAATCTCACTCCAGCCCAGGACCAAAAGTTGGCAACCCTGCCCTTACCATGTGGTTACATGACGCATATCGTCCCTTGTTGTCATAGAGGCACCATTCGAAAAATCCAGTGATTCAGATGCTGTTCACAACTCGTCTCTATCATATACGGTTCATAAGTTATTTAATATTTTGTCAAAAATGTGCAACCTCAGCATCAATGCTATGCTCGGTTTAGCTTCTCTTCCAGTGTCATGTGTTGTCGTAGAGGCACCATTCAAGGACCCTCGGAAAGCGGATAACCCCCCGATTCAGATGCTGTTCACAGCTCGTCTCTATCATAAACGGTTCATAAGTTATTTAATGTTTTGTAAAACATGTGCAAGCGTAGCATCAATGTAACGTTCGGTTAACCAAACTACGGTCGGTTTTAGAGGGCTAAATTCACTTTGGACAAAGTTATCTTACAGTAAATTTGAGGAGCAATCTTACCGAATTTGTATATAAAAAAAAAAGAGAGAGATACCATTAAAATGTACTTATACTGTACGGTCACATCCTCATCCTCGAGATATAGAACGTCTCTGATATAGTCAAGATGGGAGCTTCTGCTCTTCCTTGCTCTGTCCATTACTTCTCTCATCGTCGTCAAATGAATTCACTGCTCCTCACAGTAAAGCTGCACAGGTGAGCCACCGGAATTGAAGATCTTGTTTCCAAAATAAAAGACAAAAGACTTTTTTTTTTAAAGCAAGTAAGCTACAAAGGTTTTTGTTGTTGTTGTTGTTGTTGTTTTACATTCTATGTCATTTTGGTGCACATGGAGGCAAATGATTATTTTGGTTCCTCATTAGTTCATCAGTAACTACTGTAATGTTTGTGTACCTTACACAAAAATAGTAACTAATGATTCAGTAATTATTCAGTACTCATTACCTAGTCATTTTGATGTCTCACTTTACTATAAGGTACTCAAAAAGGGTGACTAATGATTCAGTAATGATTCAGTACTCATTACCTAGTCATTTTGATGTCTCACTTTACCTTAAGGTACACAAAAAGGGTAACTAATGATCCAGTAATGATTCAGTACTCATTACCTACTCATTTTGATGTCTCACTTTACCTTAAGGTACACAAAAAGGGTAACTAATGATTAAGTAATAGTTAGTTCCTCTGTAATTTGATTAGGAGTTACTGAAGAACTCACCAATAGTGAGTTCCTCATTCATTCCAAATTTGTTTCATAGTAAATAACTAGTCTAAATTTTGTGCACCTCAAACAACTTTACTGTGAACCACGGTGTGATCAGTATACAGTACTACACAGCCCCATGATACATTCATTTAGCCTACCAAACATGTGACAAACTATCATATTTATTTCAAAGGCAACATGGATGGTCATATTGATGTGTATGTGGTCTGAAATTAATGAATAAAATCTTCTCAAGAATCCTGCTGTCTGTGATTTTTTTAAGGAACTACTAATGTAAAGATGAAGATGAAGAAATGAAAAAACACTCATTATGTGTCACTTTAGGTCATAAAGGTTAACTACTGGACATGTTATTGAGTAATGATTCTGTACTGATGAAGTAACTAGTTCACTAATCATCAAGTTGTGATTAACTTTCTATGAAATTTGATCATGAGTTAATGAAGAACTGATCATTAATAGTTCCTCATTAGTTCCTCATTAACTACTCCTCTGAAATTTGATCAGGGGTTCCTGAAGAACTGACCATTAACTAATAGTTAGTTAATCATTAGTTCCTCAGTAACTACTCTAAACTAAGTGTTACCCAAAAAAGTATTGAAAGTACATTTTTTGGCATTTTCAAAAACAGTGATCAATAGAACAATCAGTGGTTGTTCTATTTGTACTTTTTTATATATAGTTCAAGATTTGATCTGCACAAACCTATCTGTTACTTGCAACATCTAACCTGGAATTACTCCTTCAGAAAATGTTTTGCCTAGAGTGGTCACGGTCATTTTTGCATTAAATTTTTACGAGAAAACTAATTTTAAAAACTAAAATGCTTTTTTGCTGGGTCATGTATCAAACGAGCAAGTTCTTTTATGTATGGAGAGTGTGATTTGAAGGCATCTATGTAGCACCACAATGTTTCATGGTCTGTTGTTGTAGCACATTTTACATTTATCAAAAAATTGCAGCTCTTGCAATTTGGAAATTGCACAAGGCCATATTACGATTTCAGTCATATTTTGATTAATTGTTCAGCCATAATATAAATGGCACATAACTACACTTTTCAGCAGATTTTGTGCACTTAAAAACCTGAAAGCTGTGTTACACTTCTCTGTTGTCACAGCCCAGTACCGTCTATAACCTGGAGGAGAGTGGACGGTGTACCCTTCCCCCGGAAAGTGGACATGAGGAAAGCCAGTGGTGTCCTGGAAATCCCATATTTTCAGCAGGAGGATGCCGGCACGTATGAGTGTGTGGCAGAGAACTCAAGGGGAATGAACACAGTGAAAGGAAAGCTCTCGTTCTATGGTAGGTGATCCTGTAGTGCATGAATATTTGACCAGCGTGCACCACATCTGTCAGAGCAGCTCAGACTGAGAGGCAGCAAAAGCAGACACAACTGGTCTTCTAAAGCTGCCAGTGGCTCATGTGGCAGACATGAGGAGGGAGGTTCGTTTTAACAGCACATCAAAATGATTAAAGGCTGTCAGCCATGATGCCTCTAATATTTTGATCCAGATTAAAGGAGTGATGCGGATGAGGCTGAGCCCTTGGATACGACCTTGTTGGTGAGCCTTGTATTGGGTTCCACCAGATGGCATCATGATTGACATCCAACTTGACTGGAGATCAAAGCTGTTAAATGTACTATACATAGACCAGTGGCACATATGTCAGGGACATAATCTGCACCGCAGCATCTGGATCGACAGGAAGGGGGTTAGTAAATTGACTCATTGTTGCTGATAGTCTCATGGTTAAAGTCACACCCACTGGATTTAGATCCTAGAAGCCTTCAGAGTCACTGACAGACTGGGATGTGCAGACCCGTCAGTCTACAGTTAAAACTCCATGATTATCTGCTCTTACAAAATTATGGATATTGCACATTTAAACATGTGTTTTAAAGGGGAGTAAAGGGGGTTTCTGGGTATTTTCACTGTTTATTTTCATTTATTTAAAACCCTACTGCACAACTTAATATCTGACATTTTGGATAGAAAAACCAACTCTGGTGAAAGTGTGTTTGAATTTGACATTTACAGTGAATGATATTTTTTTTTTTTTTTTTTTTTTTACAATTCAACAGTTTTATGTGAGGACATTATTTATGTAACACCCCATTAGGGAATACCGATAGGCCATTCAGACCTCAGGGATTCTGCTTTGAATCTGATTTTCTGTAAGTCTGTTGATGCTCACTTGTCAAAATGACAACTTGACATGTATGTGTTGCACATACATGCCTACAGGTATTTTGCAAATACTGTAGCTGCGCCGTCTTTCCTCCATTCCACGCTAAAGAAAAGACACCTAAACAATGGTAAATATCGCCTATGGTTTGTTCATATATAAAATTGGATTCTGGACATGAATTTTGCAAGGCAAAGCACCCCTCAATAATAAGGTTACTCAAAGTGCTACAAAAAAGACATAAATGGTATAACCTATAAAAGACACAGAACAGTGTAATATATGATTTTAGTGAGAGAAAACAGTTTTGCCTAAACAGTGTGTGTAGACAGTGAGAATATACTAAATCCTGGGATCTCTGGATGTGCTCTCAATATGTGTACTATTCCCCCACAGAGAAATAAATACGTAGAAGAAAATTGAGGATTTTATTCACAGCAGGACCGTAATTAAAACTAATTAAAGACGGTAATGGAACAGCTCCAGGAACACCTTATAAACTAAGTTTGGATTTAAGTTTTCTGAAGCCAAATTTGCAACTTCTTAAGTTTATACATTTTCAACACCAGATTGAGGCAGATATGATAAATTCTACTAATTCTAGTCCAAGACCACAAGTTTGCAAACCTCTCTGACTTTACAAGTTTTGTGTATATACTGTGGAAGGCATGGCCTAAATAATGCTATTCCATTTATATTTTAAGAATATTTTGACCTGCCGAGGTTCGCCGGGCTCTAACTGGTGCTCTGAACAGTCGGCGGGTTTTCCTCCCTCCTGGACAGCTTGGTGTGTGCCTCCTCGTGATTTTCACCCCTTCACATCATGCTGTGTCAGCTGTCAGAAATAACTCATTTGGGGTATTAAACAATTTGTCATTATTTACAGCAGCCCTCTTGAGCTCTTATCGTCAGTCACTACACCAGCCCAGGAGCATGCTGGGATCTACTGTGTCTCTCATTTTTTGATATGTTTTGTCAGTATCTCTCTCTCTCTCCTGCTGTCTGCAGACGAGTGATAAAAATCGGTAATCTTATTTTGAACTCCCTTTGAATTAAGCCTTTGAGACATTCGTCAGCAGCGTAAGCCAATGGGGGAATCGATAAGGGAATCTCTTGTACAGCAAAGCAAGCTGCAGTGGACAAAGAGCTGGGCTTCATGTTGGACAGGAAAGAAATGAAGGTGTTACTTCACAGTGGCACTGTGGTCATTATTAGAACATTTTCACACCCCTTATGTCAATGTTAATGTACCAAGATGAAAAAAAACACAATTTGTCTCTTCTTCTTGTGTTTTAAAATTTCATTACAATCAGTCCCTAATAATTCAACGTATAATCAGCCAGAGCCTGCATATTATGCGGGGCTGGCATGAGTTCATAATCCCCGCATTTCTGTAAAAAATCACATACTGTATCTTCACAGAAAGTTGAAAAATGTTGCATGTTTACTACACAGGAACAACCAGTTTACCCCTGTTGCCTTGGGAACATTATGAAGTGACATTAAGTACGCAACCTCATAAGATAAACGAAACGGGGAAAGCCTAGAGTAAATCCAGCGATTATAAGTGTAAGTCAGCCTCATTTAACAACAAAAATAAGAGCAAAAGATCACACAAAGCAGTTTCCCAATGTCTTAAATGAAAGTGGAGGCACATTATTTTTCTCTCCGTGCAAATGTGTGTTGGAACACAATGCAGGTTTTGCAAGTTCCCTCAATTTCATCACATAAAATTGCATAAATACCCCACATATTCCATAGCATTTTCTAGGACAACCCGTTGCATAATCAAGGATTTTTGCCCGTAACAATCACAAAAAAAAAACTCAGCGTTTTCTTTTTGAAGGACTGTTAAATGTTTGGTATCACTCCATCCCATCTTGCGCTGCTTAATCAAAGAACAGTAAAAGTATCAACTGAAATGAGAATTTATTATCTGTACTGCCCAAGAATCACATTAGTGGTTTTAAGCTGGAGGTGAAATTAGAGTCATTATATCTTGTTACCGGAGAAATTCAGTTCTTGGGTGCATTTCCTCCTTGTTTGTCATAAATCTCTGCACTACAGGCAGTTTCCAACTAAATCCAAGCCGGAGACAAGTGGTTTTGTTAAATTCTCGTCCCTGGAAGAAAAGCTTTGAAAAGAAATGGCCCTTTGCCTGCTTGTTGATATTGATATTACTCAGAGGGAGAGTAAGTGCAGAGCTGTGACAGGTTAGTTTCCCTGTTGTAGTCACATTTGTGTTTCTGCAGACTTACTGCTGCATTATCTCGTAGTGATTTCACAGATAAGGCAAATTCCCATCTTTCCTGTGCTATAGCCACTTGACGTTTGGCCTGATTGTGTGCGCGCTGGCCCCAGTGCAAGCAGAGATGAGCTGCCTGCTTTCATTTGGTGAGCGTTGACTGAGAGTCAATACGTTCACCGTGGGTGAGGGATAGAGTGAGGGTCCCTGACAGTGACCCAAGAACAACAACAATGCGGTGCAGTGGGTAGGGCTCCTGAGCTGGGCACTGTTAAAGGGCTGCAGTAGCATGAATGCTACTTACTGCTCAACAATTGTCCATGATAGAGTCTTACAGAGCAAATTTCTGCCATTTTTTTCTGGCGGAGTTGTCGTCCAAAAGCCCACAAAAAGGCACATGCCACACAATACAAGCATAGCTGCTCATTACAAAGCTTATATTGATTAAAAAATGTCTTCATTATGTCGAGAATAAGCCAAGAGAAGAGACGGGGTCGGTGTGGATGTTACATCACACAGCACACAGATGGAGAATAAATGTCTCCTCTCTGCAGCAGGATAAATAACAGATCTGTCTGCAGCATTCAGTCAAAGGAAATTGGAACCTTTTTACTGTTTGCACAGATAGCACAGATAGCAGATAGCTACAGCACAGCCTCAGCCAACCTTGTGCAGCAGCAGCCTTGGCTGCCAAAACGATCTTAGAGACCTATAGTATGACACATGATCCACTGTGCAGGGCTCTGGCATAAATACACAAGGCACAAATACACCAGACCCCCCCCCCCCCCCGCCGCCCTCCCTCTGCTGGTCTCTACACCCACCTCGTCCTCCTCAGCCAGTCTTTCAGACTTCTTTCAGTCTCCTCTCTGTGTTTCTGAACACCCACATATGCACAGACTCTGGCTCACACATTGCACATCTCACACTGAGATAGTGTGGGGACGCATTTGCAGATATTGAGTTTTATACTCAAAGGCAAAATACTGTATAGCGGAAGCCAATTAGAGCAGGATGTGTACTAGTTGCTGTGCGGCCTCCACAAAGGTCAGTCCTTGAGAGTGGCATTAGGTGAGGACTGTGGAATGGAAAAGTGCGGTCAACCATTACTCTTGTCCTGCCATTGGCCTTGTGTGATATAGGATGATAGGAGCTTGACCTACGCATCATCCGAAATGTACGGAGCGTTGCACAGAGAGTGCCTTACTCATCCAGTTTCATGCAGTACTTTTCGTTGGGCTTAATCATTAACTAGCCTTGAGTTACTTGCATGACGCAGCAAGAATCACCATCACCATCATTTACTCGGATTGTATTGAAGGGATGGTTTTTATGGTACCAGTGGCCACCCTAATATATATATGGATCTGGTTTTCATCATTTTGGTTCTATTAAAAGCTCGCTGGGAGAAGTGAACGAAGCCATGAAGGCTGCTAAATGTGCAATAAATGTGGGATTCAGAGTCCCTGTCACTTCAGCTCACCACAGAGCACTAGAGGCTGCTGTCATTCCTAAATCAACAGACTGCTATTTTAATAAAAGCAACTACATTTTATTCCATTTTCTTTTTCTATATACATATGTATAACAGTCTACCAAAAAAAAAGGCGATTAGAAATGGTCTGTACGCAGCTGTTCATTTATTTATTCATTCATTCATGTCTTTCTTTAGTTTTCAGTTTCCATACACTTTAATGGTATTTAATGTGCTGTTGTTTTTGAGCTGTATTTAATATTTAACCAAGTGTTTATTTATAGCAGGAGTACAGGGCATTGTTGCTATTGTCGGTATTACGAGTGGTTGATTGTATTGTTCTGTAGTTGTTACCTTGGTAGTGGATAATAGGGATCTGAATAAATAAATAATTGAATAAATAAATAAAAACGCATGATGAATAATATGAACAATAATGATAATAATCATAATTTAAAAAAACTTTATTTCTAGAGCATTTTACACACATGATGTAGCTGAAAGCATTTCACAATAAAAACTGAAATTGTACAATAAAATAAAATAATAGAGCGGCGGTAGATGATAAAATATGTAAATAAAAAGTCAAATTTAGTAGGATATTCCACAGTTTTGGACCATATTTTTGCCTAGAATTTAGTTTCACCCAAAACACTGTCCTTCACAGCTGATTGTCCTTGACTGATGATCAATCATAGTAACTTTTGAGGGAAATATTGAAGAATAATTCTTTTTTTACCTGAAAAACATGCACAGCCTGACATGGATTAGTATTCAGTCTTCCACTTTTTGAACTTGCAATCAATAACCCGTTATCATTCAACCAAATTACATTTTTTTATGATGTTTACATGATTCATGTTTTCTTATGCGTTGTATGTATGATTCTGACATAATTATGTTTCTATATTCTCTCTGTGATTCCCAGAGTGCAATAATGGTTTCATTTAATCATTCATTCAAAACCCTCCAGCAATAAGATAGCACTACATGGAAGAAGCCTGTCAGCCACAATCTGGGGGTAAAAAGCACATAAAGTATGTGTTATTGCTCCAAAGGCTTCACCGCTGTGAGCACATGGTGATGACAGCTGCGTAGGCACGCGACTCTGTCCAGAGATTTTAGTGACTTAATCAGTTTCGAACAGTAAAAGCTTGACAGATTTCGAATCCCAGAGAAAATTATGGGCCTCACTAATTTATCATTCCCTCACAGCCAAATTATTTTGTCACTATCAAAACTCTCCAGCTCACTCTCACATTTTTTATGTATATATTTCCAGCCCCTCCTCATCTCACAGAGAAACCCCAAGATGTGCAGAAGCTCATTGATGACTCGCTGGTGTGGGAGTGTAAAGCCACGGGGAAGCCGAAGCCTTCTTACAGGTGGATGAAAAACGGAGAGAACCTGGAGTCTATTGAGGTGAGACCTGCCAGCACTAGCATGTCTTCTGAGCTGTAGATAAAGTTCTGCTTCCAGGGTTAGGCGTTCAACAGCAGCTTTGGCACATTATGTTTTCTCGCATCCTTGCTGCTGCTGCTGCTACAGTAAATGAAGAATGAGAGCAACCATGTCCTGTATTTTCAAAGCTGCATTGTGCTTCTTGTTCAGGCTTTACTGACTAATTACCACGCATTATCATCTTCTTCATTACAACACGGTGCCTCCAGTGCTGCAATACATTATGTTATTCAATTCTGTGCAACAGCATTTATTTTAAAGGAATTAGACTGTGTCTGCCATGCTTTGCTGTGCTCACAGACTAAACTGTGAACAGGCCAAGTATTTCACGCTAGTCTGGAAAGCACAATGATGTAAGAGCTGTCCTAATCTCCTGTTAAATCTCTCCTTGCCGAGTACAGTTATTAATCCCGTGCCACCACAAGCGAAAAAGTAAGATTTACTATAGACAGTGTATCCTACTTTTGTATTAGCTCAATCCCCATTATGGTTATTATGATGACTCCGAGCATCCTACTTGTGCATCTAACTTTCTGTTCCTTCATTATGTTGGTTATTATTTTGGATGCTCTCGCCGGGTTGTTTGGAAAAGATTGATTGGACACTCAGACGCAGCTTCCACCTGATAAATAAACAGGCATTATGTTAATTTGCTTCATTATGCAAAAGAGGCGACAAACACACCAGGGGTTATCGATCAGTACTTGAAAATTATACATGTCGTTGGAATGAACCCAGTCTGTTGTTATATTAGCAGACACAAGGCTTTGCAGAAAAATGCTTCTGTCTCATAAAAAAAAGAAAATAACAGATTTGATGTTGCTATCAGGGAAGAATAATCAACAATCTGTTCAGCCAGTGGCTGACGTTTTTATCAAAACCTTTTATAAAGGTAACACTCTTGTGATTGTTAAGTACTAAACAATAGAAAAACAACCCAGCTGTGTTTTTTATGTCTGTAAAAAAACAGCTGGTTTCCTAAGAATATTAAAGGTATTCTAGTATATATCTTCCTTTTTTGATAAGACCTTACCCCCACTCCTTTCTCATTTCATTGTGAACTGAATAAATTCAAAAGAAAGCACTAGAGCTTTAAAACTATCTTCAGAAACCACACTCTGCCATCTGGATTCATAGCATGTATGATTTAAGGTTGCAGTCACTGTGCTGATTTTTGCACCGCACATTTCCCCCTTAACGTTTGACATAATAAATGGATATATATTCCAAATGCCTGGGTGAGTGGATTAATCAGGGAAGGTGTTACATTGTGTGAAATGCCACCATTAACCACAGTGGCTTAATGAGTGGAAGAGGGAAAGGTCAATGATGTAAGGAGCAGTGGGGGGAGGATGCGCTGTTTGTTGTTATTTATTACAGTGAATCAATTGAGACCTTTCTGATTGTTTAGCTCACAGGAACTTGTTTCTGCTGACAGTTTTTCTAACTTTGAGCCACAGAAGTAGAGCAATCAACCTATAAAATATAACTAGGCCTAAGTTATGGGACATATTTGTTGTTGGGAATACTGGCTTCACATTACTGTAGATTTCCCAGGACTCTTGATATTTAAAGGTCTGATATTATCCACTTTTATATTTGTTTTTGTTTTTTAAACCCAAAACATCTCAATGGATGCTGTGTCCAGGTGGGCTGTGCTAGGTGCATAACTGAGGGTAAAGGACTGTTTAAGTGTGACATCACAAAATTACAGAAGTCCTGAGCATATTTTTAGGCTCAGTTTCTAAATGCAGGCTGTGTGCATTTCTCCATGTACGGGGCTCTTTGATTCTTTTACAGTATTCATATAAAAGCAAAACATGTTTACCTCAGTTTATACCACAGGGGACCCTTAAAGTGAACTGTATGTGGTTCAGTTATTATCAGTCATTTAAAATATTGTATTTAAGAACCCATGCAATTTGTAGTGTTCCACTAATAATAGTGGCTTTCAAACTGGTTTTACAGTTATTGGGTTCTTTGTTGGACAGGCAGCAAACATGCTGCTGCAGTGTGACTGTTTCCCAGGCAGCCCTTACAGATTGTGAGACTCATGGTGTTGCTTTTTATTACCACCCTATGTCAAAATAGCGATGGTTTATTGGAATTCTTTGTTTCTCATGGCTGTTTTCATCTTGGAGAGCTCTCTCTCTCTCTATCTTTCTCTCTCTCTCTCATTCTCACACTCTCACACTTTCTCTCTCTTCTTTATTGACAATGGCTACGGGATTAAGTGACTGCAATTAAAGGGAAAGTCTAGCGTGAAACAGGATTTAGTCCATCTAAAGGAGTATGGGACCACCATACAGATGGCTTATATAGTGCACTTGAACTATGTTCAGTTATTCCCATTTGGACTTCAATGTCAAAGCGCTTTGAATTTCAAGAATAAATGACGCAATTTTAGCAACGTCCACCACATTTTGATAAGAGGACGAGAGGTGGTGTGAATTTCCTGCCTTCCCCCACTTTATTCAGCTCAAGTGGAGCAAAGAGGACAAGCTTTTGTTCTTGCTTGATGTAAAACCATAGCTGAGCTGACTTCATGTCTACTTGTAGTTCTTTCTTACTCATGCATGTACAGTATATCAATCAAATGTCTCAATAGAATTAGCAGATTTCTTTCACAGTTCTACCCTCGTGAACACCAATAATAACTTGTTTATGTTTTCCCTTCATTGTTTATGAGATCAAACTTTTTAGATTAAATTCAAGTTGATCTGATTTATTAGTTGTTTTTGTTCCTTTTGTTGCATTTGAAAAGAAGATTATTTTCTGACTTTTCCTTAAACCCACTGCAATAGATTGGTATTGTTATGACACTGTAGGTTGCTGAAATGTTTACAGCTGTTTTGCATGATTCTCTCAAAGGCTTCCAGTCATCAGTACATCTAAAGAGCAGAGCTGTTGATAGCTTACTTTTCTAAACCATTAAAGTCATTTCCTTCATTGTTTTACATGCTTTTGCAGTTTTAATATCAAACGAATCAACCCAGTGTTGCTGGGAAATGACATTGCCAATCATTTTCATTCAGCATAAGGCGTACAGATGGTCCCCCCAGGTCCCCGCATGAAAAACTGCTGATTTGAGAGGAACGTCATGCTTAATTAATAGCAGCCGTAAACAGGAGTGCTTTCCATGCACAGACTGATATACGCCACCATTTGCCTCCCTTGCCAGCAGGGATGTTCGTCCCTGCACATCCAGAGCTTTCAAGCGTTATGGAAATTCAGGCACAACCTGCTCAAACACAGGATTAGTTTGTGATCTTTCACTGAGGACAGTCTCTCTTTTCATGTGACACTACCTTAATCCCCCGCGACTCGAGTTCAGGCCGCCTAGACACCCCTATAGAAATAGGCTCTAATGACATTAGGGGTGAGCCTGAGGAAAACATAGGAGATGAAGGGCACAGGGTGGCAGAACCTGACACAGCTGCATAGAGATGTATGAAAACTGCTCAAGGATTTAATACTATAGTGAAGGAGCCGAGTCAGAATCCAGGTTCAGAGAGTTAAATGTATATTGAGGATTAAATGCACTGATCCAACTGAGTTTTTAGTTCATCAGGCCCAGCCGTCCTTAAATAGATCTTAATTTGATGGCTCAGTGACGAGCAAGATTTCCCCCCGCAGGCAGGCGGGCGAAAAACGATAGTCCAAACAGATGAAGAGGTGGTACAGCATGACCATGTACACAGCATTTAGTATGTATAGGGCATACCTATCAGAAAAGCAATTTTCACAATGCAGTATACCTCAGATGTTACGATATTCCTTCCCCCCTCTTATCCCCTCCTCCTGCTGAAGGGGAAACAGGCCCTGTGGTGCAGTCAGAGATATAAATAGGGCATGGTTTTATTTCACTCTCATAAACATGCAGATTGATTAGGGTCATTTTCTGCTAGCCTGCCTCCATCCACCCAAGCCTTTCCCTCCATTAGTGATGAAAACCTAGATTTATTGCCACGTCTGTCACTTCCAGACCATAATTCACTGGTGCACTGGCTGCGTGTTTTTATGTAGATGAGCACTGGGAATAAGGTATATTAAAGGCATGTGTCTCCATGTCCATAGGAGCGCCTACAGGTTGCCAATGGGGCGTTGTCAATCAGTCGTCTGACCCTGTCCGACATGGGAATGTACCAATGTGTGGCTGGGAACAAGCACGGAGAGGTCTACTCCAACGCAGAGCTGCGAATTATAGGTAAGATAATGTGCACCTGCCTCTGTGTGTGTGTCTGCGTTGGCATGGAGACGTGTGCGCACGCATACATTTGTCCGTGTTTGTTTTCAAGTTTGGTCCATCTTCTTCCTCTGCTCAATAGCGGCAGACGACCTCCGGCCTCTCTGCTATTGGCCACTAATTGAACAGCATTAATTATAAAGTGAATGCGTCCGGCTGACAGTGATGTATGCCAGAGCTGCTGTATTCACCAGCCTCACCCATCTGCCCCGTCAAGCCTGTCACTCTCCACTCTGGGCTGGCAGCAGCTCTCATTCACTGTTCAACCCCCCAACGCGTCTCATCCTGGTCATGTGGCCAAAATCAAAGGGGACATTCAGAGAGACAATGGCAGGGACAGTATCACACAGTCGCACACCTTTTTGAAAAGGGCACATAATGACTGAATTTCCCTTGGGGATTTATGAAGTAATACCTCTTATCTCCTTTAAGTGATTTTTTAGTAAGGGAAAGTTCATGTTGGAATAATCACTTGTTGAAAAGGTAAAAAACAAACTGTTTCTGTTCCTGCTGCAAAAATGTTGTAAAGAATCATACTGAATCATCACTGAATGAGAATAATAATCATGTGTATTGGTCTCTTCCTCAACATCAAATGCAAGACTATTTAGCATCTAATTACCAATTTTTTTAGAATGTACATAATGCAATTCAGTGTCTCTGAATAATCCAGGGCAATACTGCAATGTATAAATAATCCTAAAATACGTTTTTAACATTTGTAAAATGAGATCAATTTAATATCAGATATATGATAAAAGATAGTGTGGAGGAACGGGGATGATGTGAGGCTTTTACAAACACTGGATTTTACTATGCTGCTCTTGTCTTAGCGGTTGCCCCAGATTTCTCTCACAATCAACTGAGGAGCCAGACGCTGGTGAAGGTGGGAGGAGATGTGCTCATCGAGTGCAAGCCCAAGATGTCTCCTTGGGGTGTGATCTCTTGGCGGAAGGGCAGCGAACCACTCCGAGAAAGTAACAGGTAACACAACATTTGCACATTTTGTTCTGCTTTCACTGCCCTGTGAGGGACGGCTGGACCGTTCCCTGTGTTCGCTCTGCACGTGCTCTGCGTACATGTAGCCAGGTACGGATCCCTGGAGGTCGTTTTCATGTGTTTTAATACAGTCACTCGCTCCTTCCCCGATGTAGCATATTGTTAACATCTCTAATGTGAGGTTGCCCCCAGCTGGTAGCAGTACTGGCAATTATGTTGCTTAGAAAAATTGACAATCATAACTATTATCTTTTTTTCTTTCCTTTCTCTTTTTTTTGATGATGTCATCAGGGCTTCATAATATCATCAGTTAGGCTCAGCTACTGTCTAGAAGTGTGATTTGTCTACTGTAGAGGAAGTGTGATTTGAAGAAACAATATAAGACACAATCAAACTGCATTATGGGACATGTATTTTACAGGCTGGCCGGCAGTCTTAAAGTCCAGATAACACAGCCTCTGCTTGTCCATATGTAACTATTCCCCCTTTTTTTTACTTACTGTAATAATAACAAAAAAGTCAATTGCTGTAATCCCTCTGTAAAACATGCATCATAAAGGTATAGCTATTAATTAAATAGGTTTATTTAAAAATAGTCATTGAAATATAGTGTTCATTGCATAGCCACATTAACAACACTTTATCTGTTGCTCTGCTGCAAAATAAATGTGCACAAGTGGCTGTTGTTTTGTCGCTACATTAGTGTTGTCACCAACAGGAATTCATGAACTTCTCGACTTTCAGAATATTGAATTTGTAATGAGAAGCTATTTTTCTCATCCAGCTATTCTTCTAAAGAACCACAGTACTGTATCCACGTGCACCAACAGGCCCCTGGTCACTGTGTGCATGTATTAAAGCTGTATTTCCGTGGAGATGTTTTGATGCAGCCCTCAGATGTTCTGTGAGAACACTCGCAGAACAGTTAAGAGGAAAAGCAGCATGAAGCCCAACTGAGTAATGGTTAATGGGGTTTGCCATGTTTTATCTTCAGCTCTTTAGTGGTGGCCAAAAAGACCAGCTGCTGAGTAAATCCAAAGTGCTAATCAAGTACTTTTCACCTCAGCAGGGATGATAAAGCTCCAGAAATCAAATTATTTGACTTCTGATACGTTTCCAAGATTCTGAGAAGCAGACGGTGGACTTAGCGTCCTGACACATTTGACCCCTGAGATGGGATGTGTGCTCCATGTGATAACTTTTGCCTGGTTGTGTGTGTGTGTGTGTCTCTGTGTGTCTCTGAATGAAGTGTGAAGTCTGGCCCAGTAGCCTCATTGCAGACAGGGGTCACCCATTGGGTGTCACCACTCTAGCATGACTCCGTTCTGACAGCAGGCCTGTGTGCACAGTGTCTTGCCAGGCTTTGCATGTACACAAAGCAGTGTTGTTGCTTGTCAAACAAAGTGGCGGGGAATTTGCATAGTGGTTTCGCTGTTGGTGCCCTTCACTCGCCCTGTGCCACTTCCATCACACATTTCAACCTCTCCGCCCCATTTTGACTCTGTTGTTTTAAATTCATAGTACAGATCGATTTTACATTTGTCTTCAATGTGACATGAATTGATGGCCTGGTGAAGTGATAAATGAAATGGCGTTGTCTGTACCAATGTTAAACAGATGCTTTGTGCTGCTTTCTTCCCCTGAAGTTCTATCTCTACTTGTACTTGTCCCTCAGTCTTCTCACTATTAATCACACCAGGGTTAGAATTTATCAAGTCTGACGCCTGGATTAAAGTTAAAAGAGGTAAAAACAACAGTTTGGAGGAGTTGGGCCATCTTTCCTACTTGTAATGGTGAATATCACAGTATCTTTTCTATGCTCATCAGACACCACTGAAGTGGATGATAGTGTTTCTTGACCTCAACATTTGTGGAACATCTCATCTACCTTCCTCCCTCACACTAGTAACTAGTGCGTCCGCTCGTGGGTCACACCCAAACTGTGACACTGTATGTAAATAGGAGCTAAATATCTAACATGTTTTATACACTTTACTTTACCTCTGAATAACACTGTCACTAGTGTCAGCTATTTTCTACCTTAGGACTTCAGTCAAGCTGAATAATGTTAATTAGCTGATGGCGTACACTTCTTTAACAGTGTTGGCTTAATGACTTTAACAGTATAAAATGTCATGTCTCTTATTTAATTCTGGCAAAATGATTGCTCCATTCTAACATCAATACAGATTTGATTATTTTGTTGGATTATTATTTTTTTCAATTTTCATTTCTTTTCCAATTTTGATATCAGCCTCTGTAAAAAGGCACCCTCATTGTTTTCAGTTTGACCTGGTTGAGTGATTGGACAATATAAAAATCCATGTATGCTGAAGGCTAGCTATTAGCAGTGGTGGAAATTAAGTGCATTAAGTCCTGCACTGAAGTACAGTTTTAAGATACTTCTACTGACAGTAAGTGTTTCCATTTGATGTCATAATTTCATTCTACCATAACTACCATTCAGAGGGAAATATTGTGCTGACAGCTAGAATTAAACATGTATGACACTGTATGGACTTTAACATGTCAGTTCACTGAAAACACACGCCTGCACTGTGATGAGCTCGCTTTCACCCTGGAGGAAAAAGTTGACCCTCTTGATTGTCATTGATATTATCATTCACACTCTGAATCACATAACGACCAACTACTGTGATAAATAATGAATGCCTCAAGATCTAAATCTTTGAACGGTTATTAATGAGTCACTGGTGAATTATCAAAATTAGGGAATTATCTTTTGTTGCAGCTGATCGGTTTAGTTCTTTAGTGGAAGTCATGATGGAAAATTTATACTAGATGGATTTCTTGAACGCTGTCTTTATTCTGGTAGTTTTAAAGTCTGCTTGATGTTCAGAAATATGTTTTAATGCTTTCACTCAAAATAAATGAATAATATTTGGCTCAGCCCACCTGTGCTGCTCCAAAATTGAGAAGAAAGAGGGACAGATTTGAAATTGAAATTCAACAATCCCCAGCTGTATTACATTAAAATGATTTTTCTTTTTTTGCCATCATGCCAGACTGTATTGCCAGCAACTGAGTGGAGTGATGGTTTACAGAGCTTGAAAACACACGCCAGAGCCTTTAAATGTGCTGATTACAGCTCCCTCTCACTCTCTTTTCTATTATCCCCCATTCCTCTCATCTGTGACATATGCACATACACCCCTGTGTTGTACGCCACGCAGTAAAACTGTGGAGCATCTGCCGTGGTAAACATTAGAACAGTTGTCTCTGCCAGCTAATAGCTGTCCTGCCCTGTAGGGTCGAATGCAGTGCCGAGGCTCATCCTGCTGTTTGTTTGTTGAATCTTTAGTGAAAGTGCAGCATCGACGCCACGAGTGAGTGGAAATGATGGAGCACGATCAGCTGTGTGATAAGCAAAACAGCTGCATTTCTTGCTTGTTAAATTATATTTATGTTTTTGTTTCTGTATATAATTACTCCAGTTTTATATAAAGATTTGGTATTTGCATGCATGCAGAGGCTCTGTATGGGCGCATGTCTGAGGGGTGCCACTTCGGTTATACACCTGTACAGGAAGGTGCAAAATCATAAGAGGTGGCTGTGAACCCCTTTTGTTGAAGATTAATTGCCTTAATTGCGTTAGCTCTCCACAGTGGCTCCGGCAGAAAGGGAACTAGTGTCACCAGCTGGGTAATCCATCTTCATAGCAGCAGCCCCCCTTTTTTTTCTGCAGGAGACCAGCAGAGGGAGGGGATGTCTTATCTACCCCAGACAACCCTGCAGGGACGAGGTTTAGATGACATCAGCTGGAACAAAGCAGCTGAAAGCGCAGAGCAGAGCAGGTCTTGCTGATGAGCGTGTAAGTGGGCCGTGTCAGCCGTGGAGAGCGGCTCTAAAAAAAAAAAAAAAAAAATCACGCCATTTCAATATGTCACTGGCAGGAAGAAATGAGGTTTGTTAGGCCGCTCACTCTGGATGCACAAGCAACTTTCCTCTCATAGCCACAGCGGCACGTGCTGACGCTGATCCCGATGTTGCTCCCTCCTTACTAAAATACTCAAGACCTTGACTGTTTATCTCTATCGGCTTTGGCAGGCATGCAAATATTTGTGCAGGATTTTTCAGTCCTTTGAAGACAGTGTTTGGGTGTGGCTGGGACAAATCCTGCCACTGTTGTTGTCAGGAGCTCTGATGCTGCAGCGGCAGCGCGCTTCCTCCACTGAGCAGCAGATACAGTACATGTTGCTTAGTTTTGTTTTCGTGTATTTTGTTATTTGCAGGGGCATACAGTAGTTAGATTTTTTTTCTTCATCCACAGTCACAAGGTCAGCACACTGCAGCAATCTATGCCAGTTCCTGACAGACACACACTGTCTAAAAGGTCATACATCTGAAATTGGTGATTGCTAAAAAGCTAAATTTTTCTTTTCTTTAATGGTAATGTGTGGTTTCTTGAAATTTTTCTTTTATTAAATCTCTTGTTGGGTTATGTGTCATGCCTCTTAAATTAGAGATCAGTAGAATGGAGAGAGGCTGGGTTCCCAGGGAAGCAGAATTTAGTATTTATTCTTTTTTGTGTATTAAAATTGGTGAAAAAGAGACTGTAGTCCAAGGAGACAATACACCTGCTGGGCAAACCCATTCTGTCTAGTCTTTAACCCAGTTGGGCTCCTGGGTTGCTGGGTATATAGTATCTTGGCCCATGGACACTTCGACATGGCCCACGTGGAGCCGGTAATCAAACCTCCAACCTTCTCCAGTAATTATTGGTGAACAATATATTTTACCTCCTGAGCCATACACCCAGAAGTCTGCTCAAATGATCCCTATGACTTGAGTAGGAGAAGAAATAGTTCCATGATGGGCCAGAAATGGCGTTGATGGTCCTTGAAAGCACCATAATAGTTTATTTGTCACCACAATTTATTCTATGGACAGAAGCTGTGATGGGTTTTTTTATATATATCTTTCAGCAGGTGATTTAAAGGAGTTGTGAATACTTTTATGTTTCACTCTGTATTTCTCCACTGATTTCAAGCCAGGGACGACTCCTATAGCTGCTACTGTTACACACACCCTTTGTATTGCAACCTGTGTGAAACTATGCACCAGTGTTAGCTATAGTATAGCAGTCATTGTGCACTTGGGAGTGTAACCGTTTGAGTGACATCTTTGAGCAAGGTGAGTTACAGGAAGCCTGTTACTATGGTAACATCTTTTCTTTTCAAAAGTTTTATCCGCTCCCTTTTCTACCCCCACCCCCCACATTAGCAGTTTCAAACAACTACAGATGTGTAGTCCCGTGGCACAGAGAGAAACACAAAGGAAGGGCACTACTGGATAGAAGCGTAGAAGTAGTAGACACATGAAATGTCTCCCGTATATTAAAATTCAGATGTCACTGCTTGTCACACAAAAGCTGTCAGGACATTTCCCAGATTCTGAGAAGGAGTTTTTAGAGTTTTAGTCTGGCTCACTAAAAGGTATTGAATTGAACTCATCTTAAATTACTATAGTCTGTTCCTATTTGCTTGTAAATTAATGGACTATGTGACAATGATGTGTGGTGTCATAAAAACAAATAGTATGAGTGTGAAATAATTAATAATTGGGAGTTCCATATTTTTCCACCCTTTGTATTAAAGCAGAAGTAAGTGGTCCGGTCGTTTTCGCTAATGCTGCGTTCCAGGCAGGCTTTTGAAATCGTAAATTACAGCTTCAAGTCACAACTTACGACTTTGGAGCGTTTCAGGCAACCCACTCGTGTTTTTCCGACCTGTTTTACCTGTGAAAGTCACTATAACGGCCACTCGTAACTTCCGACCGTGAAGTCGTACCAGATCGAACTGGTACGACTTCACGGTCGGAAAAATACGAGTTTCCTTGAACGCACCATAACAGTCCTCGTCCCTACGTCGCCACATTCACGGCGTCCCTTGGCTGCACACACAGCCCTGCATGCCGTTCTCTCTCCTCATTGGATAAAAACTGTAGGATACGATAAATGTTTTCTCCTCGGCTCAGAGCAGAGCAGAGTGACTGACAGACCCGTGTTTCAGACCAAACACTCTATGTAAGTGATTGCTGTCGGAAGATAGAACTATTTAAGACTTATATTAACACAAATATATCACTTACTTCTGCTTTAAGTAGATGGGTTAGGTTGTGATGCGTTTACGTCAGCTAAAAGAAAAAAATGCACACTGCTGCTGCCAAGAAATCTCACAGCATCCCATTGTCTGTGTGGCTTGGCCTCTGATCAGAAAATAGCCTTTATTGGTTGGTTTGGTTGTGAAATGATAAGACAGAAACACTAATCTTGTTGGGAAAACGCACCCCCTCTTCAGTGGTTCAAAGAGTCTAATTCAACACTGTCTTATTCTGTAAGAGCCTTTATGACGGCTCAGTGCAAACAAGCTGCTTCTTTGTCACACATTGCAAATAAATCACTGCTTATTCAGAAAGTCAATGGGGACGGCCGCGGGTTCCAGAAAACATGACAATTAGCAGGGCGAAGAAATATTTACACCACTGTCTTCTGACCAGATGGCAGGAATTTCTGGCATCAGGGGCCAGAACCGTAATAGTTGTCTGGACATCATGCATCACAAATGGTTTGAAACAAAATAAAAGTTTACAGATAAGTAGCAGAACTTGTCTGTGTTTATTTTTAAAGGTCCAAGGTAAATATAAAATAACATTTTAAAAGCAAATATATGATGTTGTGTACCACAAAATATCAAATTGGCCATGGTCCACTTATTTTAGCTTTCCACACTTAACTTTTATCTATTCTATGAGAAATGTGTCTTTTAAGGATCTCAAGTACCAACGGAGCCAAATATAAGACAACCCTGACTTAAGGATGACTCAAACTTTCAGACTACACTTGTCAACGTATCATTAGTCAGAGAGCAGATCCTCATCCTTGAAGCCTTTCTCTCACAAAAGTGAATCATGAAATATTTTAGCAGAATATAAATCCTTGTTTATCAGCCCCAGACTCTCACGCTCTCTCAGGAGCAGTCCAAGTAAATCTTTCCAAGAGTTTAATCAGTTTTTCCCCCCTTTGAGGTCCTCATAAACTCCAAAATGAGTATTATGTGGCTGATTGACAGATGAATTTGTCCATGGCCTGTCTCTGAAGTAAAGATGTCAGCAGATAATTTGCACTTATCATGAATTCACTTTCTACCAAAATATACAAGAGCTAAAGGAAGTTGCTCCAGGCTACGAAGAAAACACCCAAAATTAAATCTTAACAGCTGAGGCATAACCGAGTGTCAACCCTGTCAGGAGGAGACACGACAAAACATGCAGTTCCTCACTTGACTCTGGCCCCAGTAATGGCTCAGTCCCCATTGACATATTAACATGACCAACTTTACAGCAGAAATAAACAAACTGACAGCCTGGCTCAGAAAACAGTCAAGACTCATTTGCCTCCTTCTTGCAACTGCATGGGGGGTGAATTTTTATTTAAGCCACCCGTTCAAATTTTATCAAGGCTTAAACTTCTGCATAATTGAAGGTGTTCTGCTTTGAGTGACAGGTGGGTGAGCTACATCCATCTTTATTTATGGTCTATGGGCATAAAATGGTGCTCTCTCCAGTTTTGGTTTAGACTAAATGAAAATGTTGAAACCAAATAAAGATATCATGCAGTATTCCACATCCTGTATACGTGATTGTCCCATTAAAATAGGAGAAACCATCATGTATTCTTATTCTTAGCATTTGCAAACCAGCAAGAAAGAGAAAATACAGTTAGAACAAGAAGATATGGTTTAAAAAACTCATTAGAGTATCTGCTCCCCATGAAATAAGAACAGCCATTATTTGTTATCTGTCATTGTGCAGTGGTTCCATGTTTAATATGTCCAAATTACACTCACCCTTGTCATAAAGAAAATGCTATAACCACTCAAAATGGCCACATCAGAGCAGCTTGACACGCTAATGGGCTAGCGGTTTCAGAGTCGGCACAATTTACTTCCAGAAATCAAAATGCCGCTGGGAAATTGGCGCCGTTGTCAGCCCCTGCTTCTTGCTGTATTTCTTATTTTATCACTGTTCACAAATTGAGCTCAGATTTACACTTTGAGACCTCCTTAATTCTGCTTTTTAGTTTTGCCAAAACATTGACACACACATACACGCAGCGAAGGAGCGGGTTGTGAATCAGCGAGCATGAGAAATTACTATCGCAGGATGTGCTCTGACTCATTTCGTGCCTGCAGCATCTGCTAGGTATGTTTATAGCTTTAAGTGGTATCCGTTAATGTCGGAGCTGTAGGTGCGAGCTTAACACGACGAGTTTGCGAGCGTCTCGCTGAGTTAAAGTGAGATGACACAGGGGGCTTTCTGCGTGTGGCGTGGATGTTGATTAGCCCATTAGTCCATAGAGAGAAAAACACTTGCTTATGGCTGGATTGGCCAGATTCCGTCTGTAGTCATGACCCACTGGTACAACTGTCCCTCATGCATATTATATATCCCTCCTGCATTGGCAGGGCAAATAAGCATGGTTGTCACGTAAATGAAGAGATGTCTCGCAGAGTGATCTCCATTTATAGGCCCATCTGCTCTGCCAGACGCACTCCAGAAAGAATCAGTGTCAGGAGAACACCAAAACTGCAGAGGAGGTATAGCAGCAAACTTTGTATTAATTTACTTATCACACATCTTCCCATCTTTCCATGATGCTTTTGTTCTGTTTCAAGGAGATTTTAATAAGAGTCTCGTCAAATGTCTCAAGGCTTAATTTTATGAGGAGTTGGAATTAATAAGCTCTGTATGGAAACAGGTGTATTAATAAAGGTGGTGATTAAATGGTCTGTGTGGAGGAACGGCCCGGCATTGCTATTTCAGTCTCCTCATTTGCTGACTGCATGCTGTTATACTTATTAAAAACATTGTTTATCATGTTTAAATGTCACTTCACATTTTTTCTCATCAGATCTCTAATTTCCTCATCTGCTCTTAATTGAACATCTGCTGGTAAAGTGGAGTTCTGACTCTGTGGAGGTTAGCAGTGTGAGTGAGCAGTGCCAGGCCCGAATACTGACAGCTTATGTGCCCAGAAGGACTTATTTCATTACTTTGCCTTGAGGAAAGGTTTACTACCTGACAAGGCTGCTGTACAACAGCTGACTGGTGCTTTTCATTTTGTCTCTGCCTACACTACACCTCTTCCACCCTGGCTGGAGCTGGGAAAAAAAAAGCCAACATGAAGGAGCATGGTTTCCCCTCGCCTGATACTGGGAGCAAACCAAGGATTAGCGCACTGCTGATCCCGGCAGCTGCAGACAACACCCGACGCTGTTCCGAGGTGCCTACCAGAACACACATCCGCATAGCAGATTAAATGTTTTATTTATCCAAACATGTCTCAGAGTTAGAGCTGCTCAGGAGCGGGAAATAATCTCATTGGTTGGTTTAAACCTCAGTGGGCAGAGGTAAAAGGCCTGCATCTTTTTGGACAGAAGGTGAGGTAGCAGCTAGCTTCATTAGAAGTCATAACTGAGCAAAAAAAGCATATTCGGTCATCCAAGGCTTTGGCATACATGACATTAGAAGGTCAGCGTGGTTTTAAAGAGTGTTGTGTAATGATGGCAGCTTAGAACATGACAGCACAGCTACCACAGGCTAACTAGCTCACTCATATGTCTTTAAATAGTTAGATTTATTATATTTTATTAAGATTGAGGCAGTATTTAAGGGATTCGTAATATTAGTTTTTCTCCCTCCTTGTCTGTTTGTTTCATAATGTGTCCAACCCTCGGCCTTTGGCTGCTAAGAAAGTCACTTCACTGCAGATGAATATGAATCACTAGTTTGATATATTTGTAGCTCTAAGCAGGGGGGACTGCACCATGTGCTCAACATGATGTGATCATCAGATAAATTTGGATTAGATAAATGAGCAGCCCACATTGCTCACTGTGGTCATGCAAGGGTGGATTGTCAACATTTGCCCATATTAGAAACATATTTTGTTGTAGGTTGTACGCCAGGAGATAAACATCTATTTCACTGAATGACCAAAATTAGATTTGTAGGCCCCACAGTTAGAGAACTGTCCTTCATACAAGATGGTAGATTGTTGGTTCTTTTTTCTTTTCTTTTTATAGTTTAGATCTAAGATTTGTTCAAGGTTTTAGAGCTTTGAGATGTGGTGAGTCAAAATGTCATCTAAACTCTCTCCACAGTTAACTGATTTGTCCAACTCCTACCTGATCTGGGTCAGTTGACCGGTCACTGAACTCCTCCCTCGAGGCACAGCAGGCCTGTCAAGCTTTGGATTTGCTGAAGCAGTGTGCCTGGGACACTGATACTGCACATAAAGAGTCGGATACTACTGTATATGTTTCAGTTTAGCTCTTGAAACCCACAAAGAACAAGCTGCAAACTTTAGCATGTCAACTTACTGTAACTAGCTCACTGCTTACAGAACTAACCTAATGTACAGTAGCATCACTAGTGAAGCCAAGGAAAAACATGCTAGGTTGTTTTTGATCACTGACTACATTTAAAAAAAAAAAACAACCCTATTGCATTGTTTGAAAATGCAAACAGCATGAGTCAACTCTCTTTGTGGCTTATCTAAATATGTAAACAGTCTGACATCTCAGTGCTGTGCAAGATGCTAATACAAATGTATTATCTACTTGAACCTTTTGCCTGAAATCTGTACATAGCCTTTTACCTACAGTCATCAGGCTTTTTAATTCTTCTGCAAATGATAGATGAGCTTTGGGGATTAACAGAGTCATTCTTATCTTATCTTTTACAGGGTTCTTGTTTTTGAACAAGTTACAATGAAACATTAAAAAGTCATCCAAGGATAAAATCGTAGTGCTACTATTACTTACAGTAATGAGCGAACTAGCGACACAGTTTTTAATGGTAATTTGTGCTAGAAAGCTTCAGAGGTAGATGTAAGGGAGATGGAGATTTAACAGTCAGTTTATTATTAGTGATCAGAGTTTTGTTTGTCAAGTGGTTTGATAGAGGTTTGCTTTAAAATACATACTGTAACAGTGACAGTTGTTTCAGTAAAGTCCAAGAAGATGTATGTGTATCTATATGTCACTCTTTGTTTTTTTTAAAATAGAACATATGCCAAGATGTCTAAAAAAAAAAATACAAAATTGTATTTAATTGTAGTTATAACAATGCCAGTTGAACTTGACTCTAATGCGTCTTTGGCTTCTGGTCCAGGCACTGTTTGTTGAAGGACAGATTGCTGACGGACAGACGATACTTTAGCCCGTTCTTGTCAGTCATGATCCCAGGCATAAATTGATTTTGTTGTTGTATTTAGAGAGACCATCAAAATGATTAGTAGATCAATTCACCTTCCAGCCATTTTGGCGGTACCTCTCACATCACACTGCATCACCCGGAGACGAAGTATATCCCTCCATCCTTTAAGACTTTTAGACTGTGTGGTGCTATAAATTTTCCATTGGTCAGACTCAGACTATACATTTGCTTAATTAGCAGTTTCTCCTTCTCTGGAGAGGCGGAGGGGAGGAGGGGGTTGTAAAACATGTTTCTGCACAAATCTAGTGCTGACTGTCTAAACTCAAATAAATCTCAGACCAGAGATAAAGTGAATTCTGAGATGTTTGCTGAGATTAGGTCAGAACCCTCTTTACCCGTCTGCTTCCCATGTACTGCTCGCCAGGATTATTTTTATCTGAAGACTGTGGCTGATATCATTTTTCAAAGTGAGAATCCGCCAGCGCAGCATGAGTAATCCATCTTGGTTCCTTTGACAATTTCCTGTGGAACATGTGTGTGCTCTTTATTCCTGAAGGGATACCTCAGCACATAAGAAGAGATGAATATCTCTGGAAGGGGAATAAACCAGGAGAGCAGTTTGTGATTAAAGAAATCCTCTGGAAGTACATACACAAACCCCTGTGCGGCCCAGGCTGATAAACCGCCTCTCCTTGCTATGCAATTACCAACACAATCAAATCATGTTCCACAGGCGGGAGTTAAGATTTTCTCAATCAGCCTGCTCCATTAAGACACCTTCCTATAAAAAAAAATGCACTTTTACACAACATTTATTTTGAGGGGGTTCATTTGCACCATGGTCCTTAGACAGTAGACTGTGTGTGTACATATGTGCATGTGTGAGAGTGTGAGTGAGAAAAAGAGTTTGTTTTTTTATGCCAGTTCTTTCATCATAGGCATGCCGAGGGACATTATGTCACCCTAGGCACTTTTTCCTTTTATTTTTGAAGTGAAACCAAATACCAAAGTGTGTTGTACATTTAATTTCATTTACCTCAGCATTATGAATATTGAGGCTTAACTTTCCTTGTTATTTAGAAAATAAATCTAGCGACCAATTCCTGGAATGGAAAATCCAATATTCAAATGGTCTAACAAACTGTACCGAGGGCTGTTAGTATTATAATTCCGTACACAAGTGTACAATGCCAGCTGTACGGTATCTATCATAAAAGTAATAATAAAAAAAATCAACTGAGCTGTTGAGGCTATGGGGAACAACGTGCCATTTTCCTGCTTACATTATGGTAATATACACGGGAGCAGTAGCGGCAGTGTGCATTTTGTAGAGTAAGAGATTAATACTTGCGTGGCAGCCCAGCACCTCTGTCCCCTGGCCGTGTTTTTTTATAAAGCAACCATATTGCCAAAGAGGTTTTAATGCTAGCGAGTGCCCTGGAGACAAGTGTCAATACACAGTGAGCCAAAAGGAAAAATCATTTCAAGTATTGCCTGCGCCTTACTACCCTGGTAATGTAGCTGGATACACAAAAACAGCACATAGCCCTGCTTCCAGCTGCAGAGCTTGGCTTTGTCGAGACTCGGAGAACGAGTGCATATTCCGTGTCAATCATTCCTAATCAGCTGCTCTGTCTTAAAGCAAGAGCTCCGTGCAGCAGTCACGACAAAGCCACTTGTTATATTGTTGTTGAGCTTTGATTGACGCCTCAGAAAAGTTCCCCCACCAGACTGGCATTCCCTACACGATTGATCATAAGGTACAGTGCTTTCTCACCACCCAGAGACTGGTAGGGTAAACTGTAATTGAGCTGCCGAACAACTTCTTACACTGAGGGTGAAAACCGTGCTCCTTTTTTTTAAATGTCTACCAGGCATTTTTAACTGGCATATTCAAAGCCCAAATCCTAGGTTTATTTCTGCAAAACTCAAGCCTCCAAAGCATGTTAGTTTCAATACATCGGCTGCTAACTCTGCAGTAAGACATCAGTAGTTAGATGTAAGAAAAAATTTCCCCCGTCACACAGTGTCACATACGGCTTTATGGTACTGCAGTCATTTACTTGGTGCCATTTTTGGACCTCTATGTGTATTGCCTGCAGCTTCCTGTCGATCTAGTTGTAGAAAATAATTCGTGACAGTTAGCAGGCTGGCACTAAATTTAAATTGAATAGTGTCATAACGTGCTTTTGATACTTCTTGCTTCAGGTTTATTTAAGTTTTCAAAGACCCTTGCTATAGAAAATAATATTTGAGACATACAGATGTTCAAACATGCTACATGCTAATTCCACAGCCAAAGCCAAAAAGCTGAGCCTCTACTTGTGCACAATGGTGTTTTGACCTGATTGCCCATATCAGTGTGATAACTAGCACCATGTAAAATCAATGCACACACTGATGTTATATATTAATGCTATTTATGTGTAATGTTTCTATGTTTGTCATGATTTCTTTTAGCACTTCAGTTTGCTAACATTTGTTAAATAGAAGATAAAAAGCTAATGCTCATTAGTTTTAAAGGGAAATTTTGACCTATAGTGGTTCGATGAAATGTCATAGGATCATCAGAGTTATTAAGGGACTGACTGATTTACTAGAAGATGAAATGAAAAGGAAAATAATGACCAGAGCTAAGCTGTCAGTCAAGTAACAGCACTATCTTCATACAGCAGAGTGAGCTGGATTTAGCCTAGTGCAATGATAATGTTTTTGCAGTGGGTCTGGTTAACTCCACCACCACATGCAAATGTTGTTGCACCAGACTTTACATTTCACATCAGTTCATCATCTCCCATCGTGGTAATGCTCTGATCATTTGCCGCAGCTAATGATCCGTGCGACAAGGTGAGAGTCATTGGTACACGTCTGACTACAGCAAAAAAAATCAATATCAATTACACCTATATCGGAGAATTGTCAAAAATAAATGCCCAGGTGTCCCTGTTTCACCAGCGTCAGCCAGTCACACTGCTGGCTCAAAGAACAACCAAAAAAAAAAAAGAGCAAACCTTCATTGTGGTTTCTAATTGAGCGTTAACCTTGATGTTGACAACTTCACTCGAAAATAGGAGGCGCATTCGTTAAGTCATGACGCTGCATAAAGCAGGTATCTGAGAAGTTGTACAGCAGTTGCATCGTGCTCGGCAGGTTTTAGCGTCCTGGGTCTACGCTGCACAGCTGGGCTTGATTTATGCCGCTGACAAGGCCGTTTCTCTCCAGCACAGCACACTGTGGGGAACCTTAGGAGAGACAGCCTTTTAATTTATCTCAGTCTGGCCCCCCCTCTCTGCACTTCAGGGTTTTTAAAGCAGTCAAGAGCATAGATCAACACCTGAAGTTAGGTCCCACCCCGTGTCCCGACTCAGAGGATATGGTGACCTCGCCTCTTTTCTCCGCACACTTGCCACATTACAGCCTCACGCCTTCAGCGCTGTTAGCAACACTGACGTTTTGATACAATTATGATTAGAAACATCCCCCGCGGGTAGGTCGATGATGGTCAGCGCGGATCGGAAATAGTAACACACAACCTCACCTTATCTGTGAGCTCGCCACAGCAGGCAAACACAATATCAAACACATCCCCTGCAGTACTTTTTTCACACTTACTTTTTCCATTTAGTTAACTGGTATTTGGAAGTGAGTTAAGCAAGCTGTCTGTGCACTGAGGCAATAATCTGTGTATAGAGGGCCTTAACTGAGACTAATTATTTGCTGAAATCACCATAAGCTTGTGACGATCTCTTTTCCTGTGGTCTCATGGCTGAGTAATTCCACTGATAGAATCTTAACCCCTATTTTCACAAGCTGTTTTATTTACCCTATTAATTAAGTAGAGGCACACACAGGCCTCCACCCTGCAGTCATGCTACCAATCAGCCATGACGTCTTAGACTCACAGGAGTATTCATGAACAGTCCTGTTTAGGACTGTCAAATCACAGTCTGATCTGTGATTACACATAGTGTTTGCATGTTGAATTTTTGTGTGCGCTCTCCTATTCTTGGACGACATTAGCCAGTTAGTGCACTCAGAAAGAAAGAAGGCCACTGTGATTTCCAGCCTGCTCTGCTGCAGTCAGAAAACTCACTCCATGTTCTAGGCGCACACTTGGTTCAAAGCCGCTGCTGCTCTCAATGTAAAAATTTGCCTTTGCCTCCTTTTTTCGTGACTCATTATTTGGATTGTGACAGTTTCCATTCACAATGTAGAGTTTATCAAACAGATCAAAGACAAAATATGTCAGACTCAAACATCAAAACAAGGCTTTCAAGTGCCTTTTTGATTGCAAGGAAGCTTACAAAAAGGCAACGTCTGCATCTGTTAACAGTGTCTCAAAGAGAATGTAAGGAAATAACAAAAACAGGCTTTTACTTTGGACTAGGCTCTTTCCTGCGATTTCCACTTCACAGTGCCCATGATAGCTGCTCTGTGACTGATGTTATTTGTCTCTTTCATCTTGTCACAGAGCGGGGAGGATCAACACTGTACAGCCCCTGTCCTCAGAGGCTTGATCTCATCCAAAATACACACCTGTGTTTTTTTTTTCAGGATTACAAGAGTGCATTCGGCCGTCTCGCTGTGCTCAAAATAATCACCTCCTTTTAGGAGAATTATTGCCATGTCCATTAAACCTGTGTGAGGCACGGATGAAAGGAGTGGCACTTGCGTTCATCTCACCTGTGAATTATTGATACCTGCCCCTGTGCTGGCTTCCCTCGGGATGGAAGTGGGAAATGTCTCTTCACATAATGGGCACGCTGCGCAGACATGTTGTCTGGGCTTTGGCACAGAGGAGAGAAGACAGGAGCAAAACCGAAATGTGTTAATAGTAAGCCCCCTCCCATCTCTAATTCACCACCGCTGGGGCTCAGTTGACGTCTACTGTATTTGACCTCATCGGCGCGTCCATTAGCTTCAGACTGCAAATGCTGAACGCTTAAGTAGACACCCCGCTCCGCTCCTCTTTCTGTAATGTCAGTGAAAGTGGCGGTGCCTCCCCCCAGTCTTTCATATGAAGCTGCAGAGACAGCAGACGATGCGGCGAGTGGCTGAGAACGGCCTTGGCTCCACATGAGGGCTACCGAGGATTTAACTCTCTCTAAGTGCCATTGTGCTCGCATGCAGCACCACTTGTTAGCTCTCCACAGAGCCTCCTCTTACAAGATGCATGGTGCACGTGTCACATGATAGCTGTTTTGTCCCTGAGGATAAGGGATTGTGGGTACACAGAACGCATTGCACAAATGCAGGTATTTAGTTATGTTGAGGTATTGCTGTGAGGCCAGTGCAGGCTGACTTGAATTGGGTCAGAGCATGTTTGAGTTGAAATGATAGGTTTTCCCATTTGTTTTAACGCTCACTAAGCACACTAGTTAGTTGATAGTAAATGCATATGTGAAAAAAATGCTAATGCAGAACTATTAACTTTATTTCACTTTTTAGATAATGTGACTCCTGAGACTAACTTTGCTATACACACTGGGTGCCAGCAACATAATGTAATTAATGTATGGAAGTCCCTTTAATTGTGCTTACTCTGCTTAGGGTTATGGTCTGTTGTAGGAGCATGGTGTCATTTAATGGGCAATTTTCCCTAAAAATTTATCAGCCTGCAGGTTTAATGTCATTAACTGCGGGCCCTCCCTCACAGAGATATGCCCCTCATGTAACTGATGGTCACTGCTGGCTGCTTTGCATTCAGCACTTTTTTTTCTCCACAGCCTCATATAAACCCAGAAGTCTTCACTCAGCAGCACCATGCTGTTTCAGAGGAAGACTAACTGTCCCTGCACTTTCTTATCACATCCACCACTTGCAAAAGAGTCAATGAAAACAGTGAACCGGCGGGGAAATGTAACACTGCACACACACCGTATCAGTCACATTTCACAAGTACATCCAGTTAAATGCATCACTGGTGCAAACAAAACCGCCTGCGCGGATGACAACTGTAAGGGCTGATGAACTGTTTTCTGTGTCGCGTATCATTTAGGCTTCTTTTACTCTTTTCTGTTTCAGCTCAACTCCATCATCAATTATTTCTAACTGTCAAATAGCCGGTAAATCAATCAAAAAAAAAAGGAAAGTTTCAGCTGATTTAAGGTAGTAACAGATCCTCTGATGCACAGTGTGTTACTTTGAATTTGGACCCTGCTGCAGTTACTAGTGAATGGCTGTAATAAGAATAAGAATCTGAACTCTTTTAATTGCCATTTTACATTTCTAACAGTTGATACTGCACATGGGTACAGGGTTAAAGCCTCAAAACACTTTGATATACAGTATATAGACCACCACCTTAAATATAGACCAATCATGAACTGAAGTAATTACATCCTCTGTCACCTTTGTTTTGGTCTCTTCGATCTCTGCTTTCAAATATGTGGCTCAGCTAAATGCTTCACTATGCCCATGAACTAGTCACTAACTTTATGTGGCTGGTGCTTGGTGCTGAGAAGGTATCAGCACTGGGTTTCGTTTAAAACACCCTGCTGGGTGTGAAATCAAGGCTGATGAGGGGAGTGAGACTGAACCAGCAGAGTGAGGCTGTGAGCTTTATAACCAAAACAATCAGCAGCATGTTGCTAAAACTCATTGCCGAGCTGAGGGGAAACTGTAGAGTCGGGTGATAATTCTGTGGGGCGGGGTTCACTACCAGCGACCTCTAGCCCATTACTCATTGTCATTTGATTCATTGTTCATCTAAAAATATCCGTCAGTGCAGCTTTAACAGTTCTTGCACGTGCCTGTGTAGGTCTATCTATATAAATAATCTCTCACCTTTAGTTTACTCTGAGGTTGCTCGCTTGAATCTCTCAAACCCTCTCTGCCATCAAACGGTGGGTGAATCCGTTCACTCTGACTCTTTTGACTCATAGATGAACTCATTCAGAGGTGAACAGAGCAATTTACGGGCCACACATCATTTTTTCGCCCCTCACTATCAAGCCGACGCCATTTCATATTTACAGTGTGCAGATTCAGCAGAGCGTTCCTTATAATTAAAATTCAGCCTACTTGTGTTGGTCCACTCTTGATTTCCCACAGTACCTTGGTTTCAAGGGCACCATTTCCATGTTTGCTTGTTATTTAGAAAATGTGAAGTTTTGTTAAGGCCTTTTGACCTTTCATGAAGCACTCGTGGCCATTGTGTAAAGGGCACACAGACACCGTTGTCCTAGATATCTGCAAGTCATGTTCTGAATTAATCAGCCCTGAAAATACAATCCTATTTCTCACCGTCATCTGCAAAGAAGGAGGACTTAATAAGACACGCTGAAAATACCTCTGCACTCTGTATTAGTCACTTCTTTTTGCTCATGTCGGCCCTAACTTTTATATCATATGCAGCATTTGTTACTATTGTTACAAGCTGGCACTAATATAAAGTATTTTCTTCCCTAACCCACAGGGTCACCATCCTGGACAGCGGGAATCTTCGGATATGGAATGCAACCAAATCCGACGGAGGTCTCTACACCTGTGTGGCGAGAAACCAGTTCGGTGTGGCAAGCAGTACAGGAAGCATCACAGTTAAAGGTATTTCCTATTCCTTCTTTAAATTTCATCACTGTCTCTTTTAAAGCTCAGTCAGCAAGGGACCCTGACCAATAAAGTGCTGGACACCTTTTTCAAATGCACGTTTTTCACTCTGGCAGCACGCGCAGTTGCTTGATATTTCATTCTGCTCGTTGAAAAACTAACTGATGTTTTCGATTTCATAAATAAAAAATGACCACCATAGAGAAGAACGAGTGAGTTTTGAGGCATCTGACCATCTCGCTCTGTCTTCTGGTAAGCCTTGAGGAGCTGGGTTTTTTGTTTTTTTTTTTCCTTTTTTTTTGTGTCTCTGTACTGTCATTACTAGAGAGACAGAGACACCTCGGTTGCTATGTCTGTTTGCAGAGGTGTTGAAAACATTCAGCTCACTGCCTTGGTGCTGCCTGTACTGTCAAAGGATATGCTGTGTGAAAAACGCCTAGTGTTGTTAGATCATCTGGGCTGGGGATTGCATTTCTGCTCTGGTGCTGTGACTTATTATACTTCATTAAAAATGAATGTGAGCTGGGTATAAAGTGCCGTGCATTGAGTGGCTTTATTCTGTGCACACTGCTGTTTTTCTGTCCTGTTTCCACGGGGAGATAGTGTTCTCACCTCCTTCCTGGGGGATTTGCTGACATATTCAGCGAACTATAGCCTCACTGTGACCCCCTTTTCACGAAGGTTGCAAGGTTCATTTGTGTTATTGTTATTTGCTGCTGCTGTGATCTTCCCTGTCGACCGGCTTGTGAAGATTTATGGAACCATTGATCTTCAGTATATTGGCCTCAGGGAGAAAAGTTTATGTCTCATATTTCATAAGCTTTTCTATGGATTTACATGTATATTTCAACAGATTGACAGAACAATCCTATCAAATCTTTTCGACAAATCAGACAGATGTAGTTGCATTTCTTCAGTTTCACCGCAAGACGCTCCAGCATAAAACCCTGTGGGCGAGATCCTGCTCTGCAAATTCACTCAGCGCGGATGTATGCGCGGATGCATCTTTTGTCTGTGCTGCTCTAAACCTTTCACCTGGTAGGGAATGAACTGCACACGTCAGGAAAGAAAACTAATAAAGTGGTGCCAAAATCAGTCCAGTTCCCCAGACTATATGAAGAGAAATATGTGTTTTCACCCTCTCTCGGAAGCTAAGTCATTTTTTATAAAGTCTAGAAGACAGAGCTTCCCCTTCCTCTACCTCTGTAGTTTATGATTTTTGCCCAAAAGTTCAATCCATTTAATTGTCTCCCTTCGTCAAGTTAGCAATCTGTAAAATCCCTTGAAATGCCGTGTCAAAACAATAGAAGTCTGCTAAAATATCAGGTGATTTTTTTCTCCAAGCAGTTGCTATAGAAACCTGGATTAATTGACTTTTATTTAGCCCTGCAGGCTACTTTTTGATGGATTGAATACTTTGAAAAACATTGATTAATGTCAGTGCGAATAACAGCAAGAGAAATGTCCAATACTGTACCTACACAGTAATTCCCTTTTTACTAGAAAACACACCACATAATGGAATTAAAAAAAGAAAAAACTCTGAACCAGCTCTGTCCTCTGTAAATCACTATCAAGGCATGTTTCCTTTTTCTGTTGAATTATAAAAGGCAGCTTTCATATATTATGGATGCTTGAAAGTCAGCAGCAGTCAAGAATGTGGGGAGAGCTTTAAGTGCACCTCGCAGCTGATTTGCGCTGATGCATCACTCTGCCTCCCACTGACGACGCTGTCTCTTAAAAAAATGATCAGCAACCATTTACATTTAAACATTTTTGCACATGTATGTTAGAGCTGCTGTACGGTTTAAAGTGCGGGGTGCAACTCGAAGGCATAATGAAAAGCCCAGACTTGATAGTTTCTGCCAGTTACACTCTACATTCTCCTTTTACCCATTTATCACACACTCTGAAATGTAAATGATGCCGATACACCCCCCCCCCCCCTCCTCCTCCTCCAAGTCAATCAAGATGAGCAGTGAAACCTGCCGCTGTCGCTTTAGTCTCAGGTCGATGGCCCGTGTGCAATTTTCCAATCAAGCTCCAAGGAAACACGCCATCATATGTCCGTCGCCTCAGCATAAACAGACAGCGCCGTTATCCACTTATTATTCTTGTGAAAGGGAGTATGGGTTTCATTTGACACCTTCTCTCACTTGCTTCTTTTCCATCATCATACCTTACAGCGGTTTTCTGTAGCTGATGTACAAATGTTCCTGTATATGATCTCGTGCATTTCTGTCACAGTCAATATTGTTTGGAAAATGGGATGGGGTAATTTACATGCACTATTTCATTGTGGATTGGAAACCTGTTTAGCGGGGAGGAATTTGTGTTGCGGGAGCAGCCCTTATGGGAGATGACAGTAGTTTATTCAAATTGACTTTGGTGCTATGAATGCTGAAAAATACCTGTCAAAAGGTATTCGGTGTCTCCTGCTGTGAATAAGCCACCTAGCAAACAGTGCAGGAGCAGTCACAACAGATGAGCCCTGTTAATGTCCCCATTATTCCAACACTGGGGGGATATTAGCAGATTAATTGCACTTGATTATAGGCGTCCTCCCTGAATTTTGATTACACTGGAGATGAGCCGCTGCAATTAGGTTCCCTCCGATCATTACAGATGGTCAGTGAACTCAAAACTTCTGAGCTCGTACTGCGTTCTGGTTGCTCCTGTAAACCCGGAGGGAATTTCATTTTCCAATACTGTGACACATCATTGCAACCCGCTGCTTTGGAGGTGTGGGTTATATTTAAAGGTCCTCTTTTACACTTGTGTTTCTATATACATAATCACAAAGTTACAGAAGTCCTGACAGCCACATACACAGAATGAGCTGTGTAGCGTTCTCTGTGGATCAAGTGCTGCGATGTCCTACAGCACCTAGACCTGGTCTATGATAATAAAAGACATTGAAATATTACTTTCTACAATATGGAACCTTTAAGGTGTTTGACCCTTTTATCCATGCCACAGTAGCACAGAAGCATCATGATCTAGATATGACAATGCCTTTGGTTTCCCACTTTGGTCCAGAACAGCAATTGGACAGACTGCCATGACATTTTGTTCAGACGTTAATGATCGTCAGAGGATGAATTAACTTTTCATCTATTGCCATCATAAGGTCAGATTTTTTAATTTGTCCAATACATTGGTTTATGACCAAATACCGGCAGCAGTAATGATACTCCCACACAGTAATAACCCTCACATATATCACCTGTTTTGTGCTAATTAGCAAATGAAAGCATGCAAAGCCCCTTTTACACGTGTTATTTTGGGCTATGTAAGGTGAAATTTGAAAGCTGTGAGAAAACAGAGCAAAATGACCCGAGGTCACACAAGGATACATGTCAGTTTGAAGGTTTGGCCACCTGTAGCAAAAAAATCAAAATTCTCACAGTGTGGCTGCGGCTGCTACAACACACATCTACAGCCAACCAAGTAGAATATGGCATCAAAATGACACAAAGTGCTTTGGCCAGCAGAATATTTCTCAAGTGCCACTTTTGAAACAGTTTAGGAAAAAAATAAAACACACACGCACAATAGAGTGAAAGAGAGTTTGTTGGACTGAAAGAAAAAAAAAACTCAAAGGGCTGCTGCATTTTCAAAACATATGAGAGCTGTAGAGATGAGTTAACATCATTGCTCTGCACTCATCACGCAGCATGTCATGCTGCAAATTGATATCACAGTAACTGACACATATTTTGACTTAAGACTTTATTAAACTCATCTCACCCAGCTGACATGCAATGAACCAACGGTCCTGTTGTCACACAAGCTCAGGGTGCCTTAAGACGGTGAACAGGGTTGACATGTTTGTGACAAAAATCAGCATGTTATCACCGTCGGTGTGAGCATGTTGGCATGCTGAATATTAGCATGTTCGCTCGGAGCAGCACTGTATCCGAGTGCGGGCTCATAAAGCCACTGGTGTGCCTGCAGACTTTCAGATTGGTTAGATAAAAGGGGATTCACTGGGATCACATGAGATTTGAACTTGGTCTGAGAAGATGGCGCTGATCAATACCTTTGACAGCCTTTGGATTTTGGAGGTTTCAGACAGAGATAAATTATCTTATCAGCTGACCCACAGCTCTTTTAAACACTGAGGAGGAGAAATGGTCATGAAAATGATTCCAGTTTTTATGGTGAGCTCTCTGAGGTGTTTGTTTTTTTTTTCAAGCAAAACCCATTTTGTCCATGTTGAATGGCAGAGACTGTGTGAGACAAACACAGTGTGTGAGTCCTGACAGCCATATAGAAAAATAATGAGCAGCCATCTGTCAGTAATCACCAGCAGGTTGCTACAGATGCGCCACTTGCACAACATACGAGTACACCATTGAGAGCATCTTGTATGTATGTGCTGAATGATGTAGACAAGCTTTTCCGCCGCTATTCAAGTTCGTCCTTGAAGGACCTTTCGGAAAATAGGTGGTATTTAAGAAAAAAAAACGCTGTGTCAGAGGAGCCTGTGATGCACTGATGAAAGCCTTCTTCCTGGTTTGTTGATTTGAAAAGTGAGGGGAGGTAGGGTTGGGAGTTGGATGATTACGTCTCATAAAGGTCACAACAAATTTTGTTCCAAATGACCTAAGAGATTGCACCGAGGATTGAAGGTTATTCTCAGCAAAGTGGAATAAAAACGCATAATGGTGCAGTGATTTACCTTCACATACACGCTATGAACCTTAGCCTCGTAAGATTTTTTGCAGATCATTTTTAGAGACGGCTTTTGACCCGTCAGAAACAAACCATTTCCTTTACAAGTTTGTGTTTGTCTCGAACTGACATTCTTTCTCCGATCCACATGAGTCCCAGGCTGAAGCACTGGGTTTGAAGGGTGAGGGTGAGGCACTGCTCTGGTAAATTTGTTTTTAAAATTCCCGGATCACTTCGCCTGTGGCTCTTCCATGCCCTACGCCATGCATTATTCAAGCTCACATCACTCACCTTGTGTGAAAAACTATAGAGTGTATAGACACTCAAGGAGAATACATGCTTACACATTACAGCTTTCCACCAGTGAAGCTGGGAGGGGGATTGTCCGCAGGGGGAGCTAGACGGGGGTGGGGCATTTGAGCATTATTCATAAAGGGCTGCTGTTTGTGGGTAGACTGGTAAAACTGGCCACGTGAGGCGTGACAGTACGCCTCGGAGAGGAGCAGCAAGTCGTTTGGTAACTGTTAGCTCGCGATCTCTTCTGTTCAACCATATGTTATTGTTGCACAGCTCCTCTGAGCGTTCCCTCTGTAAACCTGTCAGTCATGTGTTTGGCTACATTCAGTGTCTGGGGTCCTACACCTCCTTCACTTCCCTCGCTGTAATCGTGACTCTATAATTGTTGTCGCTGTTTAACAGCAGTGGTTCAACCACATGTTGCTTTAGTAATAAAAGATTCATCCACCTCTTGTTTGTCTGAGCATAAACCGGTGGTTAGCATCATCAAACCTCATAATGTTGTTGTTTTGTTTTTTTTACATTCAAATACCACTTGACTTAAATGCACATCTCAGTGAGGCTCCTGTCAACAAAAAAAAAGAAAATTGGTCATTAGTTTTAACATGTTAATGTGTCCTCGACTCATAATGTCCTAAAGGAGTCATCTTTGTCCTCTCTAAGTGGTAAATATGGAGGTGCTGTGACTATTTTCTTCAGTTGCAGGTCAGTGGTTGGCTCAGCGGAGCATGTGAGACCGCCGCAATGTTTTCTTAACCTTAGCCATGACAACAATCTTCCCCTGACCTCAAGCAAGTCATTTTAGCTGCACAAGCCAAGCAGACCTGAAAGTATTAGGTCTGTATTGTGTGTATCATCCAAAGCCTGTATCTTTGATGGGTCTCACTTTCTGCTGAGGCAGCAGATGGTAGGGTAAAAAAAGTATGAATTCATGGACCCGACCAGCCCTGTGTCACAAGTCCAGACTGGTGGTGTGGGGAATGTGTACCTGCCAACATTAGGACTTTAAAATAATGAGCAATCTTCCCAGGATGGGCAGGGTGTCAGTGGCTGGACGAGGGCAGCAGCTTGAATAAATTACTACATAACGTAGAGAAGAATCATTTAAATGTAGGGTTGGAGAAATAAAATACCTAACATCATAATAAACCACCCAGCACCAAGTTTAGAGGTAGATTACCACCTACCAGACTGTGGTGTGGTACATTGGGTCACTGTTGTTGTATTTTCTGCGTTCATAACTCGTTGAAGAGTGGTGATTAGTGCGGTAGAGTGGTACGTGCAGAGGAGGGAGGGAGGGACAGAGACGGCAGCTTGAGTGACACGTCGCGATCCAATTGACTTTAACGTCGCTAACGCTAATTTTTTTAACTCCATGGGGGTGAATTAATTAACATTTAGCAATAAATAAACATTACATGACAAGTTGTGTTCAACTTGTTAATTTATCAACAATTAATTCCACAGTCCAATGTCACACATGCTGCACACCACTTGAATCAGGTTGTGGGTTGCCAGGCTGTGGTAACAGATGGGTTGAAGTTGTATGTACAGTACAGTATGTGTGTGGATTATGTGTCAAGCTTATGTTTCATACACAATCAGGCAACTTGGATAACATCAGACAAACAAAGAAAACATATGGATCTCTGTATGACGAGTATTTATAAAAGGTTTACGGTTTTGCAAATCAGTTTCCCAAGAGAAACAATGAAACAGGATGGCGTCAGGAGATTACCTTGAAGTATAGGAGACTCCCGGGTAAAAAAGACCTGTGTTGGCAAATATAGAAATGTTTTTCTTGTACACTTAATGCCAGTCATGATTTGAATGCTAAGGATAACCCAGAGTATTGTTGTTGACATTCTCTTATGGCTTCAATTGACCATTGTTCAAACAACAACTTCCAGCAGGAAAATGACCCAGAGTTCCCTCAGACTGGTTGTGCACAATAAGTGAACTGAAGTGACCTGCCCAGCCACCAGATCTGAATCCAGTAGAACACCTTCAGGATGTGGCTGAACAGGAGATTGGCAGCTTGAATGTGCAGCAGACAAATCTGCAGAAATGATGTGAAGCAATCTTGTCAACACAGAAGTGAATCCAACATCTCGGTTAATCCGTGCCACGAAGAACTGAGGCTGCTTTGTGAGCAAAGGGAGGAACAAATAAGCCTGTGGCTGAGGGCCACAGACAAGTTAGGGAAGTCAGACGGTACAGAGAGATGGTGTTTCAGACTGGTGCTTTGTTGTGAAAGGTATAGAACATCACTAACATCACTCGCCCTATCCTTTAACTGTACAAGGTTCCTACGCAAGTATGGAATTTGATTTTATATGGAAACCATTGTATGGAAATACTGTATATTTATCTTAATACATATCTGTGTTGGGTCTTATCTCAAGTTATTAGGGTTAGTTAGTTTGTACTGTATGTGCTACTGTACCTAGCTACAATCTCCTGGAAATTATTTGGTGACAGGCATGCAAATTCAGAATAATGAAAACAAACGATTAATTGCACAATTTTTTTTACATGATACACATCTAATTAATCAAATGTAACAAATTATTTGCATTTTTTTTTTACCGAGAAGTCTGGAAATTAGTGTCTGGAAAAAGTGTGGAACTTAGAAATTTCAAATGTGTAGGAATCCTGACTGTAGGGGACATTTATCCAAACTTGATCAAATAGGTTTAGTTACCAAAACACAGCTTGAGCTTAATCTTCATAAATAAAGATAATTATTGAATAAAGATAAAAAAAATATGAGTTCTGCAGCCTCAGTAACTGCTTTTCACATCAGTGCATTAGATGGTATTCAGACTAAAACAGAAATTACACCTTAAACACAACAAAAATAAACATGTTTAATTAATTCACATGTACGGTTGGTGTGACATGTGACTCATTCATTGTCACCTTTCCATAAACAGGTGGAGCGCTTTTGAATTTTTCTGCATCTTAAGTACAAAGCAAAACATGCAAACACAGCTTTGACCTGCCTCAGCACCACTCCCCGAGATGCCACCCAGTCTGTCGGAGCGAATCGGCGCCCTCTCTAACGCGTCTCTGATTGACCCCCCACTAAATGAGCAGGTTACTACCCTCTGGTTTCAAGTGGCAGCAGGTAACAAGGCATTATACAAGATGGAAAGCAATCAAATTATGGTCAAGAGCCCAGTGTGCGGTTGTGTAACCAACCTTGGTTGTCCATATAATCCATCACAAATGATGACAGAGGAGGGTAATAAAAGAGCATATTCCCACTGTCATTGTCACAGTGAATCTCTGGGGGCAGAAACACATAGTGAGAAGAGAAGCTTGTGTTAGGAAAAAAGGCAGAGGCACACCAATCCTGCTGGAGAAATAAAAGGAAATAAAGTTTATAGTATGTTTCCATGTTGCAGAGATGGAGGAGTAAATATTTCTGACTGTGGGTCTAAGTATTTCCCTCCAGATCCCTCTGCTCTCTCCTACTTCCTTCTCCTCACATCATTCAGAGTAACTGTCTCACCACCAAAAAACCCCTGCAAAACAGCCCTGACACATTTCTTAGAGTTTTTTTTTCTTTTTTTCTTCAACCTTTTAAATTTTTCAAGATTCCCATTTCCTTCCTGCTCTTGTTCTACAAGGTGTAGCCGGCCTTTAGAAACAGAGCAGTCGCGGCCCCTTGAATACCTCCTGTGTGTTATTACCACGTTTTTACTGCGTCGCCATCGCTCACCATTTAGCCTCAGCAATAGAAGACCGGGCCTTTCAGACACACTTTCATTGTGCGTATGACAAAACCCAGCAGCTGATAGCATTCTGGCCTGATATCAGAAACGCCTAGATAAATCACACTGGAAGCGTATGGTGGTAGAAAGTGTGTGTGCGTGCGTGGGTGTGTGTGTGTGTGTCAGGGAGGAGTGGGAGAGGGCCAATACAATGAAGGTATCGAATTCACTCTGGATGAAGACTGCACTGCCGGCACTTTCTACATGAATCTATGCCTGTCCAGGGATCATTTGCCATGGTTAATTTAGTCTGTGTGCTCAGAGTGGCAATTTCAACCAAGTAATCACAGCACCCCCAAGAGGGAGATAGGTGTTGTGCACTCTGAGAACAAAGCCTCTGCTTCTCATTTCGCTTCCCCATGTCCTTCCACCTTCCCTCTCTTCCCTCCTCTGCCTCTCATGCACAAGTGCAGATAAGGGACGCTTGCCTTATTCCCATGTGACGCCATTGTAATGGCAAGGAAAGAGAGTAGTCACTGGAAGAAGTGCTCACTGCTGTTTACTGTTTTCCTGGTGGTGCGTTTTGGGAATTTCGACCGATCGGGGGGAGTCCCAGGCTGAAGGCTGAGCTGACAGTGACACATGGAGCCTTCTCGGGATGCAGGAGAGACACGTCTCCGAATCCCCACAGAGACGAGCTCAGGCTGAGACTAATACCAGTTATTGTAGCTGTGCGCCCTACTTTGCTGTGTGCTCTGTCCCGTATATCCCTCTATTAACTGAGTCTGACATATCCATAAGGATGATGGAAGGGCTCGGCTTTTTCAAAAAGCTATTTCCTGTACTGAATCATAACGCCTGGAAAAGAGGAGCAGACCAGTGTGTTTGATCAAAAATGTTGGGACGGATGTGAATGTGTGTTTTCAGAACCGACCATCATCACCACCCTGCCATCCACGCTCGATGTCACCGTGGGGGAGAGCGTCGTCCTTCCCTGTCAAGTCAGTCACGATCCATCTCTGGAGCTCAAGTTCACCTGGTTCTTCAACGAGCAGCTCATCCACTTCGGGAGCCACGGTGGATTTTTTGAAAAAGTCGGAGGTGTAAGTGCATAATCCTTCATTATTTCTCCCAATGTGAAAGGCGATCAGGCCTCTGTTGTTTAAACATGTTGTAAGATTTATACAGGTCTGACATTGACAAACAATTACGAATATGCACACAATGGAGGTTAGAACATCAGCATGCATATAGAAATAAAGCAACTTGCTGTAACAATATAATAACAATTTGACACTGTATGTATATGACAATCAAAACTACACTTCAGAAATATTTAAAATATTTAAACATTTAAATAAACAGCACGACTAACCAAGAAAACACACATTCAGCTCTACAGAGAGAGAAACTGTTGCAGTTTCCATTAAAGGTCCCAAATTTTACACTTGAATGTTTATCCATGTGAAAACATATCAGAGATTTTAAGCACCAAAAAAAACACACCTCCATGTAGTTTTACATCTCCTCTCTCAGGCTTCGCTCTGGAGAACTAGTAACAGCAGGTCAATGAGCCAATCAAAAGAGAGGAGGCTCCGAGCCTTTCTTTTGAGTGTGTTCTGAGTGATCAATAGCCGATTTTCAAGGCAACACTCAGAAATCAAATCTTACAAGGTCGGTTGGTACTGTAGGTCCTGGTGGGCAGGTTTTAGGACAGTGACTGCTGAACAGTATTAATAACTTAAAGCAGAAGTAAGCGATCCGGTCGTTTTGGCTAATGCTGCGTTCCAGGCCGGCTTTTGAAACCGTAAATTACAGCTTCAAGTCACGACTTAAGACTTTGTAGCGTTCCAGGCAACCCACTCGTGTTTTTCCGACCTGTTTTACCTGTGAAAGTGCACTATAACGGCCACTCGTAACTTCCAACCTGTGAAGTCGTACCAGATTGAACTGGTACGACTTCACAGGTCAGAAAAACACACGAGTTCAGGTTGCCTTGAACACACCATAACGTTAGCAGCTCCCGCCCTCGTCCCTACGTCACCACATTCAGGCGCATCCCTTGGCTGCACCAGACTGGCTCTGGCTGCACACACAGCCCTTCATGCCGTTCTCTCTCCTCATTGGATAAAACTTGTAGGATACGAGAAAAGTTTTCTCCTCGGCTCAGAGCAGAGCAGAGTGACTGAGAGACCCGTGTTTCAGTCCAAAACTCTATGTAAGTGATTGCTGTCGGAAGATATAACTATTTAAGACTTATATTAACACAAAAATATCGCTTACTTCTGCTTTAATAACTCAGACCTGCTTTATAATCATTATCTCACCTTATACAATATGAGACCTTTAAACACTCATAAATACTTAACACTTCATAATAAGTGTGAACTGTGAAGTAAAACTTTCTTCCTCAACAGTTTCTATTCAGAACTGCCCACCACCTTATTAAGATCTGGTGCTCTGACCAGATCACTAGCTGCTACCACTAATTACTACACTCTGTGCTAATGAGTTTTCCTTCTGGGAATATTGGACAGTTTTCACACATTACTTCTGCAATTCACGCAACACCTCGCACCGATCTCCTCCGCAAGTTCACAGTCATTACGAATTGTGTTCAGCCCACAATGATGTCACAGCTTTTACACCATGTTTGTCAGATGACCCGGTGTTACACAATAAGTAATTAAGAAACAAGCCTTATTGTCTGGTGTTGACGAATGTTCATTTTATTAGTGCCACTGTGCCCTTTAAACATTGATTTATTTTTCAGCCCCCCTTCAGAGATTTCATTGAATAAAGGTCGAGGGGTGACTCTGAAGATTCATTGGTCCATCAATATTATACTTCTTCTTCTTAGACCGGGGTCATAATAAATTCAGCCGCAGTGCAGAGGGAATGTTTGTATCAAGTGTATTATTTATGGCCAGAAAATTGCTGCCTGTGGTTTATTTTAAAATGAAATTTACATACACACCCTGCAACCAGTGTCAGTCATCTGCTGTGGACTTTTAAAAGCTTTGCAGCTCACACACACCTCAGCATGTGAAAGGAAAGATTCAAGGTTCCTTCAAAAAAAAAAACTGCCGGCACAAAGAAAAAAAAAATACAGTGCAGAGGTGTCCTTCCTGTTTCTGTTATGATGAAGGTGCTTCTCGTACCAATCGTTGTACCAGTCAGTCTCCTCCTCCTAATAAATTGCTGTGTATCTACACTTACATCGATTAAGCTCCCGGGCCACTCGGCAGAATTCTTACTGCCATTGTGCCACTGCTTTCCGCAACGTCCAATTTATTACAAAGAATATGCTGTGCTCTGCTCTGCTCTGATGAAATGATAATGCAGGAGTGGGAATTGCAATTAGAGATGGCGCCTTCAAAGAAATACCTATTAGACTGGCCATTAGGCTGCTCTTGTAGCTAAAACAGCTCTATAGAATAATCAAAATTAAGCTATTTTAGGACATTTCTGTGCTGGTATTGACAAAATAAAAGCATGTAGCATGTGCCCAGGACAGAAAATGCGAGGAAGTGCTGCACGAGGAATATGGATTTACTTTTCAAGATACACATACATGAAAATGAGCTTTTGGGTGAACTAGATTTGTTCCCATGTGGCTTGAAAGTCAGTATTGCTCTTGAATTACATTAGTCGGAGGGTTTACCATGTTGCTTATAGTACTCTGTGTCTGCATGCATGTGTGTGTGTGCTATTGTGTGTGTGTTGACTGACAGCAGCATTCAGCAGGAGACATTATGATTCGGAACATCCAGCTGAGGCACGCGGGGAAGTACACGTGCGCCGTGCAAACGAAGGTGGACAGCATTTCCATCGCCGTTGACCTGGTTGTCCGGGGTAAGCAGCTACCAACTCCAAACCTCCGAACGAGAAGCTTCAGTTCAAAATAACTTCTGACCGCATACATATTTCAGCCCACCGATGTTTAAGGTTTCACAACAGCTAAATAATTTATGATCCATCGACTGCTGAAGACGGCGAGAGCTTGTTAGTGATTAATGTTTACCGTGCCTGTGCTTCATGGAGGAACATACATATAAAGAGGCAGAATGAAAAAAAGCGGCAAAAAGAAATTTCTCTCGCCAAGGTTTAAAGTAAATTTTGTGTCTAATTAGACCGTATAGCTCCCAACGGTTTCACGCTGAACTGACGAAAGTAGCCGCAGGTGTTAAAAACCTCTGTCGCTCTCTCCACCATCTTTCCATCTCTTCCTCATTTACATCCCTCCCCTCCCTCTCCCTCTCCCTCTCCCCCGCCTGTCTCTATCTTTCTCTTCCTCTTTCCTGCCCGGCTATGCCATCTATCAGGTCCCCCGGGGCCCCCCACCAGCATCCATGTAGAAGAAATCACTGATACCACAGCCTCTCTGTCCTGGAGGCCTGGTCCTGATAATCACAGTCCAATTACGGCATATACCATCCAGGCCAGGACACCATTTTCCCTCGGGTGGCAGGCTGTCACCACAGGTAAGCTCTCTCCAACCAGCTGTGGCCTCGTCCAATCACATGCAGGGCCGGCGGTGTGGGGAAGTGGGGGGTGGGGGTGGACACTCTTCGTTCTGCTGCCGAGCCCGTGAGAATTATTGGAGATGTAATTTTTACCCCAGTGCCAAATGGTACCCAACTGTAGCATGACCATTGACCGCCATTTTATCGGACTCCTGGGAATCCTGAAACATGGATCCTGTCCTGATGATTAAGCTTGTTGCCAAGGCAGTAATTTGATAGTGTAGTTAAATGATAGCACCAGTGTCATTTTTTCCCCCCACATCCTCTGTAATGGGGCCCTTAGCATACATGCATGATTGGTATAATGTGCTTTTATCCTGCACTGTATACCCTGCTTTATTGATATTTTTGCGAATTAAGGACAGTTTGAGCTGAGATATTTTTACGGTCTCATTGATTTACTGTGTCAGGATCATATATTTGAAACAGAACTACACCATGACCTTGTAGCTGCACTGAGTGTCCTGTCCGTCATTTTTAGTGGAATTCTATATTTTTTTTCTATATTTATATATTTGGGTATTGCTATAACTGCAGTTAATAGTACATTTCTTTACATGTCAATCTTCTGTATTGTGTTGTTGTTTTATGAGCTGTGCATTTCGTGTCCTTGTGAGGGATTACACCTGTCCTATGCTCTTGTGGTGGAGTCCTACCAGGCCGTCAGCCTGGAGGACAGTCTGCTGCTGATGCTAAGCTGACACACACACACACACATACCCACAGAAAACACACAAAAGTTTCTGGGTACTAAAAAGGGGCGCCGTGTCTTTTATGCCAGTTCCTGAGGTGGTGGGGGGCCACCGGCTGACAGCTACAGTAATAGACCTGAGCCCCTGGGTGGAATATGAGTTTCGAGTCCTGGCAAGCAACACCATCGGGACCGGCGAGCCCAGCAAGCCATCCAAACAAGCAAGGACAAAGGGGACCTGTATGTACTGCATGAAAAGAAAAATGTTTCCTTCTTTTCAACACGTGTCATGTTTGTTTTTCCATTCAAGATAAGCATCATATAGTTATTTTCTTCTTATCGCCTTATTCCAAGAAGCACACTTTATTGCTCTATTGCTGGGAATGCGGGGTTCATTAGCCAAAACATGAGAAAGTGTGGAAACAGCTGTGTGTGCAATGTAATTGAAATCACAAAATGGCCAAGTGCGATATCCACATGAGAGCAACATCATCAGTGTTTTCATCTGGTTCTTGACAAAAAGGCAAAGGCACATTCCGAAAATGCACTACATCTTCACTACAAATGCTCGAAGTTTTTGCTACTCCCTTAAAATGCAGAACTAAAATTTACTCACTTTGAACCTCAGCAGAAAAACAAACATCTCTGAAAAGCAGCCACCCACATAGTACTCAGAGATACTGGGATTCACCAAGCTTAGGTTCTTTGTGTGTTTTGTTACTTTGGCATCTTTTGGTCTAAAAAGCATCATAGGCCGATCGCATCTGCAAACACGACTCAGCTGTGAGATGTCTGCTGATATCTCTCCGGATTTCCGGATGTTTAAGTTCAAAACATGTCAAAAGAAATTCACCTCTCTGCCATTTGGGAGTAGCAACCTGGAAAAGTATTACATGTGCCTTTATCTGCCTTGTGTGAAGTCAACAAAGCTAAGCTGATCTGTCTTCTACCTCCAGCTCCGAAGGTCACACCAGCTAATGTGAGTGGAGGCGGTGGCAGTCGCTCCGAATTAGTCATCACATGGGAGGTAAGCAAGCTCGCTCCGGACCCCCTCACCCATGGAGGAGGGAGCCAGACGTCATTATTCTCTTTGGATCTGAGCCTCTGTTTCATTAATAACAGCTGAATGGCTTAATGTATGGCATTTCATTTTTAAGAACAGAGAGGCAATAACTGCTGCTGTCACCCTGGGGGAGAGAAAAATGCTTTTGAGGTTTCAATGAGATAATTAAACTCAATGGCTCCTTCAAAGTCCCAACTTTTATTTTCAGATTGTTTTTCTTTTGTGTTGCTCTTTTTCTTTCTTTATTCCTAGAAAACCCTTCGCATATCAGCCTGCTTCCAAAAGCCTATATTTATTCAGGCTGTTCAAAATCATCAGACCCTGCTGTGAAACGTTCCCTAAAATCAGTGTTGATGTTTCAATATGCAAGGGTTCAATTAAATTCTAACTTCTGCCTAACAAAAGCTATTTCGCCTGAAGTTCTGAATATTCCTGAGGCATTTTTCCTCCTGACACAATAGCAGGGTTGTTGCATTTTTAATTCTTACTTCTGTTGAAACAAAAAAGGAAAATCAGTGTGTGGTGGCCACTTCTATTTGCACAATGGCTCTTAACATTCACTGAGGTGAAAGAAGCACCCAGAAACAGAGTGTAAGTGTAAAGCCCAGTGGTGGTAATCAGTCTGATATTATAATAATTATTCTGTTCAGTGAAGTGAAGGTTCCATATTTTACATCTTTCCCGTGTTTCATTTCCAGTTTTGAACCAAGAGCAGAGAGAACCAAATATATTCTCAGTTCAGTTTTAAATCTGCTCTCAGTGAGCCAATCAGAGAACAGGCTTGGCCAAGCTAAGGGCATGGTTGGGCTTTGTTGTGACCTCACAAAGTCGCCGAAGTCTTGACGCTTCATTTAAAGGGTCAGTCTTTGAATAAAGGTTGTGTGTGTTTCTCTGTGGAACGAGACTTTGATGCTTTCACAGTAATAATATAGAATCTAGACCTGCTATGAAGACGAATATATTGAAATTTGCAGTTACCTTTAAGATTTTGGCCTGATGAGCACACTAGAGTCTAGTTTCTTTAGATGCACAAGAAGCAAAACACAACATCTCATAATAACAGTACACATTAGTTGAACTTTAACATAAAAGAAAACAGTGTTAAGTCATGTGACAATAAAATACAGGGACAATAAAAAGAATACAATAAAAAAAACAATAAAATACTAAACAGGATATGTATACAGTACCACATTATGCAAATGTACATTACTGAGATCCTTCAAGAGACTCACACTGGTGCATTTCATCCCCCCGGACTCTCTCCCCATCTTTCCAGTCTCTCGCTCAGTCTCAATAGTCAAGGCATAAAAAGCCAGAAAAAATAACTTGGGAAAAAAATGTGTGAAACTACAAAGAGCAATTAAATCATGGAAGAGTGTGGCTGGTTGTTCAATCTGACTAATAAATGAAGCAACTCTGACCAGTCTTGTAAAGAAAGGAGCCTAATAAGGTTTCTGAAATATGTGACAGTCCAAACTACATTGCAATTTAAAAGATATGTGTAACCAAAGCTGGAGTCAAGACTTAATGAGACCAGTTTATTTTAAAGTTAATCTATTTTATTCGCAGCAACAATTGATTTTGTGCAATGTGATTCCTGTAACAATGTTTTTGTTGGATAAAAGGAAAGAGTCAGCGTTCACGAATGCTCAGTTCTGAAGTGTATCGTCCCGCAGCCTGTTCCAGAGGAGCTGCAGAACGGGCCGGGCTTCGGCTACGTCGTGGCCTTTCGACCGCACGGCGCCACGGGGTGGATGCAGGCCGCCGTGCCCTCGGCCGAGACGTCCAGATACGTCTTTAAAAATGAGAGCATCCAGCCCTTCTCACCTTTCCACGTGAAGGTTGGGGTTTACAACAACGAGGGGGAAGGGCCGTTTGGACCTGTTACCACTATCTACTCTGCCGAGGAAGGTGCGTGTGATCTTACGTCCTACACTACATGTTATGGAGTTGCCCTACAGGCTCAGCTAGTGTTAATGCATGAGTACAAGATCAGATCCATTCAGGGTCTGAACAGAGGCAGCAGTGATTCTGCAGCTCCTATCAGCACTCGCAGGCGTCCTCCCCACACTTCCCTCCCCTCTGCTGTTCGGATGAAAGAAATGACTTTGAAACAGTTTTGATGTGCCCACTTTGAGGGGGTCATCAAAGCTCTGTTACTTCTGAAATCATTCAGAGTCTTTATACATTAACTCCAGAGCCTGGCCGGGCGCCCACCAGAGTCCGCGCCAAGAGCCTCTCTGCATCCGAGATTGAAGTTTTGTGGAAAGCTCTGCCCTGGAACGCCAGCAAGAAAAGAGTGCTGGGCTACGAGGTAAGCAACAGTGAAATACCTTGTTTGTGAGTGCGTCTATTGAATGTGAATCTTCTTGCGGTGTGTGTGTCTGTGTGTCTGTGAGTGTGTGTGTAAGCACGTGGCAACTAATGCTGTTGAATCTTGTTCTCTTCTATTATTGATGAGTTTTTCAGGCTCATGCACCTTGGGCATAGGAGATAATAGCTTGCTGCATGCATAATGGTCCAGCCAAGTCCCATGCCTGTGGGTTTAGTTGTGTTTCTCTTGTTGCTTACCTAAGTACTGTAACCACCCTGATTACTGATGCAATACTCCGAGGGATAGAGCGTTTAGCTTCTAATCCACACAACAAAGCAGTTTCAGACAGAGGCTTTGCAATCACTTAGTTCTTGTCATTTTAATTCCACTCATTATTGAAATTCAAGATTTGAACAAAGGCATTGTTTTTTTCCCCCTTCAGATTGGCTAAAGTGCCAGAATTATAAATTGTTGACCACTTCAACAACAGAGGAGCACGGCCTGAGCAAAAAAAAAAAAAAAAAAACATTCCTGTGAAGAAAGAAATTATATTTGTGTTTCAAGCATGCCAGCTATTTCAGCACTGACAAGCAGAGCGACAAATAAAATCCAAATCTGTTATCATTGGCAGTCGATGGCCGGGGATTGTTGAACACTCTTTTCCGCCTTTTGGTTGTTTTCCTGATTCTCTTTTTCCTTTTTACTACATACCTGAAATCACAACATGTCTGATAAGCACAGCTGCGGCACGTGTCGTGGCTGAGGTGACGAAGCAGCCGCTAAGGCTTGTTTTCAGACCAGCTCACTGAGTTCACATCTGCCTGTTTCCAGTTTGCACTTCATTGACATGGTGAAAGAGGAAAAGCTTTTAAGGTGTCCATCATGTTTTGTGCGTTCACGTCTTGTCGTTCTGCCCTGTTGCTTTCCAGCTGAGGTACTGGAGTAGAAGTGAAAGGGAAGACACGGCCAGCGTGCAAAGGACTGTGGGAAATCAAACGTCTACAATTATCCAAGGGCTTAAAGGCAGCACCACGTATTACATCTCAGTGAGGGCGTATAACACTGCAGGGACGGGGCCTCCCAGCTCCACTGTCAATGTTACCACCAAGAAACCACGTAATTATCACATCTCATTATTACCAAGCACCAGTCATTCATTGTCAATGTTCAGCTTTTGACGGAATAATATTTCAAAGGAGGTTAAATCGAAAGCAACTGGACTTAGTTATTTGTCTAGGACAAATAACTAGACAAATAACTAAGTCCAGTTGCTTTCGATTTAACCTCCTTTGAATTACTATGACCTGGAAAAATGAGAATATGCACCGGCTTATGATGGAATAATATGTTTCCCCCCTCCCAGCACCCAGTCAGCCACCAGGTAAAGTGATGTGGAACACGTCAAACTCCAAGATTATACTGAACTGGGAGCAGGTCAAAGCTCTGGAGAATGAGTCAGAGGTCACTGGTTACAAAGTAAGCACCCAGTCGCTCAATGTTATCGGAAAATAGTGTTTGTTGCCATGGTTCCTGTGCCTCCTCCACTCTTCAACTTGACTTTGACGCATTTATCCTCAGGTGCTGTACAAGAAGAACCGACACAGCCGCCCCAACGTCATGGAAACCAACACCACCTCTGTGGAGCTGGCGCTGCCCACCGATGAGGATTATATCATCCAGATAAAGCCATTCGGAGAGGGAGGGGAAGGCAGCAGCAGCAGACAGATCACCATCCCAAGGATACCGGGTCAGTGGAGAGCTAGTTAGTGCCTCCCTCGTGGCGGAGCTGAATAATCCACTCCCCTGCTGCTGTCTTACCTGAACAGATTAGTGATCATCATCTCTGAGGGAACAGGCAGAGTGGGAAAATAATGTGCTACATGATTTGTGCAATTATGGGCACGACGTGACACAGTAATATAGGCCTTGCTTGAAAAGTTGAGCAATTTATTTTAAACACTTCATTCAAAATTTCATTCCACTGCTCAAGTAATAAGTCAAATATTTCTTGAAATGAATGTTTTCAGCTCATGATTACTAAAGAGAGGTGGTGGTGGATTGAAGAAATGAAATGCCAAAGTGATGTGATGCCTTTTTTTTCTTGCCTTTTTTTCACTAACAGCCTCGTTCTTTTCAATAACTTTTCAGGCCCCAATGCAGTTGGCTCAGCATCCAAGGTCTCCACTCTATCAGCACTCAGTACAATAGCACTGTCTTTCACAGCGCGGACATCTTTATGACAAACAGCTCCCGGCAGACATTGCATCTGATGCGGAGACAGCTCTACGGTGGAACGCAAACACAGCCCACTCTGGTGTAACTAGATCCATTCATTTAGATTTTAGAGGCAGAAGGTTGAAGCTGACAAAAAAAAAGAAAAAAAAAACATGCCATTGAGATATCAGGGAAGGAGTCCCCTTCAGCACCCAGGCTAAGAAAAGGAGATTGACCGATGTCGTGACTATGTTGTTACCAAAGCAGCTTTCATAAGAAAAAAAGAGAAGAGAAAAATGTCTTATATGCATCTTTTTGTATGACATGTTGAGCTTTTATAGATTTTTTTTTTTTTCTTAATAAATTGAAAGTCAGTCTGGGCTCATTGGGGCGAGAACAATTAGGTGCATGGCAAATAAAATCATCAAATTTTCCAGTCTGGAAGTTAAAGAATGTGATTTGACAGCGTACCTTTTGTTTTCTTAAATGAGTTAAGACTTTGGCAGTAAAAGACCAGAGTAGTTTCTTTCTCTTCAAGTGAATGAACTATTAACTGTTACAAGTTACATCCTCACATTTCTGTTTCTGCAATAGGCTATTTCAACAACATTTCATAGAAAGGACTGCATTGACATGTTGACTGTTTGTCATTATTAACCATTTAATGAAGAGAGGATTAGCATCAAAAATTCACGTCAATAGACAACACACGCCAATGTCCAGTGATACTAGTGAGCTGTTAAAGGAGCTATTTGTAAGTTTGCCAGCGTTAGCCTTAGCAGTCAAGAAGAAACATTTCCAGTTTAGCATCAGACCTTATACGTATTTACTTGCCCAGAGCTGTCTCCGTCAGTGGAAACCAACGCCATTGTTAACTCTTACTTTGCCTCTATTTCTATCACTTCATTTGAGTTGGTCTCCTAACTTGCTAGCCCAGGGCCAACCAGTAAGCCCTGATGATGCAGCACTGCTGTTGTAAACGCAAGGATGGCTGAGGTTTGTGAACGTAGACATAAAACTTACAAATAGCCCATTTAAGAATAGACAGATGGATGAAGTTAGCCACTAAAGGTTTCCTCCTATCAGATAATGCTAATGCTAAGCGGCGCTCATTTAAAAAAGTGCAAATACATCAAAATACTCATATATACATTGAAAGAGTCCACATGCCCTTTGTAACATAAATACAAAAGGGGACCGTCTTTAGTGTCAGTCCTCTCCGGTGAGTCGACAAAGAACTCTTTAAAAGTTGATGAAGTCCTTCAAGCCGCACATGTGATCATTGCTGACCTTGTTACCAGAAATAGCACCACGCTGTTGTTGGAGGGCATCTCCACTGGGTTCCTCTACCTTGGCCATTGAACTGCACTGGTGACCAGACCCTCGTAGCTGTCTCATGCTCCTCATTCTTTTGGTTAGCCCTGTGTCTAGAGCTATTCTTTGCCTTCTGTGTGCCTCATCATATGTTCAAAATCCTCAGGTCCTTAAAGAGCCTTAACTTATCATATGTATATCAAAAACATTAGAAACATAGAATTACGAAGCAGCCGTGGTGATGTTTACATGCTGCTGTGTTGGTAGATGCTGTATGTGGTCGGGATCGGACACGGAGGGGCCAGCGACCTTTTTGTGTGACGCTAAGGTTACTAAGGGTTGGTTTGAATGGCATTCTGCTGTTTCGCATGGGATATTGGCAATATATGAGGCCTGGTGCATTTTTATAGGTGTGTGTAGTCTTAATAAAAGACGATGCTGCTGATCTTTTCCTTTTTCCATAGTCTCCTGATGCCATGTGGGACTGCTGTGCTGCAGGGGTACAGTGCAGTCTGTATGTAGCTTGTAAACCAGTTTAGTAGTTTGTAGTACTTTGAAGGGAAGTGTACTGTAGGCTACTGGGTCTTGCTTGGAATCATGCATCAAGAAATGTGTAATATACTGTTTTGTACACTTCAAATCATTTATATAAAAGAACCTTTCTAAAGAGATGATTTACTTGGTTTTTATGTGATAACTCTGTTTCATACTGTAGCTAACTGTTGCTCAGCATGACTGTACTTTGTCCTACTTTGTCCATCTGCAAAAACCGACCGAATGGCTTTAGGAACATGCAAGGTTCATACATCTGATAGGTTTGTGTATACCGTAATGTGTACCATTAAAACTGAACCATGATCAGGCCCATGTCTTCTGCTTCTGTCTCAGTCAGCCCCTCTGAGATGTACTGGGTATACAGTCCATTATGCTCTACATGAGGGTTTCCTCTGTTGCTGTTTGTTGTTTATACTGTGTTAATAAAGATTATTGATTTATACAACAATGTTGAGCACTGCTGGTCCATCCTTAACACATATGATGTCAGCAAAGACACAACACACACACTGTGGCCATTTATTAGCAACACCCTGTATAATTTAATACATTTAATACAACAATTCTGCTATAAATTATATATTTAGTTATGTCCACATGCCCATTATTAATTCATCTATGATTATTTTTTATAATGAAATGCATTATATCAATATGTGTTCGAAAGTTGTTTCCCCCGCATGGTTGAAAATGTGGTTTGCAAAACATGTGGAACACTTTTCAATATAACACAGTCCAGTTCAACACCACTGCAAACACAACCTAAACATAAAATGAATGAAATACTGTAATACCTTCTACACAATTTAAGAGTTGTATTGGACTGTAAAATATTATACCTTTACCGTTTTGAAAAAAGTGTAATGAATATATTGGAATAGTGAAGTGTGTGTGATTTGGTATTGCACTTCAGTAATGTTCATGACTACAAAAATAATGTTTTCAAGAGAAGCAGCAAAGGCCCTTAGTATGGTTCAGGCTCCGCTCACATCTTACATCACTACCCACAATGCAACATAACTTACCATTGGATCTTCCATGCAGGGAAAAAAAACCCACACAAACTTCCTTCTGATTACAGTAAAAAAAAAAAATAAGAAAAATAATAATGAGGAAAAAAAAGAAGTTAGGCTAAATAATAAATAGTAAATTTTAGTCCCTTGGCCTGAGATGATCCTGGTGATATCACGATGACAACACCAATCTCCCAAAAAGTACTGAAATAATTCAGTCTGATTTGTTTTGTCATATAATATTGCTCTTTAATGTATTGTTGTTCATTATTATTAGTGTCATTCATCAAACTAAATGTTAGAGTTTACTTTTAATTTTAGTGTTTTTTGGCATTCTGAGTGAAATGATTGTGTCAATTGCAGAAGAAAACACCAGATGGCACTAAAAGCACACAAATACATTGTGCCTGCACCACAGTTGTATGTATAGATTTTTGCCACAAGATGGCAGTACAACATCATCCTCCTTTACTGTAATATGGCAGAACAAAGAACAAAGCATTTCCTTTAATTAATTATTAATGTGTGAAAACGCCACAAACGTTTCCTCATGCTTCACATCTCCGTGAAAGATACCGCTAACCACACATCATGAAATCCCTCTTTTCAGAATCAGACACAACGTTTGAATCATACTGAGACATTTATTTATGCATGTATGTTTTCCATTTAGACTGAATGCAAATACAGCAAATACACACCACCAAGCACTATAGGGGAATGTATAGCAAAAGGCAGTGGAGAATTGAAGGTGGAGGCTAAACAGCGGAGCAGGTCGATGCTCTTCACAGAAAAAATAAGCTCATATCCATAAATCGGTATTGTGCTGGTTTTCTGCATTAATGGGGCCAATAAATGTTTTTCATCTCATTGAAGACTAACAGTGCAGATCCAGAGAGGCTTCTTTTTTCAATGCACTCTGTGTCACATTCTTTACAACACAGTAATTCACTTTCAAGACGGCTCCTCCTCACCTTGGACCTAGAGGAGAGGTCGTTTCTACATCTGCCTCGCATGTGATTAACAGCACTTTCCGTCGAGCACTTAACTGTGACTCCCATAACCACGACTCCAAACATAAGGCACCCACTCGTGACATTTCTATTGCTCTGCTGTCCTTCAAATTTTTCACTTGCTGCCTCATTCCTTCAAGCTAAAAAACACACATCTCTGGTCCGGTCGATTTCTACATAGTTTACAGGATAATACACAGTAGTTTGGATAGTAATATATAAATACAGGCCCCCCTCCCCCATCCTTCAACTCACCACCTCGCCCACAGTGCACAACATCTCTCCTGATGCCTACAGTCGTTTGTCTTCCATCAGTAGTGTGTCCATTACTATAGCAAGCCATTTTTTCCCAATAGTTTTACAGTATATGTGCTGTTATCATGGCAAGCAAGTGCCTTCACAACAGTCCAGTGTCATTTGACCAGATAAAATAAAATAGAGCAAAATATAATTTACAAATCATCATCTGATTGGGAATTTTCTTGTTTCCACAGACACATCAACAGCAGGTTGACAGTTTCAAGTCAGGGGATGGGGGGGGATTAGAAGACAAGGGCGACAAAGCCATGGTCACAAGTGTCAGAAAAGCTCCTTTGAGTATAACTAACTGTGTTATAGGTTTTGGTTACGCTTCGGTACGCATGACAGTTCACAGTTTTCTCCCTTTAGAGGACAGAGGATAAGATTAATGGCTGCTTATTGCAAATCTCACAAGCAGTGCACGTCACTGCTTCGGTTAACAGTAGCACAGAGTTAACAATGACGGCAACACGGCTAACATGGGTCAGGCTCCATCAGAGGGATTCATGTGTATAAGTGATGCATAGTATAGTATTAAAGGTCATCCAGGATATATGATCTGTGGTTAATCGTGTATGTCACACTATGAGTCTCAGCTTTGTCTGAAGGGGAACAGGGAGGAAAAAACACAGGCCTCACACTCATCACTCCTATAAATTACAATTACAAACTCATACACCATAACTTAAAAGAGTTAATCCAACAGAAAACAACAATTAAGTACCCATGTTAATCTTGCGTTTTTTAACTTTTCAGGCATTGCTCGTGAACATTCACCTAACCCCAAACCTTTGCATTGCTTGTTGAAGTTGCCAATGGTCCATGTGTTTTGTATTAGGCAAATTGTCACATGTAAAGTCTAACTTTAAAGTTGCAATATTATTATTTTTTGTACGGTTTAAAACTAATATCTGTGATGTGTAAATAGTAACAACCCCATTGAGAAATATATCAGTCAACTCTGTGGTTTCCCTGAGCTCTGTGAAGCATTTGAGCTTCTTGAGCTACATGCTAGCTGCTAAGCACCAAACTGAAGATACAATTAGCAGTTAGCTGAGGATGTGGCAGCTAAAGTCAGATATTTACCTCAAGAGACCAACACAGAGTTAAAAGGCAGTGAATAGTGGACTAAAACTCACCAAGTGGCCAGATATACTCCAAAATTATGTTTCTGTTCTGCATCTACAGGATGTAGATGATTGTTTGCCAACAGGATGATGTGACAATTTTGTGTTCAGGCTACAACAAGTGGCCAAAAACATGACAGATTCAGAGAATGGATATAGGATGCTGATACTGACAGTTCACAGGGGTGAAGGGGCTGATATCAAATAGCTCTTTCAACTAATTAGTTAAATTAGTTGATTAGTTAATTTATATACATTTTACTAATTGCTACATAACAATGTTAGAAGGCTGTTTGCCGAAAGCCTCAGCTGCTGTTGCATTCATAACACAAGAGGGTATATGTCCCCTGAGCAACGCTACTCCTACAGGACAGACTGGACATTACTGTGACTCTATATTTGAAACAGAAACTAACTGGTTAACACCCTAACTAGTAGAAGAAGAAAGGTGAATGAAATCAAAGCAAAAAAATAAAAACTTTTTTTTTTTCCCGCTTCTTTTTGAATCTAGAATTAACAACAAATTGTAAAAAGAAAAAGTAGAAAATTCTGCGTTTGAGAAGGTTTGGATGTTTGGATGCTCACACAAGAACACTGAAATGTCCAAAAACACAAGAATAACACAAACCCTGTTTCATGGTGGACGTTAGGAAAATCAAGTAAGAAAATGATAAAAACATATCACATTTCTGAAACTTATTACAGAAAACATTATTCATATTAAAATTTCTCAACAAATCTTATACCCGTGCCCAATAACATGTGACCAGTATTTCTTTGCGTTGATGGCGAGTAGATGCCAAAATGAAAACAGTGAAGAGGAGAATAATGGGACAAGGACAGTGACGTGTTTGTGTTGGATACTGGGATCAAAGCAGACTTCCAGCTGTCCACTGTCCTCAAGTAGAGTCCATCAACATTAGTATGTGTCCACTACGCATTGTCTCAGTGTTTTTTAAAGTTTTTTCGTAGCTGCTCAGTCCCATCGTTGTCAAAGCTTCTTGGATTTCAAATGTGGATGTGTCCGCATACTTTTTTTTTCATTCCCTCTGCTATTTTCTTTTATTGAATCATGCAGATTATAATCATCTGATATTATACATATTTCATAAACAAGCAAACACTGGACATAAATTAGATTCTCTATAGATAAAAATGTAAAAAGCTAATAAGACAGCTGTTGATTATACTGAAGGTGTCACAGCCAAGAGATGGCAATGACGAGCATGAAGGCTGCCTTTTGCCACTCTGCACCAACCTCCCCACCCCACCCCACCCCCCCATCACCAGCATTTGTCTCCATACTTTCACTCAGCTGTCCTCTTCTCTTACATATTAATTTCATGTGTGACAGTAGCAAGAAAGATATTTATGAACTTAAAATCCAAAGATTGTTTTTGAAGAAAAGGTATTTGGGACTGTGGATTTTTGGGGGGTAAAAACAACGATTCAATTGATCCTGAGGGTTCAAACGAGTCATAAAGTGTAAGATCAAATAATGTGAATGCTAAGTTTGAGACAAAATGACTCGAGCAGATGGGAATTCAAATTATAGCTAACAGCTGTGAGCGGGGCTCTTGTTCAATCTTGCATCACTCCGAGCGGTGAATTATCCAATGGAGACTCTTCACTTCCTGTTTCATAAAAAGGTGGGATGGGCCGGGGGGAGGACGAGAGGCCTGGTCACAGTTGGTTTGTCTAAAGGGACAGGAGTGAAGGTCTACTGACTGCATCGTGGAGCGCAGTCTGTTCTCGTGTTGGTGTGTACACAGTGGGGTAGAGAGTCCTCTTGGTGGTGTACTGCAGGGTGGGGTAGGAGACACACAGCTGGAGGGACCGTCTCTTTTCTCCCCGTCTCAGGAGCTGCCATGACCAATCAGGACTGCAATGAGACGACAGACACATCTGTCATCACACATGAACGTGGCTGCATCATGAGATAATGAACTCCTGGACACATACGTATATCTTCAACCCTCCTACATAGTAGCACAACACCCAGAGAGAAAGAGGCACAACATATTACAGTTGTGATGTTGTTATTGTTGTTTGCAGTTTGTCTACATCTCTTTGCAAACATTCCGCAGGTCTTCATAGGTATATACATTTTGAATATGCATATATTTTGTGTGTTGTTGTTTTCCGTCTTTTAAGATCCAAAATAAATCGTAAAAATAAAAACATTGTGGTAATACAGAATACTTAAAGGGACAACGAGGAGTTTTGGAAAGCAAAGTGTTTTCACACTACATTTACCATGAGCCTCCGCGCGCACAGTGAAATTCTTGAACCAGCGCAGGTTCAAAGACGATCAGATACCGTCGTAGTTCCGACCATAAACGGCGATTCAGCGGCGTTATTACCATGACCCGCCGGCCAGCGTCCGTGAAACCAAAAGTAAGGAAAGGCTGGTCGGCTCGCCCAGCTTTTCCGCCACTAATAATAATAATAATAATAATAACAAAATAACGATAGAGACAAAACCATATATTTATCGAAAATGGACCCATTAACAAGTGTGGGTAACGTAGATTCATCCACATTAATGTGAGACTTTTTTATAACCAAATACAAACTCCTCGTTGTCCCTTTAAACTGTGTTTTTTTTCATGCATTAGCCTATTTATTTGTTTATTTCTGTATTTCTACATTTATTTCTGTATTTGCATTTCCACATTCATCTATTTATGGGTGTCAAGATTCATGTTATTTAAGTTATTTAATATATTCATTTATTTATCAAAACATTTTTCATCTGTTACAAGTTGTTTTGTGTCTCTTTGTGATATATTTTGTTGTCTCTTCTTTGCCACTGTGTGTCTGTTGTGGTAATTTTGCTTCTCTATAATGCAAAAACTGTTTAATTTTAAATGACTATGTAGACATTTAGCATCTCGTGGTGGCAGATATGCATCTCCATGCAGTCATTTTCAGTCTACTGAGAGATGTGTGGTTGTTTTTTGTCTCTTCATAGTCATTGTGTCTGTGTTGTTGTTTTATATCTCTGTGGTTGTGCTGTGTCTCTTTGCAGTCACTTAATTAAATGTCCTGTCAAAAAATATTCACCTGAGATAGAGCCCAGTATCTCCTATCAGAAATCTACTGAACACACAAAACATAGTAACTTTGTGACCTGCATTCCTACATGAGTGGCTGTTGCTCCCCTCAGGGTCACGAACCTCTGTTTTCTGCTGCAGCTCCTCAGTGGGAGATTCTGTTTCCCTGATAACCACTGCTTTTGTAACCAGCATGTCTGGGTGCTGCTGCTTGGCCTCTTGAATCGCCATGGCGAGGGCCTGGGGACATGACGCACAAACAGGTCACACGTCAGTGCCTTATGACTTACTGAACATGCATGGAAGTACTGCAGTGTTGTGTAGCTCTCCTCTGACCTGATGTTGGTCCACATCATCGTCTCCTGTGATTATAATCCTCTTCTCGATCCTGGTCTCTGAGTAGCCTCCTTTCACAGTCTGCATGGCACACACACACACAAGTTCACTGAATAAATCATGAGCGTATTCACAACAATTAAACAGGGAATTTTTAGATGACAATAGTTGTTATCAAAATGCATAATTGTTTTTTTTGTACACTCATTTCCAGTCACTGTGGTGTTCTTGTACCAAGTCTTTAGAAACACAAGTTTATTGTTTGTGTACCTATTAATTTCTCACTAAAGATATCAGCTGTTTGCTGCAACAAACACTGAATAATGAATAATGCTTTCACAAAATGGAAATAGACTGGATGCCTATTGTTTTACTGTGCAGATACTGTACTTAATGTCTTGATAATCATAGCAAATGGTATAAGATTCGATTCAATTCAATTATTCACAGATAAATGTTATTAATTACAGGAAGTAAGTCAAGAGAAAATGAATCCATTACATCCACCTCTCTTATCTCTCAACTCCCACGTCTCAACGAGAGGGGACCATGACTGTACTACATGTATAGGTTGCAGATGTGGTGGGCTCCAAACCCCAGTCATTAAACTGTAACCATGGAAACAGATAAGTTGTTACCTTGGTAACTTGAGTTGTGGTTGCTGAGGTGACGTTCTCGGCGGTGATGGTCAGCGGGGACACAACAGACTCCCTCCCCACGGGGCTGGCTTTTACCTACAGTGTGATCATTAGAGGAGGTCATACACATGTGAACACAACACACACATACAGGTACAAACATTCATAGGCACAACATGTACTTTCGTCACAGCCAGGGGTCAGAGGTCAAGCTCCTGGGGGCGAATATCACACATGTGAAATGTGTGTGTAACACAGAATGTTATTAGGGTTTCTGTCTATCTGATTTTACACTCTGTCAATTTATTGAATGAAAACCACAAACACACAGCTGTGGTGTTGGGGGCAGTGAGGAGCTTTATAGTGGAGAGTGGCCTTTGAATCAATGTTGTATTAGAATATAACACTGTTTCAGATTAGTGGTGCTGCGGTGTGAAATAAACACTACAAAATAAATAAATAAATAAATAACACTGTTTCAGATTAGCAGAGGTTGCCTTTGAAATGGTATGACAAATGGCAAATTGAAGCCTCAGAAGCCAAAGTATTTTTAACTTAAACGTGGGTCAAATATCGAAGTACATTTTCAGTGATGCAGCTTGTTTTTTGTTAAAACTTTTCAGACTGATAAAGGCCTACAGTAAAGTGTTCAAAATTTCACCTGTATCCAGGGAAATTAAACTGAAATATTTTCATATACTGACATGACATCAAATAATAATAATAATAATAATAATAATAATAATAATAATAATAATAATAATAATAATAATAATAACAACAACAGTAAAAAAAAATCATTAAACAATATAATGGCTCATGCTGCAGATGAATTCATCTCTTACTTTATTCCTTTTGTCAGCTTGTTGACAGATTGTTCTAAAACAAATTCAGTAATACCTATATATACACAAGGTTTATTGGCTCATGCTGCAGATGAATTAATCTCTTACTTTATTCATGTTTACACTTTGATATACTACATCCCTCTCTGTCTATTATATACAGTATTATGTACTGTATACACATAGGTCAAGACTAGAAAAGAAGGGAGTGCAAAATGGCTGGAGTTTCTTACTCTGCCACCACCCACGCACACACATTGTTACACTGATGTATTTCTTCTATAAAGATACTTACAGGGGAGCCATTTTCTTTAAGGGCAACATGAGCCTCCTGTGAGCTGACAACTCCATAGTCCTGTGGAAGGGAGACACAGTCTTAAGATTTGAGAGCAGGGATCATAAAAGAGATCTAGTAGGTGTCATTTAAAGAAACATTACTTTGAGGGAAAGATTAGTCAAAATCAATGCAGAACAGGCCAAGACAGACTGAATATCAAGGCCTGATAGGAATCAAGCACCAACAAACAGTAATCCTATATTTCCCATAATGCAGCCATTATCTTCTTCCTTTAGGCTCTCCTGTAAGTGTCAGGGTATAAGAGTCTGCATCTTTCCAACTCCACGTCCCCATTAAGTTGCAACACAGACCTCCCTGTTGTAAAGGTACGTACAGTATACACCTCTATGCAGGCTGTCTCTCTGGGACACCACTACTGATGATGTAATTAGGTAGGCTACACCTGTGCTTTTCCTGCACTAACAAGCCTGAGACGTCCATGGGGACACAAGCAGGAAACAACAAACACACCGTGTCTCTGTGAGCTACGACGTGTTTCCCTCTTGTTTTACTATTGGGATAGAATGAAAGAAACAGATATCTGTGGTGTCGGAAAAACATGGAGTTAAGTCAGCAAGATGACTCAGCAGTGTCTGTGATGCAGCTAAGTTTGCACACATTTTGGTAATATTAGCCTCCATATGCTCCATGTTGTGCCAGTTAAAGAGGAATGTGTTATTTCTCCTTTTAGAAGTCTGGCTTTGAAGCTTCACCGTCCAATGCTTTATATAGTATATGAACAACTGATCAAATAACTATGACAGAAACCGACCGCTGTATTCACACTGTGCAGAATATGCAGCTATTTGGAGCATTTCACAGCTGAAGACTCAGATCCCTCTGAAGCTAATGCAGAGAGGCCACTGAACCTTCTATCATCAGGTCACCACAACACAACTCTAAATGACAGCTGATGTCGCCTCATGTTTGCTGGATGCTCACCATGTCAGCTTGTTGTCAGCTTGTTCTAAAACAAATGAAGCAATGCATATATGTATATTTATTTACTGTATATATACATATGTATGTGATGCATGTCCAACGAGACAAACTGGTATTTCATCTAAAATATTTCAGTTTTTCAAAGAGGGTATTCTTGAAAATTACAATAGGATGATGATATCACCTGAAAAACTTCTAAGCATTTAAAAGGCAATTCAGGTCAAGCAGTTATGAATAAATTCCTTTTACAACAGTCTGGTAGTCAATGTGAGTCGACTTTAAAATTGAAATTCAAAGACATTCAGACAGGTAACGGAAAGTGTGTTTGAGACGCTCAACACACATGACATGTCTCCCTCTGCTGGAGGAAAAACAGAGATGCTGAAGATCTTTGTCTGCCTGGAGATGACGTCATCTGCTATTCACTTCACACACACATGCACGCACACACACACACACACACAAAGAACAGCGTCTTCCACTGACATCTTTGAAAATTTGACTCAACACTGATCTGGCACTTCAAGGCACCATCTCTACATCACTGCCTGAGCTCACCCACACCATTAGCTGAATGGATAAAGAGCCCAGCAATGATTACATTTTAATAAGGCACCGGTGGGACAGCCAGCCAGCTCTCAAATCTTCGCCTCTGGACATGAATGGGATTCACACCTGCTTTCATCATCCTCATTAATACACTGTCAATACTTTAATTACTCCATAATGATGCTATTATGTCATTGGTGTCTGGGGAATACAGTCTTCATGCTATTGAAGCCCAAAGAAAAATGCCTTCTCTGCTAATGAAGACTAACTCCAGAGCTCCACAAAGAAATATTAAGTTCTTCAGTGCAAGTCTATTTGTACTCTGATGAGTAGTATCCTCACTTGCCCTGTCTATCAATAGACCTACTTTCGGCTAAAATTTAACATGATGAATTTATAAAACAGCCATCATGTCTCTGTACACCTGACAACATCTCTGTAGATCAGTGATTAACCTAACCCTAGTAAGTGTGTGCACATGTCAAAATGACAGTAGCTTCACTGGTGCTTAAAATCAATAAGTTAAGCTAACTGACTGCTAACCTACATATGCTGTATAAATAAACTTGCCTTGCCTAGTATTGATCTTCTCTTCTCTCTAACGCTACCTTTAAAAAAAAAAAAACTGTCAGGTCTGAAAATATGTAGCTGCTAATTCCAAAAGTAAGCAAATGAAAAAAAATATCTCACTTAAATAACAGTTTAATGTTGCTTCTCGAGTCAAACAGTTAAGCTATAGGCAAGAGTCACACAGCAGCCATTTTTCTCTGATGTCACGGTGAGGGTGAGAAACCTTGAAAATGTCCATGGCTGAATAACTCCTGTGTGGGACTAAAAAAAGACGCAAGTCTGAATCCACAATTTTGATAACTGCAGGTAACACAGACCCACACTGGAGACCCTCCATGGTAATGGTAGACAAATGTGAAGTTTGCGATTTACATAATGGCAACGTTAGCACTGCTAAACTTGTCAGTTGACAAATCAATCCACTGGCTTGTAACAACTATTTCCTGTAGTTACATGGTCAGCTTGGATCAATGATACAATAATATTGTGAAAATAAATTAAATTTTGACAAAAGACAATATGCATGAAAGCATAAAGCCTCTCTAAAGGGTAAAGGTGAGTTAGCAATAAGAGGCTTTTGTGCTACTCAAAAGATGTGTCAGATGTTGGACATAGCAGTATGGTATTTGGCTGTAGGTGACAGGATTTGAGCTTCCCACCTCACACATGATATCAGAGGAAAATGGCCGCCATATGACTACAGTCAACATAATGAACATGCAGTCAATGACAACTGAAGGGACAAAAAACCAAAGGCAGCTGTGTGAATTGTTTGCTGTTATTGTTCCATTTCTTGCTTACCTGCGGTGAGACGTTCATGATGTTGGTCTGGACCTCTGATCCGTTCGTATGCGTCTCTGTCTTGGAGTCGGCCCGCTTCAGCAGATGGGCCATGCTCACAGCATTGGGGTCTTTCTTTGCCACAGGAGGCTGCTTGAAACGCAAACACAAACAATAGAGTCAAAGAGCATCACGCAACCTGTCCACAACAAACACCGCCGTAGACCCCCTTGTAAAATCGTCTTATTGGTTCCAAGCTGCGTAACCTTCAAAACAAGCATTTAAATCCTGTACAGTCAAATGAAAAAAACAACAAATAAGATTTTTATTGGATTGTTCAGGCTGATGACAACATGCAAATGATTACCAAGGCAAGGGAACAGAAACACAGATACAACTGACAAATATAAACTAGGTGAGAAATTCATGAATTAATGCATCAACAAAGAGAACAAAGCCAGGAACACACAGGCTGCATGGTATGAGTGTAGCTGCTGCAGAACACATTGATTTCCATTTCACCACACATGTTAACAGTTTAAAGTACAAACATCGGCCATGTGAGACTCTGGTGTTGTGGTTGCATACTGATTTGATCTCCTGTCTATTTGTCTCGTGTGCTGTGCGTGTCCCAGCAAAAACAGAGAAAAAACCTATTCATGTCATATTCACATCACAGTGGCAACATTACAACAAACTGACATCTTCCATTGTAGCTGTCTACATCTAGGCCGAATCTGAATATAACACAAAGATGAAAAAATTACAGTAAACTACAAACTCTTTGTGAGAGACAGAGGCAAGGCAAGGCCATTTTATTTGTATAGCCCATTTTTATAGAGCACACATACTGTATATGCTTCTGCCAGCTACTGTACCAGGCTCACACAACAGTCTGTGTGTTCCCAGGATAAAACATGCAAACGTTTGAATTAACCATCGAACACAAAACATTAACAAAATGCAACTGAATTCAAACAATGACAAATGGTAAAAAAAAAAAAAAAAAAAAAAAAAAGATAACGAAAACTTGTAGCAACCAAGTCCAACCAAGCAGGTTGACTCCAGTGGGTGGTGATGATGACGAAGGATGAACACATTCAGCTGTCTACCTCATGATGGGTCCCCTCCTCAGGAAGTTTCTCCTCTATGGGGGACTTGTCCCGGGAGCCCATCAGACGGGCGGAGTAGAACCTGGAGGTCTCCTCAAAGTCTTCCCGGCCCACCTCGGGCTGTCGCTCCCGCTCCCCCAGCTCCGACATGCCTTTAGAGAATTCCTCCACGCCAGAGTGGAGGTCTGTGATGATGGTGAAGTCGACCTCGGCCTCCAGGCTGGACGTGGAGCTAACTGTCATGCTGGAGCACTTGCGCTCAATGCCCAGGTGGGATTCCCTCATGCAGGCCACGGTGTCCCGCTCCTGCTCCTCCTCGGACGCTATGCTGGGCTGGGGCCTCCTGTCCCCGAGCTCCTTCTGGAGCAGGTACAGGAGAAAGGGTCACACATCTAATGTAACTGTGGATGGATGGGTGGAGGATGAAGATGATATGGAATGGGATGAAGTGTCTTCGGCGGCGTGTTTGCTGGAACTCCAAAATCAAAGCCATTGTATTCAGAAACTTAAAACAAGGACTTTCGTAACTTTGTAATGTCACAACAAAGGAGTTGTTGTGCCATCAGCGATGCCCCCAACACTAGATTTGGTGTTTACCGGAAATCTGCTACTGTATATTTTTATTCAATCATCCAAAAGTGGTCAACAAAGAAAGGGGAGGCTCAGAGTCTCCTCTCTTCTGATTGGTTCATAGACATGTTGTTAGCTTCAGAGAGAAGCCTGAGGGAGGAGGTGTAAAACGAGGTGCTTTTGGTGCTTTAAACACAATATAGATATCAACACTTCAAATAAAACTCAGCTCAGCTTGAGCTGCTTTGTAGTCACTTCTGCCTTTGTAGCCTGCGTGGCTCTATAAGACTTCAAAGTTTGGCTCACCTGACGAATGCAATTCACTTTCAAAGGGTCATAAACCTGAAATGTTGTTGAATTACAATGAAGCTCTTGGTCTACAGTCACGCCACTTATATCAATTACAAGTACACTTGCTAATCACATCACAGTAAAAACTGCATCACGCCAGCACCAGCCAAGCACAAGCGATTCTGCTTTAAACCCACACATTCAATTCAAACTCATCATAGTGATGGATGAGGGCAGCTGAATAGCCAGTAAAAAGTCCCACACTAGTTCATCCTGTATAGCTTAGAGCTATTTTTCTATGCCTCCATGTGAAGGACATATTGTTTTCAGGTTGTCCACCCCATACTCATGGACGGGATATTATGAGAACAGAAGTTCAAATTTGGCACAAACATTCATTAGGACTCAAAGATGAATAGATAAGATTTAGGGTGTCAAAGGTCAAGGGAGTGATGATCTCACAAAAAATGTGAGACCTCGCTTAGCATTAAGACAAAATTTCACACATTTTGGCTAATATTTCATATGATTCTGGATTAACACCGCAAGGCGGGAATCATAGTTTTATCAGAAGAAAACGGTGCAGTCAGTAAGGTGGCATGTGGATTTTTCCTGTGACGGGTGCAGAGAGCGGGATAAAGAGATGATGGGTGGAGTGATTGAAGGTGGATTTAAATTCAAAGGAATAACCTTGAAATCAGCAAACGGCTCCTCATATATGGCAGGAGTAGAGACGGGCTCCTGCAGGGAGGGAAGCAGAGGAAAGAGCAGAAAGAGCATCTGAAGGTTAGAACAAGCTGAAGTGGATAGTGGACTAACAGACAGAGGTCCTAACAGCAGAACTTGACTGGGGCCTGGAAATATGAGTCCAGCCCACAACTGATGTGCTGCTCAGTGAGAGTCAAGATCAGGATATGGCCCAAATTATGCTCAAAGTAGCAAAAGTAGCTCATAAATGAATATTTTTAATGTGGTTATATTTGAATGTTTAGGTGAGAGATTCATCCAGACCCAATCTAAGCCCACTGGACTTGTTGAGCCCCAGTCAGGTCCACATAGATTCAGGCTAGAATTTCAAGCACTACTCTATGGTAGTAACATACGTACAGTAGCATACAGCAGTACAGTCTAAAGGACAGAATAGAGGTGAGTTTACTGCAACAGAAACAACATATATAGCCTGGTTTATTTGTTAGAGTATAGTTAGAGAGGCAGGACAAAGAGAATCATGCAGTTTGTATGATGAGCAGGTTTTTCAGCATAGCAGCAGCCACTCTCTGAGTTGCAACACTACGCACCTTGAATTTCAACAGGAGGGTATTCAAATAATATTGTCGGATGTCCAATGAAAGGTGCACGGGTGCATTTCAAAGCCCGTCAAAATGACTGTGTGCGAGCGGGTCCACATGTTCAGAGAGGAGCACCTAATATTTTCCCACAATCCCCCCTGAGCTCAATCAGATCCTGATATGATTGTCACTCCACCGGTGAGGTGCGTTCGCAACAACTGAGAGCTACGCGACACCCCTCCTCATGCCTGTTTAATCCAATATATGCAAGAGCTCGACTCAGATGAAAAGGTGGGAAATGATGAAAGCTGTCATGTCTATTCACTTCAGATTCCTTTCATTCCAGTGCCAGAACGCGTGCAAGCCTCCTAATGATACCAACAGTGAAATGAAAGCAGCAAATCTGACTGTGTCAGGCACTGAGCTGTGGTGTCTCACTGCTCGCCCGCCAGCTGAGGTTTCACAGTTGGAAGAACCGGTGTGTTTTGTAACACCGTTTAACTTTCTATGCGGGTGGGGTCGGGGGAGAATAAATGTGTCTGATTTGTGATTTATTATCAACAAATCTGAGGGATCAAGCGACATTTTGTGAATACTGTGCATGTGAGTTCACCAGTGTGATGTTAGCTTTTTGTGTGCAAACCAATTCTATAGTCCATTTATCTCTAATTTGGGGGGAGGTAATAGCTGCGTGTAACAAAGTAATGGATGACAGTACATTTCACCCTCTCCTCCTCAAATGAGTGATTCAATTTGTCACATTAATAGGCAATAAATTGTTTTGTTTTGTGTTTCCAGTCTGAAAATGGCATGGAGACGTGCAAAAAATCATCAGAGCGATGATTATGTGCGAGCCTTTCTTTTCTTTGCCACACTGACAGAGGACAACATGAGCTGGAAGGAAATCTGTGGCTTGCATGTCAGAGAAGGCAAAGACCAACCAACAACAAACAAAACATGTGACATTGATTTTGTTTTTTTGTTTTTTTTTTTATCTCTCACAGCCAGTGGTGAGCTGTACAGATTTGCCAGACAAGTGTGGTGCATGTTGAGGACAATGTGAGGGGAGAGGAAATTATTGAGTTGCCACATGAGGAGATGTCCAAACTCTTTTTTTTTCATTGATTTTTTTTTCTTTTCTTTTTTTTTTATTGCCACAAGACGGAGCTGAAGTACCGCTCCGCCTGCTCTTCACACAGGCACGAACAGGTAAGATGGATGGAGTGTTTCAAGTCACTGTAAAGGTATAGAAAAAAAGAAAAATGGCGTGCGAGTCTGTCTGAAGCTCATGCGATGCTTTACTTCCAATGACTGAATAGCAGATGCCAAGCAGAGTTACCGAGTGTCTCTTCTTGGCTGCGTCCAGGCTCGCCTCCCTGCCAGCATTCCGGCTGTTCCGCAGTATCAGTCCGGACTCCCTGGCCTTCTGCGTCTTCACTGGCGGGGCCGGGGGAGCCATTTTGGGAAGCGCTGAAATCTTTGAGCCGAACGACTGACTCTCCGTCGGTCCTCTGCCGGGCTGATAGCTGTCGTCGGGCTGATCTGTTTTGGCGCTTCCCTCCGTATCTGCCAGAAATGCCGAGTGGAAGGCCGGGACGTCGGTCCAGTTGAGGTCTGAGGATCCCTCCGGAGAGCCCACTGACCAGCGGTATTCTCTCCTCAGGACGCGGGCGGGCTCCTCCTGGCCCGTCCTGTCCCTTTCGTCCTTACAGGCTACGCTCTTTGATCGCTCCGGCTTGAGAGGAACTATCCTGGTGATCTCTGACTGGTAGGCGCTGCCTGACAGTCGGTGGAGAGACGTCCTCTGACCTCGTTCACCCATCAAACTCTCAATATCCTCCTGCCCGGAGCTGCTGATCTTCCTCTCGTGTGTCCTGACCTGTCGCAGTTTCACCTCTGCTAGCTCTTTGTTGTCGATAAGTCCCTTCCCTCGCACCTTCATCACACACTCTCCTCTAACGCCTGCTAATGAACTATCATGCTCTATCTTTCCAGGTCCGTTCACTGAGCTTAAATCAATATCTGTCGTTCCGACCTGACTCACTTTTTTCTTTCCCTGCTCTGCGCCTTGAGTAAGGACCTCCCTGTTTTCACCTGTTGAGACTTCCTCCTGTTTGCTGTCTTTACAGACCCTGACAGACTGATCCTTTTCTGATCCCTGATCATCTTTCTTCGCCACCACCGGGGATGGTTCACAATGATTTCCTGTATCAAACATTTTCTCAGGACTAGTGTCCGAGTCTGAGCCCTCGTCGTCTTCTTCTTCCGTAGAATCGCTGCCTGCTTTCCTGTAGATGAGCTCTGCCGGCATTCCCAGGTTTAAGCTCTGTGGTCTCCTCTTTTTCCTCTGTTTCGAAGCCGGCCGCTCCTTTGTTTGGCGTGAGCCTGGGGCCACATCGCTGTTTGCCTCTGGCTCTGAGGCGTGAGATGGTTTACTTTGAGATTTGTCTTGAAACAAATCTGTGTTCTCAGATAATTGAACCACAACAGAACTTTTGTCGGGCGGCCGAGATTCGGGGCACACATCTGCCGCATTGGACTGTTTTGTTGATGGAAATTCATCAATATGGCTTTTCATTTCTTTTCTGTCATACCCTGTTACCTCTTTATGTATCATCTTGGTAATATCTATCTCTTTTTCCAGCTCCTTTTTCTCCCACGAGGAGTCAGATGTGAGAGATTTGTTCTTTTCTTCTGCCTTCCAGTCCTGGTCTTGTTGATAAGTTTCTTGTTTTTCAATCAATACCCATTCCTCAGAGCCCTACATGTTGGTATAGATTAAACACAGTTAGATATGCCAAGCACAGCTGCTGCAGATAATGAAATCTAGGCAATCATTTGAATCTCAGAAAGGGAATAAAATTCAAAACTGGTACACAGACAGAGGTGTTTTGGTTCACATGCATCTATATATAGGAAGTAACTGTGCTATATGTAGTTGTACTGTATTTTTCTTATAGATATACAAGTAGGCAGTGAATTTCACCAAACCACAATTGCTACAAATACCAAACTAAAACATGAAAGAGGAGTAGTGAGAGATGTGCAACCTCGGGTGAAGTCACCACAGTCTTCTGGACGAAACCCTCAACAGACAGGCTGTTAACAGGGTCCTTTCCCACCGCTCGGCCCACCAACTGGGCGACACGAGGCAGAGGAGAGAGTTAAAAAGAGAAGGAAAGAAACAACTGTTAGAGAGACTGGAAATGAGGGAATGAATTAGTAAGACGCACGGCTTAATGCACAGGAAGAAAATGGGAAAGGAAGAAGATATCGGTGCCGACAGGACTTAGCAGAGTTATTCTGTGGAGTAGAAAACTTTTTTAATGAACTTCAACCTAAAAACATGGAATCCCGTGTACCTGACAACCGCCGAACCCACAGAAGCCAAATCAGCAGGCATTTGCAATGCAAATATTCTTTTTCTGTGACTACATCAAAGAGCTGGGTTCGTCTGAATCTCTCGGAAACAGTGAGGAGAACCAAGACTTTCCCCGCCGTCGTCTGCTGTCAGTCAAACTGAATAATGCCCCCGCCTCACCCCAGCCCACCCGCACCGTCCCCTCAATCTCTCCTGCCTGGAATGAGACACAGGGGAGACTGCATTTTCTGCTGCAGACGGCGCTTGACATTCTGTGGGCATCATCTGATCATCCCAGACAGCAGATGAGAGATCGTCTGAAGATGACTCGGGTGCAGGCAAAGACGTGAACTGTCCTATCTGAGGACCACAATCTCTGCTCAGTATCTTCAGTGGCCTCATTACCCGAAAGAAAGAAAAAAAAAATGCGATCAAAGCTCGAGAGGCTTCGTGATCTAGCATAAAGACAACCGTGTCACTGTGAGGCAATCAAGGAAGAAAAAAAAAGAGATAACTGATAATTATTTCTTGAGTGCCTCACATCGAGTAAATCTCAAAAAAACATCTTGAAACTAATCGCATCAAGATGCTTCCTTCTGTGCTCCCTGTCAATCATCTTGGAGTACTACTCTGAGATAATGTCAGAATTAATCTTGTGCACCAGAGACAGGCAGATGTGCACTTCATTACACACAAACGCCTCAAAATAAACTGCAGGTTCTTATGTTGCTTCCTGGGAGTGGTGATATCTTTGCACAGGAAACACCTGCTTATTGGAAAAATAAAATCATAAACATAACTTGCTTGACTAATCATGTTTGTTTGCTCTGTTTTTACAGTTGTGGCAGTGCAGTATGTCTTTAGACATGAATATGAAATATTCACAGCGCTAATGGCAAAACTTGTCAAAGAAGTGTCTCAGCGTTGGAGATATGTGCCCTGTTTCACCTCCAGTTAAGCGGCGAAAACAGCCTGAAATATCAATGTCCTTTAATGGAATGTCAAGCATCAGAGATTTCTGGATTTGAGATATTGACCGTAGCGGACCTTTAAATCTACAGACCGTCACCCCACCCACCCACCCACCCTCCCCCCATGCGACTCCCCAGAGCTCCACGCTCAGCCACGCTCAGCCCCCACTCACAGCCTTCTTCTCCGGCGTGCCAGTCGGGGAGGTTGCAGACAGACGCTTCTCGCGGTTCATCAGCTTGCTGTTGGGCTCCCTCAGGGCTCTCTTCAGCTCATTGATGCTCGCCTGATGCTTCAGCAAGACGTCCTGAGACTTATCCAGAAACTGGAGGAGGGGGAAACGTGAGGAGAAAAAGTGCGTGCATCAGCAGGACATCGACAATCTGTCTCATCAACACGTCACACGCTGTCATAACTGAACAAGATGGGAGATAATACAGCACACAGGCCTACACACAGGAGAGGATGGATCTGAACTGCTTGCACTAGTGATTGTATAAATCCCCCACCTGAGACCTGACCACACATTACCAGCGCTTCTCAGTGGGATTTTACAGGTGATGATGTAGCGACATGCTTCACTGAAGTAGCAGAAACAGTAAAAGTACTGTAAAAAGGCGTTTCCACAACAGTCTGTACACAGGATGACATTTAAATTTTGAATATCACTGCTACTTCCTGAACACAAACCATTTAAAAGCTCATAATAACATTTGGCCACCGCCCAAAATAAATAATAAATCTACATGAGCGCTGCAGTCCAAACACAGAGTCAAATTTGTGGCTGATGAAAAATGAAGCTTAAAATATGTAGAGAATGTAATTAATTATTTCCTCATACATTATATATCACTTCACCCACTCGCATGTTAATTATCATGACTCACTCGCAGATATAACTACGTTCTGTGCAGCACTAGTTTAAACTTAGAGACATAATGCTAAAGAACAACAGCATACAATTGAGTTAGTTGTCAATTTGCATGTAATTTGTTTTTGGACGGTCTCTGGTGGAAAGTGATTAAAAACATCCACTCAAGTACTGTCCTTAAGTTCAGTTTTGAGTACTTGTAATTTTCCACTGTTCTTTATTGCTACACCACATGTGTCAAAGGGAAATGCTGCACTTTTTATTCAACTACATTCATCTGTCAGCTACAGTTTCTTCTATTGGCTTTTGAAATGTGATTTCAATTCTGCATTATTCTTAATAATAATAATATTTGGTAGGGCACCTGCCCCATGTGTTGAGGCTATAGTCCTCACTGCAGGCCCCGGTTCGAATCCCGTGTCAAGCGGCCCTATCCTGCGTGTCATTCCCCCCCTCTCTGTCTCCCATTTCCTGTCTCTCTCTCTCAACTCTCCTGTCCATTAAAGGTGAAAAAGCGCCCCAAAATATACTTTAAAAAAATAAAAATAAATCTTAATATATTATTTATTTATTTATTTTTCCAAAAGTTTAATAGTTAATTTCATATCAAATGTTGCTAAACCCTTATCCTATTGGTTCACAGGATTACGTGACATTTTCTGTTCGCAAATCAGCAAGAAGAGCTGGAATGAAAGTAACAAAATGTCATGTGAAGTCATCTGTCGTACGTCAGTCATCTGTTTTTTAGTGTGTAGTTAATGGAGAAAATGGGTTTTCAGGGTCTTAAATTGAGGCAGCGACAAAGTGGTTGACCTAATCCATTTTAATGCACTGATAATGCTTTTTACCTTATCTGTGATTTTAGCTATATAAAATAATAAGCAACACATGTTTTAGCTTCACTGTTCTTGACATTTGCAGTAGTTTTTCTATGGTCTATTAGGATAATTTAATTTTACAAGCCTATCTTGATTTATTTACACCCATACAAAAGATAAAATAAAAATGTCTGGGTAGAACATCCACATTATAATAAAGTCTGAACTCTCAAATTCTTCATTTCTGTGGTTTGGTCACAAACCCTCAGGTTATGTTGAATATTGCTTCTCAGTTGTATTTTTCAACATCAAGTGGTACATGGAAGTTGGCTGAATGTTAACCAGAGGCAGACAGATTCAGATTCACACTGAGCATAATGTTTCTGTCACAGTTAACTTTGATACTTTGAGCACATTTTACTGGTACTTTTACTTGTAATTGGTTCTCCTTCCATAACTGGACAGAGCAGACTATTTCAGAACAGCGAAGAACATGTAACGATGCTTTATAGGCACTTAAAGAAGGGCATGGGTTCTTATCTACAACAGAGAGGCATTTCACTTGAGACTTTCAAAGCCAAACTTTAAAGTATTTTTGTGCTCATAGCTGCCAGATGTTTCGAATTCCTGTGACATTTCAAAAGGAGTATAAACTCATTCCTTGATCCAAGGCCGGCAAATCTCAGTCTGTAAAAACCTCTGAGGGCTACAGGTGCAGAGGAAGAGAAGGCACACAACCACAAAACTCCCAAGAGCCGAAGACAGGAACCTGTACCTCCTGTTTGTGCCGAGGAGTGGCCTCCTGGTCCAACTGAGAGAGCTGAGTTGGGGCAGGAGAAGGGGCGAGCATGAGAGGGGGTCGGAGTTTCAGAGAGTGCGGGAACAAGGTCAGATGCAGAGACAGGATGGTAGAAGGTACGTCAGTAAGGGAGGCAGGCAGACAGACAGCAAGGCTAGATTTGATACCATGCAGAGACAATTTGAAAACACATCCCAGTAGACAGTTTGGATAATGATATGACATGCAAATATGCTTCCAAAACAAAGGTTGAGGTGTCCGTATTTCTAAGGCTTTAATAGGATTCCCCCCTCTATCATATAATGGAAAATAAGTCCAGTGGTGCAATGCAGCACAACTTTTTTTAATGATGCCTGAGTTGACAGCCACAGTAAAAGAGACAAACCCAGTAGACAAACAGAGAGAGTGAGAGACAAACAAAGAACAAAAGATGGAGAGACAAAGACAGGTATACAGAGAGACAGAGACCAAATCACCAGACACCAGATACCTCCTGTTTATTGTCAACTGGTGACCCAGCCTCCTCCTTATCGCCAGCAAGAGTAAAACAAAAAAACAAAACAACAACAAAAAAATAATGAAAAGCATGTTAGCAACCGAGGGCTCAGCTGGAGTTTGCATCTCTCAGCATAATGACAAAGGGTTAAAAATTGTAAAGCTGTTAGCTGAATTTATGAGCAGTGCAGTGTAAGCATGTAAGCCTGAGCGAATAGGAGTGAAAGGAGAAGAGTTAGTAAATGCTAAATCCACCAAAGCCACCACAGCGTTATGCCCCTGTTGGATAAGCTTCAATTGTCCTGAGAAGCTTGCACTGCACCTATTTACATTAGCTCCCCTGCAAGTCCAGGATTTACCTGTACCAAGGTCAGAGTCATGTTCAAGTTGACTAAGCTTCTGTATATTTCAACTTTCTGTCATTTTTAACAAATTTTAGCTCAATGGAAGGTCATCAAAAGACTGTTTTTTTCATGAGGAAAACTTCAGTACCATGATCTCTTTCTTCTTGCTTGGGGTGACGTTGCCGTCCTCGTCCTTGTCCTGCTCCAACTCCTGATCCCGCTCCTGGTCCTTGTCCTCCTCGTCCTGTTCCATACTGGGCTCCAGCTCGGTGTCCTGCTCGTCCACAGAGGGGCTGTGGAGGCGACGCTGTACACTCATGCTGCGGTGGGACATGCCATCGTGGTTCTCGCACATGGCTGAGACGGGCCGTGAGAACTCTGCAGGTAACAAGAGTTGAGTTACAATGAGTTTATCTGATGTGGGCTTTCATAGAGTAATAATTTGACATTTTAGGATATACAATTATTATTTTTCTTATATGTAGGTTAGCTTAGCTTAATCATAGATACCAGAAGTATGCTGGTATCTAAGTGGGAAACTGCTTCTGTCCAAAGATAAAAACATAAACGTAGAAATGCATGTGCTGGACTCTTTCTTTGTCAGGAGCTATGACTTCTGCACCAATAAATAGTCTGCTACAAAAGTTTTGTAAACTACCCTATATTGGCGATCTATTCAAACAACCATTCAAAAAACCTGTAGACTTCAGAGCAAGGTAACCATGAGTGCTAAAATGCTTGACAAATTTCCTTTTTTCCTTCATTAAACAAATGACTAGACATGTGAATTAGTCAGCTTTTGAGTTATTGGTGAATGGATGATTTACCTTCAGCCAAACCAAACCAGCTGATTTCCCCTGCTTCCAGTCCTTTTGTCAAGCTAACCCAAGAGAAACATTTCCTGGCTGTAACTAATTCTCTATGTCTAACTATTTTATTAAATGTCCTCAAAGACTCATAAATTTACTCTGGGCCCTAGTGCAGATCTATCAGGGCAACGCTGGCTCTCACCTCCATCCAAGCTCCTGGACAGCAGGTACCTCTTGCTGGTGGAGCGCTCAAAGTGTGGAGCCGGCCTGTCTATAAGTGCACTGGCCTGTCTGGTTTGAGCCTGCGTTCTTCCACTGTATCGAAACTTTGAACCCATCACCAAGAAGCCCTTGGGTGGAGGCTCTGGAGATACCAGCCTGTGGAGACAGGAGTGGCAGTGTGAGCAATGTAACAAAAAGCAGAAAGGCAAAAACAGCGGGGTGAACTCTCAGATTGGAACCAATTTCCATCATGATGCAATCAAGCTACCCTCTCCTACCCGTCTCCTAGGCCTGATTGGAATTTGCTCCCAAAATAGGCCATCACATTGAAACCGTATTTGATTTCATTGCCATAAGAAAATGTTCATCAGTTAAAAGTGATGTCTACAGTTATACATAAATTTAAACCTTAATTACATTTAAAAAATGCTTTTAACTATCTGTATTGCTGCTTGGGTGAGTAGTATTAATAAACTTGATACAAACAAAACAAAATGCAACAGAACAGAGCAGTAAAAGACATGTATCAACAGAGGTTGTTGTTGTTTCCAGCAGTGAGGTGGGTTGTGAAAAGACTAGCAGGCAGACAGTGGAGGGAGAGGAGAACGCCATGTGAGAAATGCAGCCGACGGAATAATTATACACCCAGTCTACATCCGGTGCGTCAGACAAAAGCATGTTTAACAAAGGACTGTACAATTAACTGAGTGTGGCTACACCTGACGAAGGTGTGCACAGGGAAGTGTTTTGTTTAACTCGATATGCATTGAAGGGAAAACCTTCCAGCCATGAGAGCAGATCGATTCTTACCGGAAGAAGGTGTGATGTTCGATGCAGACCTTCCACAGCCTCTTGGCAGCTCTGTGGTTTGGAAGCTTGAAACCGATTGTACTTTCAAACTGCTCGTACTAGAAGGAGAGAGAACAAAGAGATGAAGAGAGAGGTGTGAAAAGAAGGTGAGTGAACCGGGTACTTCTCACAGTGAACTAACATTTAGGGCAACCTAATACAATCATATAAATTGCATTCAATTCAATACATCTCACATCAATGTGACCACTGAACCTGGTCAATAAAGCAGACTTTGCTTCGCTCTTGCATAAACACAGCTGCAACAATATACATGTCAACACATAAACAAAGACATTCAGAACATCACAACATAGATTTTGCCAAGTAGACAAAAAGTGCAGATCAAGGCTGAGGAGGAATAACATCCAATATTCAGACACTAGGAGCAATTGGGAGGAAAACTATTTCATGGCTCTATATTTACACTCTTTATCCCTCTATTCTGGCTGCAGCTGCAGCAGCTCTGTTAAAGGGGCTCTTTATTTGGCCTGATCACAGGCTCACTGTGCGGCTCTGTCACTTGACTGGGTCTGGCCCAGACAGCCTGTCACACCGAGGCTCAGCAGGGAGGATAAGCTGCAGCTCTGCACAGCACAATGTGGAGGGTGAGAATATACAGTATATCCTGACTGTGCAGAGGAGCGAGGCTGGAGGTATGAGGCAGAGGATTTACAGCCTTCTGCTCAGTTTAACTGACCACACGTCCATTTCTGCAGCTGAGACAGAACATTAGCTTTTGTTATATTCAAATCATGAGGTCATGCTTTACCACTAACAGGTCTATACATTTATATCTGGAACCAGGAGATAGTCAGCATAGCATAAAAACAAGAATAGCTCCGCAGGTAACAAAATATACCTACTACCAAACATAACTCATTGATTAACATGTGTATTGTTGCTTATTTAAATGTATATTGTGTAGGAATTACTCCCATCTAGCGTTGCGGTTGTATATCGCAAGCAACTCAATCGTATTTTTCATGCTGCATTCACATGAAATTGGGCAGACGGCAGACGGACAACAGCCGCTGCATGTAATGGCATAAACAAGCCTCTATGTAAACAAGTGGTCCGTCAGCACGAGGTAAAACAATACACGTGACAATATGTTGTCATGGCGATGTCTTATTGTTTACCTGACCCACGTTTTACCGGCTTTCTCTCGACTTCTGTGACTAAAATGACATCTGGTTTGTTACCGACGGCCGTCTGTCCGACTGCAGGTGAATGCAGCATCAGTGTAACGCTCCATTCCTCCTCACTGCGTTACAGCGGTGACTTGTCACAGACGCCACCTCGACCTGAGCCGACAGCTCCGGTGTCTCCGCTGAGTTTCCGTGGTTTCCTACCGTCACGCTGCCACTGAACATAAAAACATGGCGACACGACATGGCAGCCAGCACCGAGCTTACCCGCTCCATGTAGATATGAATGATATGAACGGCACATTCAGAGCTTACCCGAACACTTCAGTTTGTTGATGGGGGGGATTACTGATTAATGAAAAACAGACTTTTGAACGAAATAATCGATTTTTGTGAATATATAACAGGAGAAGTTACACAATGTCCCTTTAAATACATAAGCAACAATACATTTTACATTTTGAGTTTTGGTGTCCATTTCGGAAAAAAAACTCAATGTAGTTTAGTTTCCATCCCTTCTCTCAGGCTTCAGGTCAGTGAGCCGATCACAAGAGAAGAGACTCTGAGCTTCTGACTGGCTGACTGTTTTTGAAATGAGCAGATAAAAATGTGCAACACATTTCAGGTAAAAGACTCAGAAACACAAAATTCTGTAACTGCGGATCTAGGTGAGCGGGGTTTGGTTCTCGATTGTAATTCCCTGCAGTCGTCACTGTGAGGTTGCCAGGCAACCAGCGCAGACTCCAAGAAGCTGAAAACCCACAATTTGTTGTTTCTACACTTCTAAGATAAGCTAACTGGCTGATCGCTGTAGCTCCATGTTTACTGTACAGACATGAGAGTGGAATCAATCTTCCAATCCAACTCTCGGTAAGACAGCAAACAGAAACATTTACCGAAAACTTCAACTACCCCTTGAGGTTTAGCATTTCAAAAAGAAAAGTCAAGTCGCAAGCAAAGATATCTTGACTTTCAGATAACACACATCTTTCAAACTCCACAACCACAATCTGCACCACAGGCTTCGTCTGGTGAAAATGTGCTCTACAAACTCAAGCTCAGATAACCTCAGTGACACCACTATCATCACCATCGCAATGATGATCCAGGTTATTTCCTCAGACCGGACAAAGCTCCTTGAACAGAAAGCACTGAATAACAGCTGAGTTGAGTTGATGAGCAGCACTAACCATGACTAGTGGATTGATTTTAATGTGTGAAATGGACTTCAATTATCATGCACCACGTTGATTACCTCTCCAGGTCGTATCTTGATGTAAAAGTTGCTCCTCTTGTACGAGATCTTGAGGATCTTTGGCCAGGCAAAGCGGTTGATCCTCAGCCTGTCGCGGTAAATCAGCAGGCCGTTGGCACAGACACCCAGCATTATGTCAATCCCTTCAGAATCCTGCAGCGAACAAGGAGACGGCACGGAGGCGGAAAGGATCCATTAGCAGCACTGTGTGCATCCTTAAAAAAAAACCTACTGTAGCCTACTGTAGTGGAATTGAACCTTAGCTATACAGTAGGAAGAGCCAACCTTAGCATGATGAAGGTCCACACCATACATGGACAGTTTCTTTGCATTCTCCAAGAAGTTAATTTCAGCCTCCGCAGGAGTCATCCCCCTGTGGCAGAACAAGAGTGCTATCAGTAACCAACATCAACAAGCCGTCTTAAACATTAAGTGCGTAATCCTGCACAGTGGGAGCAGAGTTATCTTAGTAATGTTATAATACTGTATATTCACTCCTGCATCCATTCCCCCCAAGCACTATTTGGTCATATGCCAAAAAGCAATGTCAAATCAAACTGTGGTGAAGAGTAGACCGTCTAACTGAGTAAGTATTCCCACACTGGCAACCCTGGCACTGTGTACATCTCAATGACAGATGGCGCGGTAAAGTGGCGGCATCTATCATCCATATGTATGATGGGGGTGTATCGACGCAGCGAAAAAACTCATCAGCCCATCCCCCCCAAGGAGATTTGTGGTCAGATGAAGGTCTGATTTAAACAACAATATGTCCGGTACTTGTAGTTTCGATGGAGCTCCATCACCCTCTCCTCCAGCTCGCGGGTCTGATTGGGGGCGAAGCGGAAATCGCTGACGTAGTCGGAGCCGTGGTCGTCTTGGTCGTAGTCCCCCAGCTCGGCTTGAACCGAGTAGGAGCCCAAGAGGGCGTGAGTGACGAACGAGCACGGCAGCCGACCTGACAGCATGTCATCCCTCAGCTGCAGACACAGGTAGTATCTGTCAGATGAGACAAAAGGGGAGGAGGGGGTTGGCAGTCAAACAAGCCTGAGCCAAGGCGAGCTCCAACAAGTATTCAGCATAGTTAATCCATGGCATTTAGTAGCATTCCAGGTCTAATCCTCAAAAAGGAGAGAGGGATTTGGGTTGCTTTGACACCGGGGCAAATATGCCATGTAAATTGTTACAATACTTTCATGTAAACACTTATCTTTAAAAATGAAAGAGGCAAATCATCTGTGAAAGTGGCATGTGTTAGCAATTTCTGGTTTGATTAACCCTGAGGAACATCTGACAGCTCAGCCAGAGGAGCTACATCTGCTGATACAGTAAGACTGTGTCTGTCTGTGTGTATGCGTGTGTGTGTGTGTGTGTACCTGGTAATATCCTCAGTGAGCTGGGATGGATCTGGAGGGTAGAACTTGACTGCAAAGGCAAAGTGCCACTGAGAGCCTGAGGAGAGATGAAAGGTTGAACATCATGCTTATCTTTGGATAGATATAATTATAATCATATAATTATGTAATTGCAAGTCAATGATGAAATTGTATCCAGCAGGTTAACACATAACTTTGCATCAGTTCATATGCCAACAAATCTAATAACAACTTAACTAATTGAAATTTAAAATATTTATCATCTCAGCGACTTGGAAAAGACACTCACTGCGCATCTGCTTCTTGATCTCCTTGGAGGGGTCCAACCAGTTCTGAAAGACAGAAGGCAGTATTCACACAGGGCAGACTTGAAACATGGCTAATGCACATGCGGGGGGGTCACATTTTGCTCTAATTGCTGTGTTGTGCTCCTAATGAAAGCCTCTCCATATGGTTGAATAAAGAAACTGAGCCTGCGCCTGCTGAGCCGTTCAAACCGTGCTGAGGGTAGATTTAATTCAAGCATCTGTTTCTTCATTGTGTTGCAAAACCACCAGCAGGCACTTACCTAGCTAATCTCCGCAATATCTAAGAGTGCGATTAACCACTTCACCTGTGGGGGACCCGGCCCACCCCCCACTTCCACTTTTCTGATGTTTTTTGAGAGCATCTTATGGTTTGTGCAGTGGACACTGATTCTGTTGTAAGAGCAGCTGTAAATCATGTTGTTTGGAGGCTCAGTAGCACACACACAGCGACAAAGAGGGTAGATATTTCCCTCTCATATTCTTACCCTATTTCTATCATATTTCACAAGAGGACATTAATCATCCATTTTCATCTCCCACTGCCCATTCATCTTCTAATTTGACCGCTGGTTCCCAATGATACTACAACTGCTCTGTTTTTTTTTGGTGAGTTCCTCAGACACACAGTCACAACCTCTGCCTGTCACTGTAAAGTAGCAACTGATTATTTTCTTTTCCAAAAGAAAAAAAGTACATTTGTTGCAATATTAGTCCATCCTGGGTGAGGGATCCCTCCTCTGTTGCTCCCCCTGAGGTTTCTCCAATTATTTTGCCTATTACAGTAAGTCTTGGGAGTTTTTCCTCAGTCAATGTGAGGGTCTAAGGGCAGAGGATGTTGAACAATTCTATGTAAAGGTTAAATCGAAAGCAACTGGACTTAGTTATTTGTTATTTACAAATAACTAAGTCCAGTTGCTTTCGATTTAACCTCCTTTGAAATACTATGACCTGGGCAAATGAGAATATGCACCGGCTTCTATGTAAAGCCCTTTGAGACAAACTGTTTGTAAAAATGGGCCATACAAATAAAATGACCTTGCCTTGCCAAATTAATCCAAATATTTGATACAGTCCAGGTCCCAAAATTAATTTATCGGTTGTCACTTTCTGTCTCCAGGTGTGATTGGATCAGATGTGACGAGGTCCAATCTCCCAGGACGATTGTGTTTGTGAGAGAGAGGCGATCAATGTTGCCGGCCGCAAATAAATCGATGTAATGTATCAAGTTTAAAAATATTTTTATTTTCATTATGAAACAGTGGCAGAGAACATCAACACAAAAATCATCATTAAAATTAATAAATGAATATGGTAGCCTACATGTTGCCCACACCTTAGCTCACACCCGTGCTGTCCAATCGGGTGGCTCATCCAAGACACAGTCTTTGTTTGGTGTGTAACCATGTTAACCTTTGCTATCAAATCACAGCAGAGGAGATGAATGTCATTGGTTTTGCAGATTTTGTTTGGTTTGAATTTGGTTTAAAACTAATGATCAAAACCACAAATATCAATCTTATGGTGGTGCTAAAAGGGCTCAGCGAACACAATGGAGGTGAGGAGGTGGTACTGGTCCCCTGTCCCTCATCAAACCCATCAAAAACACAATCCAACAAACCCAAAATATAGCGTGTTGAATGTGCAGGTCACAACTTCTCCACAAGAGTGTTTTGGAGTTGTTGGATTGTGTATTAGATGAGTTTGATGAGGGTTCAGGGGACCAGTACCATTCACCTCCATTGCGTTCGCTGAGCAGCTCACGTCTCTGCCCCGCGGATCTCAAAACAACATGCACCAATATTTAATGGTAATGAACCTACTCCTATGACTATAGGGATTATGGCAATAGGCCAATTTGCCAAAATGTTGAACTATCCCTTTAACGAAAGGTCATTCATTGAGAAGATGTGGAGACTTTGACCGGCTGGTGACGCTTCATAAAACAATCAGAGGATCACCGCAGTCAGTGTGTGTGTGTTGATGTCAGCAGCCTGAGTTCCTTAGATATTTCATGTAGGACCAAAACTAAATGTCTTAGCAAGATTTTGTTCCTCCTTCAGCCTCCTAAACAGCTTCATAACATTCTCATCATAGGTTCTCTGAATTCTACTGAATGGAGGAACAACCAATAATATTGTCTCATTTGATGTTATTATGATGTTGATGACGATGACGATGATGATAATGATGAACCTACCACACTAACGCTATTCCAAAATATCCCTCAGTTGGGTTGAGATCTGTGAAGCCAGTGGGTTGCTTCAGTCTTGTTAAGAGCAAGTTTGTTCAGATAGACATATCAGTATCTGCATCTGTCTCCACATGCTCCTCTATAAATCAGCCGTGCATGTACAGTAATGAAAATATTTTTGCACTGAAACAAACAGAAAGGCCCTGTCTCAACACAAAACCAACATCTTAATTCAGTTACTCCCTGCATGAAGTATCTTCTTTGTAATGTTTACTCTTAATTGTTCATATTTCCCTTTTATTTGTCAATCACCTGTACATCTAATTAAAACACATGAGGGAAAAGACAAAGCAGGTTATTCACTTATAGTAATGGGAGTTAATGTATGTTGTTACTTTGATCCTTACGCTTACACAAACATATAAGCAGGTGTTGAGGCATAGTTGTGTGCAGAGAGCTGACAGTGATGCTCACTAATCTGAATACCACACAGCAGCCGCTTATTAAAGCTGACAGTATTTTTGGCAGCTGGTATCACATCAGTTAGAGTGGAATTGGGGGTATGAAAAGTTGCTACAGCACAGTGCAATCTCATGGCCCTGTTGGGTAAACTGAAAGCAGCTTTGGCACTCTGAACTATGCCTTCACATGCACACACACACATACACATACAGGCACAAACACACATACTCCAAGCAGTGTTTAATCAGCCTGCTAAAGACTCTAATGAGCCGCAGGCATTTATCGTCCCCCTGAATCTATCTTGTATCAGCCAAGGCCAAAAGAGCACTCAATTAGGAAGGCGCTCTCTGCTGCTTTGCCTTCCTCTGCAGAAAAGCAGGAGGAACTTTTAATCACTGGCCGTTCACTGTTGCTTTTGCAATCTTAGTTCATAGAGAAATCACAGCGGATAAATGTTCTCCTGAAGAGGAAAGATATATCCCCATTTCCCCAACTGAGACAGAGAAAGGGCATCTGAAATGACATTTCAATTCTCAGGCTTGTTCGGTCTAGCAATCAGCAATGACCTCAGACAGTAGGCTCAAGCTGCGCTCTGATAAGCCTGTCTTTGATGAGCCTGACATATTGATCTAAGCTGTAGCTTCACCTACACATAGAGAGAGGAAAAAATATTTAAAGTTCAAGCCTGTTTATCTCCAAAATGCACCAGTTAACCAGTCCATATGGGCCCCAGATTACACTCAATCCAAACCCTTGGCTGACAGAGGCACATCAAGTCACAACATGTGACCTGACAAAGTGTGCACGAGCTGATGACGGCAACAGAAAATATGCTCCAGATGTTAAAGAGACTTAGTCTTGTCATCTTTCCTATCTTCAAAAGGCAGGAGGCTCCTCTGTAGCGTGTTGTGAAACCACATACCTGCCCTCAGGGAGACTCACATCAATCAAAACCCAGAACACACATCCAGCAAAGAGCTCTACTGTGAGCCGGCAGCTACAACCCATCAGTTCAGTGTCAATCACTTGATTATATGATAATAAGTCTGGTCTGTGCACTTGACAACAAATCAACAAAGATCTGAGGGAGAAAAAATATTTAGACATTCTATTTGAAATGAGCTGATTGCACTGTAATGTATGTACACAGTCATCAGGAGCAGAAATAATTAAACCTCGGAGGACAGAGTGAAATAAATAAATAAGTAAATAAATAAAGCAGAAAACAAAGAATTACAGTATTTCTGATTGATTAAAGTTAGACTAGGAAACACACACTAAAAGGTGGGAGGCATATGGAGTCATTTCAGCAAACCTGTAGTGGTATCTTTATCCACCCAGAATAGAGATACCTATTTCTGAACTGTTATCGGTTTTCATAAAGGACTATTTCTGTAGCAGAAAGTAGTTCAAGTAGTTCCAGTCAATAGTTACAAAGTCAGGTTCTGAACTGACCCCTGAGCATTTTGACTACAACCTAAGAAAATACCCTTTAGCCACACTGAGGCATTACATGAGCTGAAGAGTGTGGCTGATCTTAAAGTTAAACCTTGCCTGTAGCTGTAGGCTAAAGGCAAAGGAATAGCCGTGGTTACGTAAGGACGGCATAAGGAGGCACTGGAGCCTTTCTGACCAAATGTTTCATCATCCATCCATCCATCGGTTATACTGCTTATCTGTGCATGGTCGAGGGGGGGCTGGAGCCTGTCTGGGTGGGATACACCCTGGACAGGTCACCAGTCCATCACAGGGTCTTCTCCTCATATATATTCAAATGTTCCTGTGGCTCCTGTCTTCAGTCCACAGAGGTTTAATTCAACCAATGAGATTGTTTCTGCCTCTAGAACAGCTCCGACTCTCAGAAATATTTGTCCGACTAAATTTCATATGTGCATCTTGCAAAGGGTAGATGAGGCATTTTTTCATCTTTTCTCCTACTGCACAAGTTTTTCAATTGCCTTTTGTCCAGGCCCAGACTGAGCATGGAAATTTCCATTTTCCATTCATCTTTGAATGATGGATTGTGCACCCCTGAGAGAGCCAGCCCAGCCAACAAGTGAGAGGAATACTGATTGTCCTGAGAGCAACGTGTTTATGCACTGAAATGTCCCAAAAGGATTTTTTTGTGGAACACAATTCACTGACCTTCTGGGTGTCCGTGTCGGCAAAGGTCAGACCGAAGTAGTCCTTCTCCAGCAAGTTGAGGTGCTCACACACCATGTCCACCAGGGTTTGTCCTTTAGAGTGTTTCTGTGAAGACAAACATAAATAACACATCAGTGGTTAAAATAAAAAGTCAGAAAAGGGGTCAAAGAAAGCAAAAGGAAGATTTTCTACTGAATTGTTTTATGCATGAGAGTCTCAGTTTTGTGTAGGAGAAATTTTGGCTCACCAATATCAGACCCCATTAGACAGCTGTTCTTGCTTCAGTGCACAATACAACAGCTCAGCCATGTAGTGTTGTGCCACGGTCAGTGTGCATCAAACACTTGACAGTGAAAATGGACCATGAATTGCCAGAGAAGATTGGTCTTTGTATTGGGGCCGAACCTTCTCTGCTACAGACAGAGCATAACAGCAACATTTCCTCTGACAGTCAAGTTCATGTTTTCACATGTAGAGTGAGTTTGTTATTTTGATCACGGTGCACAAAAATTCACTTCAACATCGTTTGGAGGTTATAACAGGTCTCTTTTGACCTTAACAGAGTTTTGATCTCAAACACGAACACTAACTAACTACTGTAAATTCCCTAGTATTTATTATCAAGTGAGATGGACACAGTGACTTCCACTAGTAGCCAAATTTCCTAAATTCAAGCACAAAAAAATGGGCACTCATGCAGTGTATGAAATATTGACACACAACATCAATTCATGCATGAGCTCATATGCCACTGTTCAATATTGCACAAGGAGGACGTATGTTAATATTTAGACCTGACTCTGAACCACACCCAGGGAGTATTAGACTCGTGGTGCTTCCTCCCCTGGAGCCTAGTGTAGGTGACAGGGAGATTGAATGAGGAGTTGCCAGGGAAACAGATGCAGTGTTACCCATCTGCTGTGTTGTTTATAATATCAACAAAAAGCTGTTTCACCTTCACTTAATTATACACTGTATGTAATAATGGTGGCGCAACACTTAATAAACCTATATAACAGGTACAATTACATTACTCTACTGATGTACATTGGCTCCCTGTCAAGTTTCAGACTGATTCAATCATTTGATAATAACAATAATTTAATCCCAAGGTCAAGGCTGGGCACTAATTGTGGTCAGGAGTTTGCTATTAGACTTTAAACCATGTCAACTTTAATCATCAACCTGTTATTTTACTCTCTGTATATTAATATTTTGAGCTAAACCTTATTTATCAAATGTGATATGCTATAGAAATAATGGTATTGCTATCATATTATTACCATAGGCACATTAATTGTGCACTCACGCAAAAACTACTACTGTAGTCATTATCCATCGTACATGGAGTAAAACATAGTATCTTAATCTCTTAAATATCACCTGCTCAGCGGCAGTCTGGCAGCCGTCAAAATTGACTGAGTCAACGTGTTTTTTCATGTAAGATCATGATGTCATGAGACGTTTTAAATAATATTGGCAGTTAACCTTGCTGTTGTAATGATCTGCCTCTGGCTTCACAATTTCTACTTCTGCCACTGTAAAGTAAAGAAGATTGGAAGACATCTCTAGATTGCTAATGCTTTATACAGCGGCTTCATAGGAAATGATTATTGTAGTTTAAAGACTTCAGTCGGATTCAGAGCAGAGTGAGCTCATCCCACAATGTCTAAGCTGAGCCCATGTTCCACATTAATATCACAGTGAGTGCAGACCACCTAGACCACTGGCTCTTAAACTGGGCCATCACATGATACTGTAATATGTAAGAGCCTCCTCTGCAGTGACCTGAGCCTGCAGGTGAGTCAGTGTCACTGACTCTCTCTTGGGCCAAGGTGCCAAGTAGATTTGCTGCTTGAATGGCACAAAGGAACCAAAACGTACTTCTGTTTTTGATCAACAATATCATCTTATGTTTATGGGCTTTAATGCATGACTGAATACATTCATTTTCATTTTGTTATTTAAACCTTTGCGATTCAGGACTATCTGCAAAAAGCCCCTGAGGCCCGGGGCTGTGAGTTGATGTATTTTTTATTTACACAGTTTCCTCTTTTAAGTTGCCCCGGCTCTTTGCTCTTTTGCTCTATTTTATGTGCTTTATTTTTCTGTGAAGCATTTTGTAACTTAGTAATGAAAAGTGCTATATGAACAAAGTAACAACAATCATCATTAATATATGACTACTGTAAGCTCTCTTCGTGTCATTCAGCAACAGTATAAAGGAAGAGTGCCCTTCATGATATCAGCTGTAGACAGCAAAATTAAATGAACACACAGTATCAGTGTGATGACTGAGGTGAGCCCGCCTATTTGCTCTCTGTTCTTGTAAAGTAAATATTTACCCGTACAACAATGATCCCAGTGTTGGGACCTTAAAACACCTCTCAAACCCCAAGACACACTCCCGTGTTAAAAGACAGCTAACCAGCATGAAGCACTCAATTCTACCCAAAGTAGCTCTGCTCTACATTGACCCATCCAGTCAGGCAGATTACACCCCAGTGAGCAGAAGAGGAGGCCGGGTGAGACAAGCGGGTATAGGCATGGGGTCTCCCATCCTGCCCGAGGACCACGGGGACGCTAAAACCATGCATCCATGACAAGAGACTTAATTAACCCATGAATGCACCTCCTCCAGGGACAGCACTCCCAAAGTGTGGCCTGTCTTCTTGCAGTACTGTTATTACCAGTTCCTGAAGGCACGAGGGAGGCTCAGATATGGCAGGCATGAAGTTCCGCCCCAGCAATTACAGACAGGAAGCAGAAGCAGGCCCATCCATGACCTGGAGGTCTGAGGCTCTCACCACACTACAGCTACTTCAAAGAAGAAAAAAAACATGGATTGACAAGAGCCGGCTTTGTAAATCCCTCTCTGGCAATGACTGGCAGTGCTTCGAGGATAGGAGAATGTTCACGAAGAGCACTTAAGACACAAAAGCTTTCATAACCATAATGCAAACTATTATTGTGGTGAGGAAAAGGCCCAGAGGTATTTCAGAGTGTTTTTACAGCACTGAGAGAGAGGTTGGTGCAAGCAAGGCTCTCCTGATATCCTTACCTCACTCACACTGGCACGTTAAAAGCAACCTAAACCCATCAACAGACAGCCAGGGGCGGATGTAAAGAGTTAAATTCACTCTTGTCCCTGGAGCAAAACTCGTTTTGCTGTGAACTTGTACTTTTGCTACATGCAAAGTCAAATATGTCACAGTGTGAAAACAGAAGTCACACGATAAAGTTATTCACAATGTAAACAAATGAAAAGAGTCAAATCAGCAGCTGCAGCAGAGAAGGGGCTCGTGACTTAATGCACCATCTGGAAACCACGGCAACTGTCTCCAGTCAAACACACCTGCCGTGCTGTGTGGCCAACAGGTGCATGCTGAATCTGGCTAAAGCTAGTTATTTTGTCCATCTCATGAAAGTAGGCTGAATAACAGAAACACCTCACAGTACAATGCACTACATCCTCCAAAATGTTTAAATTAAAACCTTTGTGGCGGATGATTAATTGCAGGTCTGTTTAGTCTCTAATAGTCTTTTAACACCTGCATATAGCCTTAAGACCGACTATGTAGCCTTTCTGCCTCAGCTTTCAAACTTTGTACTTTTATTTTACTCCACAGTTACACAAGTTGTTTTACCTCTAGTCCTGACCAGATCACACACACACAACGTTTCTTGCACCTGAGCATATACTGTATCCTAAGGGATGGCTCGTGATAATATTGCTCCTCTATTTTCTCCTTGGTTGCACCTGGCTTGCAACCATGTAATAGCTATAGATTTCCTAGCACTCACTTAGCAGGCTGGCTGGGGGCTTTTATTAAACAAAGGAGACTTCCTGTGACCAATCACTGGGGGCTTAGTATCATTTCTGACATTAATGCCAGAAGTAGAATCATTAGGATCATTACAAAAACAATACTATTATATATATATATATATACACAGTATATTTAATAGTTGTTTATAAAAATATAGTAAAACCAACTCTTCAAACGATTCCACTGACTTTACACAAGAAGATCAATTCACTTCTCACAAGGTCACAACTTCATCCAAGTTGTATAATACACAGTATTCTGTGGCTCTATGAGCTTTTTCCCACATCTGAAAAATGATGCACTGTATGGTGATTATCTTATCTCAGATTGGTTTGAGAAATACACTTATATTTGTAAAAGCAAGTTGAATTGTGGGAAATGTAGGATCAAGTGATTTTGCAGCTTGACCCAAACTATAATTTGAAGATAAGGACGTTTAGATTTTGACAATTTTTACCTAATCAATATAACTATTACTACAGCATTAATCATTCTTGTAATTGTCACTTGTAACAGTTTTAGAAGGCACCTGCAAACAGTGTTGTCCCTTTGACAGGGGTAACAATTTAGAAAACAATAACCCAGTTCATTTAGAAAGGTGGCGGCCTATTTTCAAATGTTATATTTTATACTCAATGCTAAAAAACATTTTAATTGAAATGTAGAAGCAGAGTGCTGGACTGTGACAAAGACTGGGTGACACCAATGGGCCTGAACAGAGCCCCATCTCAGGTACAGAATCAATGGTGCCTCTGTATCATGTCCTGGATCTGGGCTTGTAAATTCACAGTGAGAGGAATGTAAATACCTGAAAATATTTCTGCATAGTCATCTCCACTGTGGAGTAATTGCTTATGAATTCCTTCCACCACGATCCTGCCAAAGGTATTTTTGGAGGAGAAGATAGAAATATTCCACCAGATGTATACACTGCTGCTGTTGCTGGTCATCAAAGCCCCAGAACCTCAAACCACTTGTTTATCTGGTGCAATTGTCTTGAATCTGTCGTCTCTCTTATGCATGGCTTCAGTTTCCTTTTCCTGACAGTAGAGAATGTCCCGTTTCACACTGCTGGAGTAATGACAACTGATATCTTGTGTGGAATGCAGACTTTCATACTACACAATTTTTTGTGCCAAAAATGTGTAACATTTCTTTGGCTTTGGCTTTGCCCTCCTGGTGCGCTGTCAGCATGGTGCCCTCTCTTTTATCCGCTTTGCCTGTTTTATCCGCTCAGTGCAGCACTATACAACATACACAACTGCCCACAAAGGAAAATAATAACAAAGGAGAAAAAAAGGGGAAAAGGGGAGTTTTGCTTTTCATGTGTTTTTTCAAAGCGTGTTAAGGTTAAGGTTAATTCTACAAAGAAAATGTCTCCCCACCAATTGTTAAGCCATTATGCATACCTCAATTTCTGCTTCAAACTCAGCGGAGTCAAGCAGGGTCACTTTGAAAGGGGCAGTTTTGAGTCGTTTGGAGCCTTTCTGTGGAGATTTGAGGTTCTTGTTTGGCGACGTCTTCTCAGACATTTCGTCTGTTTCTCTGTGGTCGTCTAGATGCTTCGAGTTCAGTTCCTATACACATATAGAAGAGACAAAGAAAGTCAAATCACACAGCTATGGAGCTCATCTGTCAAGTCTGAATGTACTTAAAATACTTGGAAGTATGAAAGCATTCAGTCCACCAGAGAAATTTCATATTGTCTATATTCAGAAACTGAGCCTTAAAATGAGCTGTCTTGACTTCTGTGACCTTGTGATGTCACAACAAAGCAGCCAAGAAAGACTCAGATCCTTGCTTTTCATTGGCTCATATACTTCTGCTTCAAATTGCAAAACATCTTGCTCGCCAGATTGAATTATTAAATAGATAATTGTTGCCTCTCAAGTGTGAATGTGTGTGTGGCTGGCTGTTTGTCTCTACATGTCAGCCCTGAGCTAGACCGGCGAGCTGTCCCACACCCTGTGTCAGCTGGGATTGGCTCCTGTCTAGACAGATTTTGTCAGCATGACAGTGTCACAGCAGTGTAATCCATCATCCCACTTAGGACCATACTGACCTGTTTGGCCATCTTGCTATCTGAGGTGGACTCCTGCATGCCTGCTGCTACCCCCTGCTGCCCGGGAGCTCTCCTGTCTTGCTCTCTTCACCTCTGACTCGGGGCCTGCCTCTGTTGCTGCAACAAAGTAACACCAACCTGAAAAGAGACAGAGCAAAGCAAAATCATGAGCAATATAATCCTTTTTTTTGACAGGTATGTTTTTTTTGTTTTGCAGCTTTGCAGCTCTGTACAGTCTGCCCTGCTTAGACCATCACTTCACTTCTTTGTTTACTGTACAACGTGCCACGCTATGTGACAAATAAAAACATTGAACTGCTTTTCAGTGGCAGCATCACCTATATCTGAAACACAAAATAAACGTATGTGATCATGTATTAATTCAAAAACATAATCATAAAACACAGTACCATGTAATTATATCAAATGACTCCTCATCCCTCAACATTAAGATGACAAGCGCCAAGATCACCTCCGTTACAAATTCTGCAAGCTTCAGCTTCTTGATGTAACACACACAGTTTCCACAGACATAATTCACCTTGCCATAAAGGACATTTACTTTAATTATAAATCCCTCACTTAGCTGGATAATAATCATCTATTTAAGCAAGACCGGCTCTGGCACTAAGATGATGATTACCCAAAGAAATGAATCAGTGAATTAGGCCATGAGCTCAACCAACAGTGCTCATGGCTATCATTCCTATAATCATTAAGGTGTTCAACCCCAAAAAAATAAAATATGTCTTAATATCATGAGCAGGTATATTTGTAATTCTAAGTGCACTATGTAAATGTAAGTATATCACAGCATAAGATATAAGACAAAACAGTGTAGAGCAGGTGCTTCACCTGTTCCTACTTCACTTTGCAAATTTCTACATTGTTCTGGAAACCAGCTGATACTTGTTGCTGTCAGTTGCAGCTTATAGTGTAGGTGTGGGTGGATGAAACACTATAGGGGAAAACAGGCAGGTTTGTCAGATTAGATAGGCATATGCTATCATCATAGGATCAACAGAAAGATATCAAAGACGTCTGAGGAAAATATTAAGCCCTTCTAACAAGGATTTAACAGTATTACCGAGGAGAAATCTTTTTAGTTGTTTTAAAGCAAGTAGTAGTAGGGAAATTTACTTGACTTGACTTGAGGTCTGCAAAAAGTGGTGAAAAAGGTACTCAGATATTTTTCTTAGTAAAGGTAACAACACCACAGTGTCTGAGTAATCTGTTAATATACTATAAAGATGATAAATAAAACTCATCATCAAAATTAATAATATGGAGTGGGCTTTTCAGCATCATGTATGACATAATCACTTTAATGTTGCTGGTAGCTGGTAACTGTGAAGCTAATTTAAAGTACTTGATATATTACCAAGTAGCTCATCCTGTAATTATCCTAATTTAAATGATCTTATAATTAAATTATTCTGTAATTTAATTTAATCTAAGTTTACTTCTTAGCTGGGAGCAGGCAATTTCTGGAAGACCTGGAATGTTAATTAGTGAGCCATGAGCTTCTAGTGTCCAAGAGGGTGTATTCACAGGGTATGAGTGTGAACATCCATGGTGTCAGCAACTGTCTGTGATCCCAGTTTATGGCAGGCTGTTACCACCTATTTCCAGTGTGCTAAACTAATCATTTCCTGACTTCAGTTTTCTTTTTCTGTCAAACAGTTACTAAATAAATATATATATTGTAAAAATAAACTTCTGTAAAATAATGTTAAAGTCAAAGACATTTATGTGTACTGAAAGTCAAAGACATTTATGTGCACTATTATGTTTCCACTAGCAGTAAAAATAGGTATTTTTTTATTGTTGTTGTTGTTTATGTTATTATGAAAGACTTGAGTTGTTACAGGAGGGGAACCTGTCAGATTTTGTTTGCAGGAGCTGAGAAACCCCAACGCAGGAGAAGCATTTTGTTCACAGTGTAGATTTTATTTCTTGATAATTCATGATTTTCTCTGACAAGTCAAGTGTCAGAACTGCAGCTGTATATCTGATGTCTCAGAAACCCACGTGGGCTGCTGGCGTACTTTAATGTGCTTGATGCAAAGAAAATGAAAATCATTTTGTGTGCACCACGGTGTCATCTATCCGACAGCTCTTCCTCTCCCACACAATGGGCTTCTCGCTGTAAGATTTTTCGAACGTCAGACTAAAGTAGCGAATTAAAAAAAACAAGCCTCTTTCCTCTGCAAGTCTGAAGACACAAATCACTGACAGCAAAAAAAAACTTCCCGCTGTGAAACTCTCACTGTTAAGATGATGTCGCCCATCTTTGGCCACTTATCCAGCAGAGGCGGAAAAAAGAAGCTGCCCCTCAACCAGCTCCTTTTAAGTACTCAGTTTCCTGTGGATGGATATTTTTTGTTATCCAGGGGATGTCTTCTACATCCACCAGAAATAAAAGATGCTCATGACCCTGGAACGTGTTCTTCCTTAACCTTTTCTAAAAGTAAGACACAGCACGTAATGTGTGAACATATCCTCAGTGGGCGCTGCTCAGCACAGCACATCCGAATAATGCCTGTGTATTATAGAGTTCCCTCGGGACCTTGTATATAATCCAGTCTCTATATGACCCTAGGAGTCTCTCTGCCGCAGATTACATCAACATAATGCACCTGGGGGCTGTAGGCGATCATGGCTGAACAACCGAGGCGAGGACACAACCGGTTCACACTGGTTCAGAGGAGAGGCTACACTCCTCCTCCTCCTCCGCCCTCCCCAAGCCAGGGAAGGTCTTGACATATTGCATGTGGTTAAAGGAGTATGAAACCCACTGACTCCTCCTCACCCCTCACACCTTCTCCCTTCCCTTTCTCTGCTGTGCTATCACAATTGCCTCATTACTTACAATCACAGTGATATGACAGAAATGAATTCCCCTTCTATGGGGACAAAAGGGAAGCGTGGAGTGGTTTGTCTGCTCAGGGCTTCATTTCCCCCCTCGCTGTCTGACGCAGCCGGGCACTGAGCTATAAGATGCTAAATCAATTTTCGCTCACTGGCTGAATTGTGGGTGTGACTGCCAAGTAAACCCTCTAATTGTAGAGGAAACACTGCGGCCGGGCTTATGGTGTTCTGGGCGGAAGAAGCCAGCATTCGGTGACGCCGAATCATTTCTGTTACTGTTAGATTTGCTTCCCAATTCGAATCAGTCAAGCTGAAAATAACGAGTGTACCCCATGTGTGTGTTACAGGTGCGTGTTTTCTCATTTGGTCCAAGTCAACAGAAGCTGCCCCCCCCCCCAATCTGGGCTACATAACATCCATCTGGGCTACATGACACAATGCATCTATTGTTTCAGATGTGTTGCATCCAAAGAAACAAATTACCTGTAAACAGCTCCACCCCAACATTTCTGCCCCCCCCCCTCACCTTGGACATTTTTCACTTCTGTTTTGAACATATTAATGAGCAGACAGCCAACCATGACACATTTCCCAACCATACCCGAATCAATAGTTACTGCTGCTCTGACGTGGTCATAACAGATTTTGATTCATGTCAGCCAATTATGACAAAAACCCCTTCGAGGACTCACATACACCAGTGCACGTTTGAGAATACAAATTACATAATCCAAAGTTAGTTTGTGGAAAATGTGGTCCCTCATTGAGACGTCTTCTCATTACATCAGATAAATTGCCGAATTAACACAGATTGATGTTATAGAGCAAGGCAGTAGAGCCCTGCAAATGCATTAATTTCCTGTAACAGACCATTACCCACAATCGCCTCTGTCAGCCCGGCGACCAAGACCTCTGCAGAGAAGAAAGCACCTTAAAGAGCAGAATGCACTGCATGTTTCCTTTGTTGTACACAGTGTGCCGTTCTCTGACAACGTCTTGTGTTTGATATCTGCCATCAGTAATAATAATTCATCACAGAGGAAAGCACATTGTTTCCTTGGAGGGTTATGAAACACTACTCCTCCATAACAAGCGTAGCGTTGTCCCTTGTTCCCCCTGTCTCTTCCTCTTCATTCTCATCAGAGGTAAGCTTCTAAGTAAGGCAAGCAGAGGGAGAATGAGAGCGGGAGCACGCATGCCTGTGGAAGAGTACTGGCTCAGCTCCGAGATGCAGTTGCCATGGTAACAGCATAGAGTTTTTTTTCCACACTCGATCGTCTCTCTCTCTCTCTCTCTTCCTCTCTCTGACAGTGACAGAGAAAACCGAGAGATGAGAGACGAACAAGGAGTGAAAATGAGAGGCCAAATATATGAGGCAGCCAGAAAGACAGAGGGATCAAGGATAAACGGGAAAGATAAGAAACGACAAGGAGGAGGAAATAAGCTGGTGTGGCATCGCTGCTCAGAGGAAATGTCGAGCATCCTCCCCTCCGGTAAGCGGTCTGGAGGAGCCGCACACAGGGACTGATAGCAAGGGATGCAGCCTGCTGCTGCTAGCAAACATAACCTGCTCTGCATCTGAGCCCTCACAGCGCACAGTCATCACTGTTTGGCCAATACACAACTCTAATCCCATTGAACAGTCCATGGCTCTGCTCTGTGGTCTTAATCACATTTAGCCATTAGCATGCACTGGACGCACAATGCAGCCGAGTAATCACAAAGAGCACTGCACTGGCAAAAGGGAAAGATAGAAAACAATACAATCCATCCTCTTGTTTGCATTACTGCATATCAATCATAAATTATTATATCTAGTGTGTTTTCAAGGATTTTTTTTTATTTTTTTTTTTATTGTGAAATTATACAGTACAGTGGACAAAAACAAAATGTGACAAGGATAAATTTTGTTAGTTAGTTAGAGTAGAAGAATGGGTTCAACTGTTGCAACATGGTCACATGAATGAACGTACAGGCCTTCAGCTACAGCTGTCATCCATGACTGAGATGCATCATTGAATTTCCTTTTGAAAGAAAGTCACAGCTGCACTTCACATGCACTTTCATTATGGTGAATAATCATGTGCTGACCTTCCAGTGTAAGGTCAGATTCATGTTTGCAATTTAAGGTGAAGAAAAAGCACTTTGAATGGCTGTAAATTATCGAGCAAGTACAGTAGCTGTCCCTGCTGTTGCTTTGTGTTGATGTAGGCCATCAACGTTGTATGTGCGTAGTAGCCATCCTGCTAGCCTGTACACCACAACACTACTATCCACAGCCCACCGAGAATAACCTCATCAAACAGCGAAGCAACCATGGAGAAGATAGTTAGAAATATGACTCAATGTTACAGTAGCTTTTGCTAAGTAGTGTGTTGTATAATCAGTGTGTGAAACTAATGTCGCTAACAGACCATTTCTGTCTGCTCTGCTTGTGAAGAGCTAAGAGGCTAATTTGCGCTATGAGAAGCTGCACATTTGCTAGCCACTGCATCCTGTGTGACCAATGGCCAAGGCAGCAAATCTGTCTAAAAGCTAAAAAGAAGAAAAAAAACACATGCTGACATGCTCAAAACCTACATGAATATGCCAACATGGTTTTAATAACAATGAAATGTTGATATGGAATAACGTAAACCATGTTAACCATATCAGTTTAGCACATCGACTGTTGTTTGTGTCAGCTGAGGCATCTCATATTTAAGCACTACAGTACAGTTGAATGAATGAAGCAGCAAAAAGCAATCATTGTGCTATTCATTCTGAGGGTGACATGAACATCAGAGCCAAAGCAAATGGAAAATCAATCCAATAGAGATTGTCACTGAGAAAAATACCCCTCTACATCTCTCTCATATTAGCTCCAAGTGTTTTTACAACTCTAAAATATGATACCGGGGCTTTCTTCCAGATTCCGAGGTCACTGGTTCATCTTCTATTGTATGAGGTGGGGATGTTTGAACACCTCATCATGTTGTCAAAATTACTGGCTCTTCCAGAAAGCAGCAGCCCTTCACTGTGGCATGTTTCAGCCACACCGATCCAAAGCACACTGCTAACAGTACGCGTCAGTGAGAGTTCATACAATCACTCAGAGAGCATGATGGGAAGCTCAAGGACATTGCTCTCATTCACCAACTTTCGTACACTCTGACAACTAGTGTAACACTGATGATGGGAGCCACTCAAGCAGAGGAAGAAGTAAGTTTTTCCACTCAATTGTGTTCTCTTCCTGAGATGATGCCGCAACCTTAACACCTCTTGTAGGTGGAGTGTCCCCTTCACAATTTAGCTAAGTTTCCTCAGGGAGCTGCAGCTAATGGATGATGACAGATGAGAAGACCAGTGGAAAGACTGAGGCTAAAGTAAAGCACAGCTACAACAACTGCGTGACTCTTCAGGCTTCACATTCCTGCAGTATACGCCCGGAATCACCCCCTGAGAAACAGAGGACCACATTTTCTCCACACGGCTGCTGTAATAACACGTGCTCCCTCTCAGCGGACTGGAACGCAAAGCAGCACAAAGTTTGGCACTTTGCTTAATTAAAGGTGCTTGCACTCAGATGTCTGTGAATATTCTCATTCATCCAGGTCATCGTTATCTCTTGGCCACAAATTGAATCGAAGGCAACTGGATTTGTATTTGGACAGGTGAATATCAGCATACACATGCACACACATTTGTGGATACTGTACTGTAGAGAGCAAAATTGCCAAGAGCCAGCAGCAGGCTTGGTATAATTTGCTGCAGAGACATCATCCTGTCACAGTGTATCTAATAGAAGCTGACCTTTCTCTTGCTGTGCCGGTCCGGAGACCACTGGTGCATGCGCCGGGAGGGATGCCTCACCACTCACAGCTCTGTCCCTAAAGGTGCCAGACGCCCCATGCCACAGGGACAAATTCAAAGCTGCCTTTTTTTTCTCTTTTTTTTACCCCCCTTTCCTCTACTCCTCTACTCCTCTCTCACAGCTGATACTGTGATAAATGAGCAGAAGCAGCATATCGAAAGAGGATAATAGCGGTTTGAGAGCATGCTAACGGGAGTTTAGAGAGCTGTGGAAACAAGGACATGGGTGTGGGAGCACATGGGCGGTTTAAACAGGCAGCACCACAGACCTCCAGGGCAGGGAGACACATGGTGGCAAGACAAAGCTTGTTGGCCCTGTGAGTACTGTGCTAAAACTGTGCTAAATTGTAAGCAGCATAAACAAGACACACACACACACACACATCTATGCTACTTAAAGGCACACACTTCAATCGCCTCTCTTTGCCTTTGTCTCCTGTGAGAGTTCAGGCTACAGTTATCAAAGTTGCTTCCAAAAACAAGTCTTCCAGCCGTTTTTTGTTTCTTCTCACCGCCCACTTTATGTCTGCATAATTATTATTTCATGGCAAAAGCTCAAATTCTGCTCAATAAATGGGAACAAAAGTTGGAGGTATTATTATTTGTACTATATTTGCACAGATTGTTTTTGCTTGGAACTCATTAAATGTATACAAATATGTTCGATATAAATTAGACACTTGCAGCCTCTTATGTGCCTCCTGTCTTATCAGCTGCTGTTAAAAAGTGTTAAGAAGGCCAGTGTGTAATTGTCTTGGTGTGAAGCCTCCGCTCAGCTACAGATAATGAGAGACTGTCACAATGGTTGCACTTCCCAAACCAGATTCTCCACCACTATAATCTTTTCAGCAGCAAAATTATTTCCTGTAGCTAAGAACGACGATTACAGCTGTTTTTCCCCCCTTCTTTTTAATCGTTCCGATGACAAAAGACACAAAAACAGGTTGGTGCAGTTTAGATAATATTGTCAGTTATTTCAACACATGGCTGTAATGGTTCTTACAAGCGTTTAGCAGAGAATTAATGGTAATTTGATCATAAAGATGAGCTCTGTTAAATGTTGACAGCATTAATATATAGCTTCTTATTCAAGGCTGCCAGCTGGCTCCTTGATACACCAGATAAAGTCTCTTTTTACTTTGAGGCATATAGTTTCTATTCAGTCCACATTCAAACCTTTAACACAAGACACCTGAGCAGCTTGCAACTCACCAGTCGTCCAGACAAGCTGCTGTTTGTTCTCCATTAGCCAAAGACGAGCTCGTCTCTGCCGCCGCTCGAGTCACGCTGTCAATAAATCCACATCTCTCAAACAGAACGCGTCTGATGACGTTTTGTGCTTGAAGTTTTGCCTCAGCACAGCACACACAGTCTCACCCTCATTTTGCCTCCCCTTTTGAAGAGATGCACAAACACTCACTGAAACACACACAGACACGCACACACACATCTTCCCACGCAACACAGTTTTCCATTTGATTTAACTTTCCGCATCAGGTGAAGATGAATGTTCATTTATACAAAATCTGCTTTTACTACAATGTTTTTGGTTGTTGTTGCTTTGTTTACTTTTTTTCAGATACAGTATAAAGAAACTGCCTAGTGATTAGTTTGAAACAGACAATAATTTCAGGTAAATCATCTGCCAACAAAAGCCAAAATTTTAGCCCCTTTCAAACCTGCACCCAAATTTCTGTGCATGTGTGCATCTAAACTTAATGGCAACGCAACAAATTATTAGCACAGCATTAACACTTTAGCTTAAGCTTTGATAGCCAAGACATATTTACTTACACATCTAGCATTCATGCAGCAACATTAGCATTCATTTGGAGCATATTTTTGTTTCAGTCTCTGTCTCTGTTTTGGTGCTTGGCAGCTAGCTACAGACTGTCCCTACACACAAAAAAAAAGCTGCATGAGAGCTGTGAGTGAACCTAAAGCATAAAGTTGCAGGCCATAGATCCAAAACAATAATTGGATGGGGCACTAAAACACTTGAGAGCACCAAAGGTAAATGCTAGAGATAATAAATCTGTGGGTTCATAACACTTCATAACTACGAGGGACCACGACCGCTTTCACATTATACGTAATCATTTGACCTTTATATAGAGCTTTTGATGAGTGCCAGCTTCAACTGATAACACTCTAGTACCTTGATATCATCATTTTCCGACACACCTCTGCTGAGCAGCAATGGTTCTTTCTGAGAGTAGCCTAATATCTTATAACAAATATTTATGTTACCGACACCAACTTCATGTCTGAATGACAAATAGCCAACACTTTAAAGACCCTTCAAATTAAAACTAAGTTTTTAACCAAATTATCACTATATCAGGAGTAAAATCAGCAATAAAAGCCATGACTACACGAGTATTTCCACCTTGAATGAGCAGGGAACCCATTAGAGCCTTGAAAACAAAAGATTCAGACAGCCAGGTATTCATATGTCACAGACTTACAGTAAGGAACCAATCCAACCAACTTAATGTGGCAGACAAAATAAGCCTTGCCAGTGCAGAGAGAGTTTGCATTAGCAAAACCACTAACACCAGTTACAAGCATATAGCTTAAAAGGTGCTATAGGCACTTTGCGATGTTGACTTTAGTGATAACAGACTCCTTATGTGAGTCTGACTGATGATCACACATGTCACACTGACCCAGAACTCCCTAATGAGGAAATAAGTGCAGATTGAATTGGAGGTTTAAGTGACAGATGAAGCCATTAATGTTACATATTCCATGTCAATACTTAAAGTTTTGGCAAATCAACTGAGCTGGTGTAATCCATTTATTAGAATTATACATTTTTAATCGAAGCAATCAATAAAAGAGAACATGCAGCATGGTCATTCATTCATTCATGCCTTTAAACTGTTCAATCATATCTTTACTGTATAATTTGCATCTCTCCATAGCAGCTGCCTGAGTCCCTTGAGAAATCTAGTCCTTCAAACTGGGAGGTTGCAAGTCTTGCCTCATGACCCTGTTGTAAGCACTGCCACAATACCCGCTTTGTTTCCCACAGCGTTAGCTGGCTGGCGCAAGGCTCGGATTAGCTTTCGTTTTAGTGGATGTGTTGTGTACACTGCAGGATTCCTTTAAAATGTCCTCTACTCTAAATAAAAGCTCCATTTTGGACAATTTGCAATGCCAAAAAAAAAAAAAAAAAAAACTACTCTGATGTTTTCTTCAGGATTTTTTTCACGGCTTGAAGGTCAATCAATGTCTGAACATCTAGTAGTAAAGATGTCAGCGCTCTGTCTATCCAGCACAGGGAAGGTGACAGTGAGACCTTGTGTCAACCTGCATATGCATAATATTATGCTAATGGTCATGCTCAACTGCCTTTTGCAGGCGCGTGCCCTTGCGACAGATTTCATCGGAAAGAGAAGAGCTGGCGTCCGTGGGAATAAATCCAGAGAGAACAACACAAGCCAAGAGCCTCAGTTATCTTTTGTACAGGAAGGACACCACTAACTGCCTCCTACTACTGAGCTCCCATTTATACACACAGCAGACACATCGAAGGTGGTTTTTCCAATTTCCTCTCGCCCTCAGAAGTCATATAGGACGCCATAAATCAACAGGAAAATGGTGGGTGTCAGGAGGCCTCACAGCAGGGCTCATCTCTTCACAGGCTGCCTTGAGTTACAGTCACACTTCTTCACTATATTTATCTCAGGAGATCGAGATGGATCAGCTGGCAATACAAAGGAGATAATGTTGGGATTCCCATGAGCACGCCTGAAGCGTTTCTCTTAAACAGTGTCACTGAATTTGTGATCGGTGCAGGATTCCAGGTACTTGTCAAAAGTGCATTTTATTCCACACAACACAGAATCTACAACAAAATCGTTCAATTCATTTCATGTTGAAATTTCTGAAATAATCTGAGATAACCCTTTAATTTACAGGCTGCTAATTATGTGATAATGTCAAGAAATAGTCAAGAATTAACAAGTAATTGCGTCATAATGCTTGCCTAGAAATAATGGTCAATTTCATAGTAATGTCGAGCAATATAGCCAAGAAATAACGATTGATTGTGTAAAAAAAAGCCCAGAAACAATTGATTGTAATTGACAATTGCAAATACTTAGTGGAGAAAAATTCTGCCCTTTCCCAAAAAATTCAAAGCATGAAAAGCGTGTGTAACCTTTTGCCTTTATGAAAAACATGACATTACTATGAAACTCACCGTTACTTCTAGGCTATTTCTTGACATTACTATGCCATTAATTGTTATTTCTTGGCTATTTCTTGACATTATCACGTAATTAGTGGCCTATAAATTAAATGTGTCTGGTCTTTTTTTGCATTAAAGGTATATTGTGTAGGAATTACTCCCATCTAGCATTGCGGTTGTATATTGCAAGCAACTCAATCGTATTTTTCATGCTGCATTCACGTGAAATTGGGCAGACCGCAGACGGACAACAGCCGCTGCACGTAACGGCATAAACAAGAGATGTAAAAAAGTGGTCCATCAGCGCGAGGCAAAACAATACACGGCATGACATGGCAGCCAGCACCGAGCTTGCCCGCTCGATGTACGTATATATGAATGATATGAACGGCAAATTCAGAGCTTACCGGAACTCTTCAGTTTGTTGATGGGGTGATTACTGATTAATTACACAATGCCCCTTTAAATAGAAATATAAAAGCTGAACATATTATTTGTATACATCTTCCTGGTCTCAGTAAAAGAAAAAAAAAAGAAAAACTTATCAGAACAACTGCAGCGTCTCCAATGGAAACTTGAAGACGGTTTCTGGGCGCATGCTATTTCAGCACAAATGGACCTCCTGCTAGCTCCCAGTGGCAGCAGCCTCTGCCAGCTGAACACATCCTGCCACTGCCCTGCTAGCTAGAGCAGCACTCAGCCACTGCTGGCTAATGGACTGCTCAGAGTGAGAGGAGGAGGAAGAGTGAAGTGAATGTGGGCCCCCGTGCATCAGAATGGCTGGCGTGCTGCAGGTGCAGACTGTTGCCACACAAAGGCAGCTGCTGGAGCGCATGAGTCAGTGTGTAAGTGTTTGTTTGCTTCCCTGCTTTCCTCCCCACCTACCAACACACACACACATACACATACACACACAAGTTTTTCCATATTCCAAGGAGAGCGGGGCACACTCCAAAATATTTTGGCTACAGGCCGATTCACATTCTCCATGCCAGGATGCAGAAAATGAAGCCGTGGCATGGCTATCTAAGGCTCTTCCACATGCATGCAAAATACCGCAGTGCTACGACAGTGTGAGGAGAGGACACGCAGGGAAGAGGGGGGAGAGGAGACAACGTGTGCGGTGTCTCTGTAACAAATTACTGGACTGATCCACAACCGAGAGATTATTTCACACAAAACACAATGGCAACGGAGCCTGCAGCATCACCCACTGTCCCTGTCATGGCCCATTTGAAGCTCGTTCCCCCAAGTGCCCATGGGAGGAGGCGGCACAAGGCCACACCATATGGTATTCTGTGTGGTAGGACGCAACCCGCTACAGGAGAGCGGAGCTGTGAAAGGAAAGATCCTGTCCTGTTGGACTAATTAATGTCTCTATGATCAGGGAAGTTTGCTTCACAACAGAAGACCAGAGACACCATCGCCACACTGCAGACACGCCATGCAACTTCACATGTTGTACAGATGGCGGCTGATCTTGACTGCAGATGAAGACACGAGGTCTGGAAAGAGGCATGTTCGAGGCTATTGCTATCGCTCTTTATTCATTTCTTTGGTTCGCTCTGCTTCTTTACCAATGCCCTCAGTGATCTGATAGGCCCAGAATAATAAGCAGTTAGCATGTTATCTGCTAACTGCTCCATTACAATACGCAGATAAAGCTGCAATGATCTCAGCAGGTGCCACCCAGCAGCGGCACTCCGTAATAACAGTGGAGGCCGTCACAGTGACATGCAATTATCATGTGCTGAGGGTGAGACTTTAGCTTTAAATAATCATCACAGTGTCAACTCCATAAATTAGCTTCAGCACATTTAGCATTTATATTAAGGTTGTACTGATACGGCATTGAGTGGTGTTAGGCGGCTCTGTTATCAGCTGGACTTGTCATTTTCCCTGACACTCACACGTATACAGACATACATAGAAAAGGATATGATGGTTTTATGTCTTACATTATGTAATAAAACCAAGCAGAAATGACACTGACATTTGTTCATATTGGTTTTTCCAAAGAGCAAAAGAGCTCAGCCAGCAAAGAGCACACATGATTTCTCTAAATTCAGTTTTTATTGCTATGCTGGTTCAAAAATAGAGAAATAAACAAATCTAAAAATGTATCCATGTCTGGGTTTTGATGAAACTTTGCCGTCTGAATGGTATTTTAAAAATACAGACACCATGGGCCCAATTTGTTTTCTAACAAAACTGCATGAATTGGCAGCTGCCACAAAAAAGGGAGTGTAAAATAGATGTGACTTGGGAGCTATGCACTGAATGAGTTAACTAAAAATACAAGAGTGAGACTAAATGACTAAAAAAGAAAATGGGCAAAAGCAATTAGCGACAGCACAATGTCTGAATATTTTATAAAAAGCAAACAAGCGGGGGAAAAGGAAGTTGTGGCCGCTCTTCATTAAAATTAAACTCGCATGGGACTTTCGGTGAACTGTGAAATCACTACAGGCTCTGATTGTGAGATAAGAGCGTTACAGTTTGCATTAGGCTACATTAAAATTTAGTGAGAGTTTGAAATGTCTCCACCCTGCACCTGCTCGCCTGTGAACTCGCTCTTTGAGCTGTGACAGCTACGGTGCCACTTGTTTATTTGTTTCTTGTTTTTTATATTATAAAAAAAACATCTTACTTTTCTTCTGCAGTATCAAATAACTTCATCTTCCAAAATCATTTTTCTCTTATTTAATAATTGTGGCAGAGTTTATTATTCCAGTGGTCACTTCGGATAACCTATCAAAGCACGAGGGATTCACAGGAAGTGTACAGTGATGACAGACATGGCAGTGTTGGCGACTGACCACCCTCAGGAAACACAATGATTTTGGTATCTGACTAACTTCTTCATTAATATAACAGGGGTTTGTTAAAGTTGCTACACCAGTTGTCCTGTGTTGAATCTCTGGTGGAGTAGCTGCTCAATGGGCGTTTGCTGTAGTCTTAAACCGCCCTTGGTGTTACCACAGTAACCACAGGTGTTGCCAGATGAACAAGGTTATGTAGGAGGTAACCGAGGGACGCCTATAATAAACCAATGGGCCTACAGGTTGGAACACAGTATTAGCTTTTCTCATTTTCCCAAGCAGGAGTTGTTTATTTCTGAGCTGAACTTGTTTTAACAAATCTTGTTTACTGTCAGTGGGCTACAGCAATCATTCATTTCCTTAAGAAATGAGCAACAAATACTAAATACATAGGGTAATTGTGACTTTCAACTTAAAAATATACTTATTGGGGGGAATGATCTATTTTTCAGCTGAATCATGCATTGTGCATAGCAGCAACCAACCTTTACATCAAAACACTTACATGTAAGACTTGATTAAACAAATGGCAGTGTTGTTCAAATAAATTCTCCATATGCATGACATTAAAAGTGATTGGTTGTAAGTTTTTGTGGCTAAAGAATAGTGAAAAGCAGACAAACATCCAACATAAAATAGAATAAAATCAGAGTAGAAACAGGTTGCAGACAATAATTCAGATCGTGGATTGCCATACTGAGTAGTCATTCAATTTAAACCTTTTTCAATATGTAGTTGTTTTACCCTCCTGATGCTTCACCCAACTTTCCATGCAGCACCATGTCTCCATTGCCAACGCTTCAAATCCCACTGAAGCAAGACACAGCTGCCCAACATGAAAGACCACTATCATCTCCATGTTCTGCTGTGTGAGTTACAGAGAGTCAAGTCAAAACCAGAAGCTGAATCCAGACAAGAATCAAACACTATCTAGTAGCATATCGTTGAGCAACCAATACATCTGAGCTGTTCACAGGCTCCACGAGATCAAATGGCGAACAGATAAATGTGTGCTTCCAAAAACTGTGTGTGTGTGTGTATGTGCCTGTATCACAGAGTGTTTGTTTGCTCTTTGTGGTATGATACTTGCCACAGCACACTCTCGGCTGCCATCGATCAGTCCTCCTCAAAGTGTCCTCTGCTGCTTGTCCTTAAAAAGCAACAGGGAGGGACGGTTCAGGACAGCCTGCAGCCCTGTTCAACATCTGTGGCACAATCTGCCAGCGGGGGCTCAGCATTTATGCCACAAGGTTACACAGAAACACGGTGAAGTCAGAGGACAGGAGCCACATTATTGAGACGCAGAGTGTCTCGTGTCTGTCCATTTTTGGGCATAGCTAAATGATCTGCTTGGGAGATGATGATGTGGACTTTAAAGCAGAAGTAAGCAGAATATTTGTGTTAATATAAGTCTTAATTGTTATATCTTCCGACAGCAAACACTTATATAGAGTGTTTGGTCTGAAACACGGGTCTGTCAGTCACTCTGCTCTGCTCTGAGCCGAGGAGAAAACTTTCCTTGTATCCTACAACCTTTATCCAATGAGGAGAGAGAACGGCATAAAGGGGCGGTCCTCTCTGTGTGTGCAGCCAAGGGATGCGCGTGAATGTGGTGACGTAGGGACGAGGGCGGGGACTGCTAACTCCATCGGCTGACAGAAAGTTAGCCAAAACAACCAGATCGCTTACTTCTGCTTTAAGGATGGATTCTAACATTTAGGAATCATAATCAATAGTGGACTTATTGACATCGGCCACTTTCAGCAGACATGGTTTTGGAATACATTATTTCAAAGGACACAACAGAGTTTGGGATATTAGTTGGCTATTAGCTGTTAATCCTACTTTAAAGCTACTTCAAAAGTCAGCTCATAATCTAGTTAGCTTTTGACTAATTGACTAAAATGTCAACAGCAATGACACAAGACAAGAAAAATTGGAAAAATCCTCACTTTTTGAGAAAAAGTCAAAAAGCAAATGTTTAATATTTTTGCTTGATAGATTAATTAATTATTTGATAAGAAAAATGTCATCCAGTTAATTCTCTCTAGCTGCAGGCAGAGAGCAGATGAGGTTCTGTTGTGTCTCACAGCTGACTAAACCGCATATTGGATGATTTCCTCAACGCTGCCTCAAGAGGTGAAAAACAATGGATATTGTATAAAAGGAAGAGAAGCCCAGAGCCTTTTCCACATTTCATTTAAGGTTTTTCCTTGCATTTCCTTTTTTCTTTGTATGTTAAGTTTTTTTGTTTGTTTGTTTGTTTGTTTGTTTCACCACTGAAAAACCAAATTGAAGATGAGATTGACTTCATTTACTTTCTTCTGCAAATATACAGCTTGGTTATAACAGAGAGAAAGACTGAGGCTGTCTCCTCTAATTCAAAGAAAACCCACAGCGCTGCACTCAAAGCTTCTACTGATGGAGAAGGAAGCGGAACTCTCACTTTAGACCCTACAGTAATAAAGTCTAAAATGCTTTGGTCTCCAGCAAATCATATAACTAACTTGTTTACATCATGACAAACAGAATTCAAGTGTCTCAGTGTATTGATCATTTCAAGTCTATTTATTAGAAGACAAATTCTTCAGGAAATCAGTCCCTTACAGTTTTCATCTTGCATGTTAAAGCAGTATTCGTCAGGACTGTGTCAAATGTGTGCAGTACAAGAGACGTGTGGCTCCTGGTGGGCACCAGAGAAGAGGAAAAGGGCCCAGCAGTGCTGCTGTTATGACAGTGAAAAGGTGTTTTTACTCCTTCCTGTAAAACACAAGCTGCTGCAGTTTCAAGATTTAAGATTTTCACATCTCGGCTTGAGATTTACAACCACACTGACTTCAGAGCAGGTTCAATCTCACACACTGGACTGGAGAAAGCTGTGTTAAACTGAAAGTCCGATGTTGAACAAATAGAAAGCCAGTTCAGGACAGAGTCAAATCAGTCTGATATTTGGAATGTGAAACAGTACTGCTATCAAAGTCAGTACCTCGCAGTCACTTTGATCAGAGATGAAAGCTAATAATTACGAGGGTTAGTCTTTTCAGTATGATAGATAGAAAAATCTAAGTAAAGAGAAACACACAGGACTCCAGGGAGCCTTGTTTTAAATGTGTTAGATGGGAAACACAACATGCATAGAAAAGCTGCTGAGGCAAAGATGTTTCTTCACGTTCAGCTACTTTTGAATCTAACTCTTACAAAACATCAGCATTTTGACATTCTGGTCTGATATTATCCAGTTTAAAACATTTATTTTTTCTTATAGAAAGATTTTTGAAAGGTTCACACCAATTTCACCTGCTGCAAATTAACCACATCGATGTGCTCACATTCCACTGCAGAATCGATCGAGCTTAACATTTCGGCTGGCATCTGAATCTTATTTTGTTTCACTTGTAACCAGAGGCGAGGCATTCTTGAGTCCATAAATACAATAGGATTGCAGCGTGAGATGATGCTCATGCGGCGGTCCTGAGCGAGAGAGACAGAGAGAGAGAGAGAGGGAGGGAGGGAGGCATCCTTGGGCAAGCTGTGAGACATTTACTAAGAGAAGTGATTCTGCATTTATTGACTTTTATGATCTGCAGTGCTAGATGTTCGCACAGCAAACGCCACGGCCTGACAAGTTAAGATGGAACGGTTAGAACTCCACTAAAATCACATCCCTATCCCTTCATGAAGGATTTTTTTCAGAATTGCCTTTAGTCTTTTTCTTGCATTTACCAGCTAGAAAGCCCCGAGCATACTTTTTCTAAAGCGCCAGCCAGCCTCTTTCCAAATAATTGTGTCCTATTCAGGCCATATTTCACTCTCCTACCGCCACGTGGTGTCATACATAGGAAGAAGCGCTCCATTGTGCCACAGTTTACAGTCTCAGGAGGAGAAAAACAACATTCCAAGTGTAAACCCGCAGGGAGAAATAATCCATGGGCTGACACAGTTATGCAACGTGAAGTTACTCCAGAATTTGACTGGAGTTCACACTGGGACACCCAAACTCCTCACTGCCTCCATGAACATGAATTCCTACGAGGAAATGACACAGGGGAAATGTTTACACACACACACACACACACAATGCAATCAGGTTCTGAGGCTATATTTTAAGTTTGGAAAACAATGACACACACAAATCAGTGCAGGGACTCACATTTGAACTGACATGACCTTGTTACTGCAGATTACAGACAAAGACAAACGCACTGCATTGTGTTTATATGACGGCACACGTGCTCATCCACTCTCTGCTTTCCTCCCACTAAGGGCAGGCCAAGAGCCACTGCGGCACAGGAAACTTACTGCATCAGTGTGCATCTGTGGTGTGTGCACGTGTGTGTGTGTGTGTGTGTGTGTGTGTGTGAGAGGTGGGTGGAGGTGTGTGCTTCTTGTCAAGCGGCCCTGTCTGCCTTCATGATGCACACTGCAATGAGTGACACATTCTGTATGAAAGCCAATGATGAAAAAAAAAAGCACAGCATATAAAACTTGTCGTAATGTGCAGATAAACAAGGTGAAGTAGAGACAGGTTATGATATTTCATACAAGTGCCAACTGTGGTGTAGACTGATCTGGAGCTCAGTAATGTGCAGGAAACATCTTATTGCAATTTGTATGACCAATTTCGCAATTTGAGAAGCTAAATTTGAATAGATGAAACTCCAGGCTTGTCCTGGTGCATACAGTATGAACAATTTAAAACCACAAGCTTATCTCATTTCACCGTGAAAAGAATTGTGTAAAACAGCGACATCTTTACTAGTTATTATTTATATTTTTCACAGTTAAGATTTCTGCAGGAAGTATTATTGCTCACCTTGAATAAGAAGTTCCAGAGTTACAAAGGGAGTAGGGTGAGGGTCATCAGAAAAACATGCTTTAGATACTTTTAAAAACAGCCTTGGTTTAAGCGTACAAGTGATTTAACCTCCCATGAACCCTGCACTTTCCTTTGGTACTATAGATTATTTCAGCCACTGAACTACTGCACATGTACAAACAGTTGTAACTGCAAGTCAGCTGAATGAATCAAGGATTGTAATACAGCGTGTGTACTATATAAGAAATGTTTATTATAAGGGAGGCTAACCAGGGCTAGAATGATCAAAAGAAAGAAAGAAAGAAAACACTCAATGCAGATCATCTGGCAGACAGCTGATCCTGTGAGTAAAGGTTTCTACACCTTCTTGGTGGGAGCTGTGATAAAATAAGACATCACACAACATAAAAACGGCAGAAATTCTCAAGTCAGCGAAAAGTCTGAACAAACTTTTGAACATGCACCTTGAGGGTAGAGACAAAATACAATAATATAAAGCAAAGGTAACTTTTTATTCTAGAGGTGCAACATAAAAGATGTGGTAGTTATTATCCCACACAGGTCTGTGGAGAAAAAGTCTAAAATACGCAGTCTGTGCTGTTGTCTACTGAAGCCAAAAATCACGCTCTGTTCAATTAGGCTGAAGGTGGGAGGCTGTCTCTAATTCACCACAAACCGTGCCCTTGGCTAACATCTTAGCCTGACATCAGTGTGTGCATGTGGGTGTGCGTGTGTGTGTGTGTGTGTGTGTGTGTGTGTGTGTGGCTCAACCTGTTCTTCCTCTGCTCTGTTTGTCACCTCAGAGACCCTCACGGATCAATAGCAGAAAGCATTACACATAATCTCCTGTTTAATATGCTTGTCCTGAGCCCCGGGTATAATTGTAACCGTTAGTAAAAACCTGCCAGTTATAAAATCTATCACTCTGTGCTAAACAAGGACTGACCTGGAACCTGAGTAGATGAATAATTGAGGAGGGAGAGGAGGGTCTGAGTGCCGCAAGCACCCTACCCATAATTCCTCTCGATCACCAAAGGCTGTAAATTATCTACGAGAATACTCAGCGGCGCAAGAAGCTACTTATCATGTGATGCGACTTGTCGATGTTCAATTCCCTTATGTGCATGGCGATGTTCTACATTCATACTGATGTTTGTCTCTGTTTATTAGGAGCTATCAGTGGATTTTCAGATAAGGAGCGTCTTTGCCGGTTATGGTTTCCCCACTTATTCCCGAACGCACCCTCCTGAATAATGCATCTCTCCACTAAAAGGCAAATTCTGCATCCTCCTTAAGAGATGAAGAGTCACCCTGTGACACCTTTAAAGAATGCTACAAGGGGAAATATGCATCTAATTCCAGTAGAAGGGTTTCTCTTTGCACTCTTTTACAAAACTTTGAGTCTGCCTTAAAATGAAAGCCAAATAAAAATGTCAAAGTTCCCTGATTATTTGAATGTCGCCTTGGTTGGATCTATTAGACTTAGCGGATGCAAACCATACCAGATATGTAATTAACTGTCAGCAGCGGGTTGAGAGAAACATGTAGGGAGCAACAGCAGCCACATTTCTAAAGCACATGTGTAAAAATGCATCTCGTATTGTTCTTTCTTTGGTCTCGAAGCAACACAACAACAACAACAACAACAATATCAAGCTCTGACGTTTCACTTTCTTATCAGTCACATATTATAGGGAAATCATACGTGGTTGATGAATTGGAACCCATTGAGAAAAACAACCTTTGAGATCCCAGGCTGTGATAAATGTGTTGCTAGTGACTCATTAAAAATCAAGTAATTTCTCACTTTTAAGTCAGCAGGCTTGCAGCTATGAATAATATGAAGTAATTCATTAAGGTTAATAAACTATCAAATCTCTACATGCCATAATAAAGTCATAATAGATGATCAGATTTTCTCACTTGCCAATGAGACATTGCCTGTTTTAATAAATTATATGTCTGCAACTAAATATTTAATATGCTAAATGTCAGTGATATTTTTCTAAATCACAATCAATCAACCAACTTCTGTCATAAATCTAAAAAAAAAGTCTAGAAATTGATTGTTGGTCAAAAGCCCTGGAGTAGTTTTCTATAAGGTCAGAGGTCAAACAGCCCATCGGAGGAACATGGCAGATGTACTGTCAAACGAAACCCAAAACTTGACTAACTTGACTAACTTGTGAACTTGGCGTAAACAAGCTTTTGGATGTTGCCAACACTGACTTAATCGCTAGATAACGATATGTGCAGAAAGCTGGTGATGATACTCTTTGACTGTAGCGCTCGCTGCCATGTCTTCCACAAGAGGCATATGGCTGTGGAACTGAAGATTCACTGCATTGGCTGCCAAGGCTGACAGCTGTCCATGTTCACATATAAGGAGATAGACACATGTGCTACAGATTTAACAACAGAAAGCATCTTCATGCTGATATTTGGTGTTCACATATAGGTACATGTACACAAGACAAAATTAATTTGCAGCAAATAAATCAACCAGTCAGAGCTGTTTGTTTATCACATTTTTGACATCTTCAGTACCAGCCCCTCCTACGTACACTACATCCTCAGTGGATGTTTTCCACATAGATGAACTAAAAATCTAGGCTACTTCCAGAAAGTTTTCAAATCTATCTGGAGTTTACATGACTTACTACACTTTATGAATATTACACCACGGGGTCTGCTAGATCAGTATTCATCACAGTCAGCCCTCACCACAGAAGCAGCAGGCAGGACATCAGCGCACAAAGGGCGACTGTAAATCAGCTCAGCATAGTAGATGGAGAAGAGGCGGCGGCACAGCAAAACAAAAACACCTTTCAATTCTCTCCGTCTAACTTTCATGGGAGAGCTGGCAGCCTGCCGCCTTGAAATAAGAGAGGCTGAATGTGCTGACCCAGCACTCTGTAGGTAAACGGTTATCTGTCCTGTCAGCCTCGCCTGTGGAGGGGACTGAATGCTAGGAGACACTCTGGCTCTTTCACACACACATAAGCACACAATCCTTTTCAGACAAAACAATGCTAAATATGGTTCCTGAGTGTTTGTTGTGAATCAGTGAGGGTGGCTGGAAGAAATGCAACTATGATCACCTAAGTGGATATTTTTCCCCAAACCATGTTTTTGCCCAGGCTCTTCTCCGACCACTGTCTGCCACAGAGCTGAGAAACAGTCGAAGCTGCATTACTGTTATATAAATTAGGGTCAGACCAATACAACAGTATGAGAAATAGAATTTAACACTTCTTCTGTGTTTCATTTGAAGTGTTAGTCCATAAGAGGATATATAGGTGGTTTAAGAACCAAGACCATAAAAATGTAGTTTCATATCCCCTCTCTCAGGTGTCTTTCTGGAGCTCTATAACAACAAGCAGGTCAGTGGGCCAATCAGAAGAGGGCAGACTCTGAGCCTTTCTTCTGATTGGCCAGCAGATTTCTTAGTGAATAAAAGTATAGCATATTTTAGGTTAACACTCGGAGAAACCAAACCTTATACTGTAAGTCCTGATGACTTGTTTCTAAGGCTCAGTCAGTGTCTGAATACAGACTACCATCTACTATCTATCTATTTAATCAATCTTCACTCACATCCACCCATTACAATGGGCAAATTGCAGTTCGACGGGATAAATAGTAGCCAACACATTCTAAAAAACAAAAATGACAGTATTATTAGTTTTAGTGACCCATGATGCTCTGAAATTCTGTTTTCCAGCTGGTGTTTTTCACAGTAGGCAAGAATAGGAGTCTGCAGTAAACACAGAAACGCAGTTGTGCAATAACCAGAATTTCAATACTACTTACATAACCATGTGAAAAACCTTAATGCAATATTGACTTTCATTTAATATGCTAACAAAAGGTGCTCTGCTGCAGACTTAGGCTTTATTTCAGAGTCACATCCACAGGCCTCAGGGTGAATATGCACAAACTGGAATAGTTAAATTAGATGTCTGTCAGGATCTGGACAGAGGACAAGGAGTTCCCTACAAAGTGTACAGAAGCAAGGCGCTGAAAACATGTAGCCTAATCAATAACTGCCCAGCAAATCTCCTACTAAATACCAGTTCAAAGCTGGTTGGAGAGCTGGCATAAAGCAAAGCATTGAGCAATTTCATTTAAAGAAGCTATGACAGCAAAGAACCAGCTGAACTGAGAAATGGATCGGTTGAATTGCAGCTGTCATCTTGTCATATAATTTATTCACTCCCGCTGGCACAAATGTCAACAACCAGTCGAGTCCTTTACAGCATAGATACAGAGGATGCTATAGCTCCAAAATACTCTGAAGTCTGCACTGAAATCAACTGAAAAGGCCTTGAATCCTCTCTGAAAGTACAGCCAATACATTTCCCACAAGAGTTTAGGTCCTCAGTGGAAACTTTAATTCAAATGCACTTATTGGTAACATTTACATTGAGAAGTCTGTAGGATCATGATTAGGCTACTATTATCACAGTTATTTAAAGCAGCACTAATGTGTGTTAAGTACATTTGTTGCCCTTTTTGAGACATATTTGAAGCATTAATAGCATTTATTTTCAATTAATGTTTCTGGTTATGTCAGAAATGTCTAACAACCAAAAAGCCCAATATTCCCTCTTCTCCAGTTTAGTTGCTAGCATCTCCAATAAATTCACATGCTAACTTTGCGCTTAGTGCTAAGCAGGTAGTATACTAATTTGTTCATCAGAGCATCTTAGCTGAAACACTCCAAGTCTCTGTTGTGTCTAAAAATATTTTTAAGCCTTTAAAACCAAAACAGTCTGTTAGAAGACTCCACTGAGCACAACAACTGAGTTGAGTAACAGCGTGTGGTTTGGTGTGTTTGTCACAGTGAGCGACCTCTTTCAACAGTTATTTTCCCCGTTGTTTAAATATAATATTGGTTGTTGTGGCTTAGGGGTTGGAACGAAACCATATATTTAAGTCAGTTAGCAAATGGTTACGTGGTAATGTGGTGAGAACCCAGCTCAAATTGTGAGCTGTTGCAACATTAGCCTAAACAGGCTAACGTTAGCCTTTGTGAATGTTGTGTGCCGAGTGTTGCTGTACAGTAGGAGATCACAGGTGTCCTAGTTACAAACAGTAATTTTCAGGTCATGAACATGTCAGTGAACATGTTAATAAAGTAAACAAGTAAAACTACCTCATCCTAAACTCACTGTGTACATATATCCAGATGTCTGTTCTTGAGCCGCTGAGAAAAGATGGAGGAGGTGTTTCCATTTGAAATGCTCTGTAGCACTGTTAACGTTCTGGCTTTTGATCATCTACAATTTGTCCCTGATCACATTAAATGCAAACTCTCTCTGTACACTAGTCTTTGTCTGTGTGTTTCCCACAAGTCACAGTGACACCGGGCAATGTTGTTACTGTTTACAGTGACTGCCTTCGTCTCTTTGAGCTTGATGTCAGACTAGAACACCTGTCGGGTGATCATACTGCCTTCATCAATCGCTGAAGAACCACGTCTCCTCTTCACCTACATTCACCACCTAAGATACTTCAGAGAAACAAGTACTAGAATTTTCTTTCACTGAGGCATCAGTTCTCGTGAAATCCCTCGTGTAACTTTAATTTAATTGTCTGAATGAGCTGTCACATTCATTTATGGTGGCTCCTGCTGGCTCACTACATCAGAGCTCGTCCAAGCCTCATTGCTTTATTTCTTGCTCGCTGCCTCCAATATATCCCTTAAGAAACTTAAATGGGAGACATTACATAGAGTCCGAAACACTGCTAAAGTTTGAGGCACTAAAAATGAAATGAGTTTGTTTAGGTGCAGTTAACAGGGTAAAAACCTAATCAGATCAGTTTTTGGTGTCATCACCTTTTGCCTAAAACAGCACCAGATCTCAATAAACTTGTTGCAGTTTTTTGAGGTAGGTTGTTCCAATCAATTTGAAGAATTTCCAACAGCTCTTGCAGTATGTGGATTCGGGCAGTTTCAGTGTCTTCTCTTCTGTCACTTCATGTGATGACTGACTGCAAGATGCCAAGATCAGAGCTCGGTGGAAGCCAAACCATCTGCTGCATGATGCTCCTTGTTCATCTTGACACTGAGCATTATAGTTCTCTATCACTCTGGCTGCATGGTCACAGTTGTTGTCGGTCATGCAGGCTCCTCACTGGTGGTATTGATGAGTGATCAAACGCAAGTATTTCTCAAGTCCATGTTAATCCTCATATAACCAAAGGAATCATTGTAATTCCTGCAGCAGCAGCATCAAATTTATGGTGCAGTATTTCCCTGGTTTTTCATAGAAAAACTTTTTTTCTCATTTTGTCACTGGCAAGATGATGCTATTACATCTTTTTGCATCATCCTTGTCATCTTTAAGGCATGGAAATTGAATTATACTATACTAACTCTCCATATTGGTGCTGTGGTTATCTGTTACAGGCCCTGGAGAAACTCTCAGCCCTCTGTCTGTGTGGTATTGGCATGATCAGTGAGTCTATATGTGTTTCCCCTGGTTGGCCTGGTTTCCTCCCACGCCATCAGTCATGCATGCATGGTATAAAAACCATTGCCAATGCTGTTGGCTTAGAGGCGCTGAATAGGATGTCCTCCCATGGCACTGGAGAATAGTTGACCTTTGATCCTATGAAGTTAGGTTAGCTCAAATGCTGAGGATGAATTCACCCAGTGACCAAAAAGAATCAGCAAATAACATCAGCTGTAAGCGTTCAGCCTGTTCTGATCATAATAAACATCTCCAACATAAGATGACACTCCAGACAATCTGATGGAGTTTTAGGTTTTGACTCGAAGCCTGCACACCGCTGGCTGTTGATGAAACATTGTAACAACCTTGAGAGGGTGGTTTAAATTGAGATTCAATCAAATCACTATGAAGGATGACTCCGTGGCAGACACCTGTGATTGATGTCATTTGATAAAAAGCTTCGCTCTCAATCTGACATTGATCTTCGCTGTGTTTCCTGGCCTTGACTTACTGCTTAAGTCTGTTCAGCTGGGTAAACAAAAGAGATGGCTAATAACCTGTCGCCCTGTATAATCAATGTTCCCGGAGAGTCTGGCCAGGATGCCCACATCACATCAATAAAACGAGTCACAGAAGGTTGTACGGGCGACCGAGGTGCAATTCTGCTCAGAGGGCATGAAGTGGAAAGTCAGGGTGAGAGAGGGATGATTACTGAGAGATAAGAGAAACAAAAAGTGGCTGAAGAACTTTCAAGACAAGTGTAACTGACCTGGTTCCCTTTAAACAGATTACAATTTGTTGCATCTTGTTTTTAAACTTTCATCTTCAGCCAAGAATAGAAAACACTTTAAAAGTACCTTTACACTCATGAAGGGGCTGATTAGAATTTGGTGGTCAAATGTCAAAGTGACCTTACAAAGATGTTTTTGTGCGATAACTCACAAATCTATACATTTATTATAACAAATTTTAACTGAATTGTTTTTATTTTAACTCAGGAAGGGGAGACAGTATTTCCTATAACTTGGTAGAGGCAAGTGGCAGCCAAGCTGTAATTCGAGTTTGTCCTCTAAATGAAAATGCATAAGACATAATTACCATAAATATTTACATTACAGTTAATGGAATGCCTTTTTTTTAAGTTTTGAAAATAAGCTTTTGTTGTACGTTACCATTGCCTTGATTCGCACATTATAATGTTTTATATATTATGCAGTAAAACTGTAACCACACATATTCACCTATAAACTGCACCTTTGCGAAGATTAGTTTTAGGAATCCCCTCTGGATCATCCATCTGAAAAACACCACTTACCAGAAAAATCTACTTTTTTACACATCTATTATTTAAACTTGATCTGTCATGTTCAGACACAATCACCATACTGTCAGTCTCCCCTCCTGTTTAAACTCTAATAGGCCAAATACTTGTGATACATGTAGCAAGACAGCGTTGATATTGCACAGTGTGGCAGGAAGACTCACAGTCTGTCAGGGTCTGTCAAGTTCAACTTCAGTCAATTTTTCTCCAAAACCTGACAGAGATTATGTATTTCTACACACAGGATTAAAGGTATAAGATGGTGAATTAATGGAACATCACTTGACTTTGGAGGATTTTATGTTCTGCAAGATTGAAAAGTATCACACTACTAAGAAGAGTGTTTGCTTTAGTGAGAACAGATTTATGAGACTTTAAAAAGAAATCTTTTGGCTTTGTGCATAGATGATCATGCATGTGACAGGCACTGTATGTGTGCCAAGTGAACACTTTTTATTTTTACACTGATACACAAAGCTTCTATGCGCCACTGCTGGCACTGAGGTTTTCAAAAGATCACTTATCCTTTTTTTTAATACATTTTTTTAAAAGCAATGTTTTTGAATGAATCTGAAGGTGAAGCAGTTTAATTTCTCAAAAAAGAATAATCTTGGATAGTCCATACAAACACACTCAGACTTTTCCTAGAGTTTCTGAAGTAAGAAATGTATGTGGATTAGACAAATAGTTAATCAGTTGGGGCTACTAGTAGGATGCTGCAATTTCCCCTCTATAACTTATCATTTGAACGACAACATTTAATGTGCCGCAGCCAATGTACTTTCCTTCTCCGCACATAAAATATTAACACAGGCAACAAACCCACACTGGACAGAAGTTGTTGATAAATGGATAATAACCCCAAACCATAAAATATGAAGAACGTGGAAGTATAATAAACATGAATAATGAACGTGCGCACGATGAGCAATGATAAAGGAATAAATGATGTACATGAGCCAACACAGACACGTGGACGCCCGACTGAGCTCATTCATTTTTCATTACACAAACTCAACAGTAGGCTACACTGCATTGACACCGGTGAAATGTCACATAACCCAGTCACCCACAGCAGACCATTTAATGTTGTGTTTGTTCATCAGTTTAAATAAAATCCAAACGACAGGATGTTGCCAGGACAAGTGGTCATTTTAATTAACTGCCAAAGGCTACGTTGAGTCCTTCCAAGTCCCAGACAACAAAAATAACAGTTACTGTGGAAACAAAACACAGATTGGCATTCAACAGAGGGAAATCTTGTCCCACTGAGGCAAAGACGATTGATTTACTTCAGTGTTGTGTGGGTAATAAAGCATACTACAAAATAAGAATGTGAGAGGAATTGGTTTTCCAAGGACAGAAATGATGAAAATTAAAACAAAACTGATTGCTTTTAAATTCTTCTCGTCTCTTCATTTTATTCAGATAGCCTATTGGGCATTGAGCGACTGTGGTAACGTTGAGTTTTTCTTAAAGACACCATTACAGTGAAGACAAATGTGATTCCAAATTTGGCACCACGCCACAACTGTGCCTGCGTTTTCTACATGTTACAAACACACAACAGCCTGGGTCAGATTGTCTGGTATCTGAGGCTCAGTACACTTGTGTGGGCAGCTCTAGGGTGGGGTGGGCTGGATAGGGCTGTAGTTCCACCAAGAATGACAACAGCTGCACCAAAGCCACACCAAGAAATTACCAGATGCCTGACAAACATTCCTGTCTGATTTCCCTAAATATGGCGGCTGTTCTTCCATTCCACAGTTGATCTCATCTGAATGCCTCATCCCCAAACCCCCATATGCTAGAATCACCCTGAGGCAAATTTTCATTGCTCATGTTTGCTTAAAAGGCCTAAAATCGATATTTTTAGATTAATAATGGATCAAACTACTGTTTGTAATGGGAATGTAAGAGGGGAACCAACAGAGATTTATCACCATGCTCTGCCGGTTAGCATCCTTTAACCCATTGTTTATCCTTTAGTGCACTGATTTGATCTTATTGCTGTTGTTGAACAGCAGATAGATAAAAAAAAAAATTAACAGCAACCAAGTGGTGAAAACAGTGGAAGATTTAGCAGCTAAATGAGGCTAAGCTAAATTCCCTAAGGTGTTGGAGGAGGCAAATTCAGACAAAAAGGAGAATGATGGACACTATTGCTTTCTTTTTATGAAGGTAAAATGTGTAAAACACACACACCATGCCATAAACAAAGTATATTATGTGGCACTATACAGAGACACTATATTCATTTTGATTTGAGTCTATATATTTTCCAGACCTAAAGGAACAGGCTAGTCTGACACATGTCTAGTCTAACATGTAACAAAAATCACATTGCCATCATTTATAGCTTAAAAGAAATATGAAAATAACCATTTGAACTGAAATTGTGAGTACTACCGCATTGCAATTTAATTTTATAGTACATTGTTCAGCCCTAATGGACCCTTGCTACCAGAATGATTTAAAGAAAATGGATTGCTGACTGGACTGCAACAGTAGGGCCAGCCCTATAATTGCAAATATCGTTGATTAACTGACTGATTGATCGACTGACTGATGATATTTCCACCCCTGGTCAACAGAGTGCCAAGCTACAGTTCCACATTGCCACATAAATTATCAAAGTAGTTAGACTAGAATCGAATAAAAGGCTGTCACATTGTGGAGTTGGAAGTAAACAGGCTAAACTATTGTGGATCCCAGACAGAGGCTGTGCTTTGTGAAAGAGGCAAAATAATAAATATAGCCTTGCTCAGGGCAGAAACCCTGTTGGCTCACCTTGTGTGCCATTTGGGCTCAGTCCTTGCCCTGGTAGCCCATTTCCATTCTGGCCTCTGGCCCTGTTGTTACGTGTCCTTGCTTTCTCTCTCCCCAATTTTCCCATTTCCCTCTCATTATGAGAAGGGCCTGGGAAGGCAAGAGCCGGTAGAATTACTTGAAAATAAAGATATCCTGAATCTTCTACCTTTCAACTGATTGATCATTTACAGTAGTGACCATAAGGCGGTCCAGCAGCCATATACCAGGTTTTGATCTGGTCTTGTTTTGTCATCCCCACTTCATTAAAAGATCAACCAGAGAAAAATGGAAAAGTGGAGGCAAGCATCAAGAAAGGGAATCAGAACAGCCAGAGAGCAGCACTGACATACTGCATTAGCTCCTCTGCTCCTCTGGTGTTACCAATGAATAATTAAGTTCCCATGTAGCACTAGCAAGGAAAAATATGTATATGTACAAGCTCACATAGTTGCAGAAGCCATTTTTTCCAAGGAAGATTCTTTGCTTCTGAAGAGTAGGTCAGCGAAAACTCTACTGTATCCACAACAAAACAAAAACTGGCAAAAAATCAAATGAATATCTTCATATCACCAGACAAACAGGCAAGAGGGAGTTGGAGATGCAAAACATTTTGTTTTCATTAAATTTTCAACTTGAATTAGATGTAGAATTAAACGTAAAACTACTGTAGTCTCACAACTGCTCCATCAGCATGGTTTGGCTGTATTTACCCAGGTATTCAAGTGAGACATCAGCCATATCAATACCAGCTCCACCTGCTCCACTTCTGCGTCTCCATTAGTCTCTCTTTCTTACATTATCCTTTCCTTCCTGAGCTAGGTAATCTTAAAACAAATCCCATCGCCAAAGAAGGACCACTGTTCTCTCCCTCACACAGAGATTGGGCTTAGAGCGCAGTCCCAGGCACTGACTGTGTAATGAGCTGCTGCCTTAATAAATTAAGAGCTAAATACACACAGGTTGCAGTGTTGCGAATTGAATAAAATGCGTGGCACAAATTTGCATGTCCTTTTATATTAATCAATCTGGCCTGAGGAGGAATTATCTAATGAGATCTTTTCAATTTGATGACAGAAAGTAGTGACTCTATGACACAAACTATACAGTGGTTAGGTCTGTGAGAGGGGATAATGTGTGGACACTGGTCTGCAGCAAGTGCAGCAGTGGCTAGTTTCCTGGAGGGATGGGAGCTTGTAGCTGAGAGTCCAGGACAATGAACTCCAGTTACATGGGAGCAGCTCCATTAACCCTGAACGTCATCACTGCAAGTTGTGAACCAAAAATGAGCAGCCAGTAGCACTACAGCAGGACATTGGAGGGTTTATGGGACTCAAAGACAAGCTCACAATACAAGATAATTGTAGTCAGACTAGACTGAACGTTCTTTTCGTAGTCAGATTGCTCCTCATTCTCCGAAACAGTGTCTATTTCTAGTCTGATGATTGAATGTGAATATGAATTAGGGTTACATAAACATTGATCCTTGAAAAGTGGGACTTGAAATCCATCGCTTTACTCAGCATCACCAATCATACGCTTTCTTTTTTTATGCTTCATGACAAAGGGAAACTAAATACTTCAAAGTAAGAGGGATTTTGATAATAAGTGAGAAAAGTATGAAATATTTAAAAACTTGAATGTGATAAATGTGAATTATGAATATGGTTATCAGACCGTGCGTTGAGGGATTAACAGACGGCACAAAGCGGCACAGAGATATGAGTGACGATCGTCCTGACCGGCTCCACCCATCCATGTGCATTTGTTATTGTGTTCATGGGGCCGTATTGTTGCAGCAAGGGTGTAGCCTATTGATCGCAGTGAAATGTCAGATGTGTCATAGAAGACAGTGCTTAAGTCATCTAATTTGCTTTGCTTATTTATCCCTTTGAAAATTGTGATGGCAGCATGCAGCCCATGTTGGCAGAGGAGGCGGACGGAGAAGCAGCTGCACAAAGCCTGCAGATTACCGACTAGATCACTGAGTAACCACACCTGTCACATTAATCAGGTGTTTTAAAGACTTAAGTCCTCATTTCAGTGAAACACAGAAGTGGCTGGCAGTGCTGTTCAACCTGTTAAAACATCAACTGGACACTGTTCATACTAAACAGCTACAGCCAAGTGAGATTAGCTGAAACAGGAGGAAACTGGCTGGTTCTTTCTGAAGTTGTGAAATCTACCTATCAGCATCTCCACTGCTAAACATTGAGTGGGTGGTGGTGACAGTCACCAGACAAGAGCTTTGGCCATCATTGCATTCACAAGACAAGAGGTTGTATGCTAATACTGTATGTTTTCAAGGCAGAATGGAGGCTGCACTGACAAGATGTTAAACTTCAGTAGATGTGATAGAAACAAGGGGTGTCACTGGTGTTGCTTTCCAAAACTGAAGACAACCCTTGGTGAGTTAAGAAATTAAATGTGATGCTGAAGTTACAGTGTTTCATTTCCAATGGAAGGCAACAGGTGTTAGCTAGTTTAGCCCTTTGAAGTATTGATTTGAAGCTAAGCTAACTGGCTTCGTGTTCATGTTTATCCAACAGAGACAAGAGTAGTAGGCCCTATTAATGTTTTCCTTTAAGTAGTAAAGTTTGCATCAAAGTGTAGCACAACTTCTAACCACATTTCCAGTTAATTTTCAAAATCAAAAAATACCACTTAAAATGCTTTTCCATCCTGTAGCCTATGCAGGCAAGTTGAGCACAAGGTGATAAACAGTTGGTGACAAAAACCAACATTTTATTTTATCTCTCCAGATGATGATGTTCAACAGTAACATGTAAAAACAACATCAGATATTTCACGCGTCAAACTACACACAAACCGGGTGGAGACTTGGGGCTGACTAGCCATAGCATCTAACAACGGCGTTTAGGGGACATCTGTAAGTTATAGCTACCAAAATAACATTTTAGCCCTTTAAGTTACATGAGGCTCTTAATGCAGATCAGTCACACACCGCGCCGCCCACCAGCTGATGTAGCTTCATCCTCAACCTGGGGGAAACTCTGCTCCACAAACTAAAAGTAGAAGCGCAACAAACCTGTTTCAGCACCTGAAACTAACGCAGGCAGTGAAACAGGAGTAACGCCAGCTCCCGCGCAGATTACAAAACCACAGCTACTTTTAGCTGCGTAATTATCCATTGTCACCACATACTGTATGACGAGACATGTTATTATTTTTGTCTGTTGATATTTTATAGACATACATGCAGTTTCAATTAGGAGAAAACCATTTCTAAATTATATTTTGTCATAAGTTCATGTATAATACAAAAATAAAAAACAATTCAAATTGAAAGATGATAAGCAGTGATGACCATGAGTCTTAACAGTAAGTGACCAGAGGAACTGACTTCCATCCTTAAACATGGTCCATCCCTCTATAAACAAACATTAGCCTGCACTGCCTTGGTTAAGTGTGGAAGAAGCAGTTCAGAGGAAAATGGCAAATTAAATGAAAATACTTGATTTAGGTTTGTTGCACTGTTTTCTTTCTCCCAATCCAGCCCCAAGAAGACATTCAAAGTAAACCCTGCCCTGTGGGAGAGAGTCATTCTATTTTTTGGGGATGAATTTCACACATGATTTGTTTTCTTTGTGTACAATTAAAGCACAGGGTGTGCAGATATGCTGCTAAAAAGCACAACTGGCTGCTCCCAAGGAACAACAAGAATATATATAATCCCAGCAATGTTGTGACGGTGCACCATTTCACTCCCACATCTTCCTATCTATTACACAACATGTGTCAATGAAAGCCACTTTGCGAGGGACGGTTATGGTGAGATCCAACTCTTTCTTACTGTAGAGGAAATAAATGAGAATAGATACAGTGATGCATTTTGAGGCTTTCATTGTTCATTAGTTTATAGAAACAATTTCCATTGCTCATTTTGTTATAGAAATAGAAATTCGAAAAAAAAAAAAAAAGACCTATGAACCTCTGTAAAAATTATCACATTATCTTCTGAAAAATGTTTGATGCTCTTTCCTTGACTTGATCTTTACACCATTAAGTCCAGATGATTATGAAAGCATTTAATATTACCATCCAGTGCTTGTAATGTGTTTCTCTCTCTCTAATCACATCAAAAAAGAGCTGAAAGTGTGGCATAATCTCCATACAATCAACTAATCAGTGCCATTAGTAAATGGTATCAATGTGTTCATACTTCAGGAGATTTTAATGGAGCTTGTTCCCAATTGTGGTTCCTGATACAGTCCTGAAGTGTACTCGAGGACACAGCGTGGGTGGTGTAAAACTCCCTTGCTGATTATTTCCCACTGTTGAATCAGAATTATGATGACATTTAAAAAAAAAAGAAAAAAAACTTCATTACAGTGCCGCCCCATTCTCCCTAAAAACTTTTTAATATCTAAAAACCACATCAATCCACAATTGTTGCATCAGGCACCGCGTCAATCAACATTTACTCTAACGCAAAATACACATGAACCAGCTCATGAAAACAGCTTCCTTTAAAAACACGGTGAATTGTAAAAAATCTTGTGTTCTATATACAGAAAGCATGTCTTCTCCTTTTGCCTGATGTATTTTTGACTATATTAAATCCATCCAACCAAATCCATTTAATCCTACATTTAAAACATGGGCTACATTGTTTTTTTTGCATGCATTGTTAAAAAACACTTAATTTTAGAAAATCAAGATTGGAGTTTTGTGTATTTTTAAACTGATGACAACATCTACTGCAACATCAGGAAATATGTTTAGCCTAGTCTTAGAGAGGTGTCTCTATAGTCCTCATTTTGTAGCTACATTACAATTACTTATGATAATTGAGTAATGCCTTTCTCCCCTAGCTCCTTATCCTCTGTGAGTTATTTGCCTGCAGTGATGACATCTCAGTGAGGTCACCTGAGTGGACTACTTTTGGCATTTCCTCCCTCTTCACTCTGCCAAGGTCATGTGTGTTTAAGGCTTTCACTTTAATCAAACTATTAACTTTTGTCTAGTCCAGGAGCTGTGGGATTTGTACTCTCTGTCCACACGTGAACTGACCGCTGACCAGTTCACCAGAGCACTAAGAGCAGATCATAAGAGACTGAAAAAGGCATTTCACCCACAGCACACACACAGAGAAAGAGAGAAGCAGTGGGCATACATCCAGTCCCCTGCTCAACTCTACTGTTTGTATAGAGCCATTCATCTCCTTATTAGGATCAGTGCTGGGCCTGAAAGGAAGCTACAGGAGCTCTCTGTGTTATTGGTGTCAGTGTCAGAGGATTTGTAAAGATGCTGAACAAGGAGCTCAGTATTTGTTTAAGTATAGACAGGGACAACCACAGACAGTCTGAGGCTGAAAAGGCATGTCGATAGCACTCAGCAGCATTTTCAACTTGTCTTTGCAACTTTTCTGAGCAGAATCGGTCACTTGCCAAGCAATACTTCTATGTGGACAGAGTGTGGTTTGCTAAATGGCAGCTGAAAGCCAACACCAAGCATCCTAATCTGTGGACTGCACTGTTTTGGCGGGACCTAGTGCAGTTGGACGAAAAGTATCTGCTGAGAACGGAGCATGAAAACGGCTACCAGAGGGACATCGATCATGGCCTGAATTATGAAGGAGCTTCGCATTATCGCTGCCAACGTGAAAACAAATAAAGAAGACAAAATATCTAAGCATGACGGACAATCTATGACTGATCAGTCCAGGCGGGGTAAAAACATTTTATGCCAGCCAATGAAAAAAGATGCTCTACAAACCACAGCGCAATTAGAGAAAAGCCTGCAGTAAAAAAACAAAGAAGCCGACTATCTCTGAGGGAGCCGCTGATGCCAAAACAATGAGTGGTTTCCGTCAGTGAGGAGTGGCCTCACAAGTCTTTCGAGTGCAGCTGGGGAAGAGAAGTGAAAGTGTTCAAAGTGTGCGGGCCGTGCGAACAACACAAACATGAGTGATCTAAAAACAAACTCACAGAAGTTTCAGTCAGGAGCGGACCACCCTTAAATACAAACTATATTAGACTTCTGCTACAAACCACTGCTGCTTTGCTGAACACCAGAACTGGGATTTGTCTTTGCTCTGGGTTTATTTATTTATTGACAGATGCTCCCAACAAGGTTATGTACTGTAACAAAGCTGCAGAAACATCAGTGTATGGTTTAATAGAGCACCTGTCCTGATTCTAAATCAAATGTTTTATTAATGAGGTGAGAGGAAAAAGGCAGCAAGGGAAAGAACAACAAGAGTACGCAGCTCATTCAGCTATGACGGACATAATATACATGCAGTGGAAGATTATAATATACTATAATAATAATAAACATGGTTAAAAATAGGGAACTAACCTTCATGAAATAAAAGCATGTAACCAGATCTCCTCCTCAAGTAGCTGCCTTTTTTATTTGCCTTCTCAACACATCTTACAAACCATTAGGGCCGAGTACGCCCTTCAAATCAATATCATGATTATTTCAAACTTTTACCTCCATTACTGTTAATGAACCACTGGGATTGGGGCGTGGACACTTCATATTTCCTGATATGATTGGGTTCCTAGTGATTTGACAAATTAGTGGTGCTTCCTTTGGTCACCGTCCATGTTGCATTAACATTGAAAACAAAACCTGAGTGAAGGTCAGGCATGAATGTGGCAAAAGTGATGCGCTATTAAATGAAATCATATTAGTGAGTACATAGCCTGAGGCTCAATGTTTGAACTCCTATCATCCATATCACCAGCTTCATTTGGATTGGACACAGACTATAGCATTAGTAGAATGTGATGAAGATATGCAAGTGAGAACAAGGTATTTCTATTTTTAAAGGGACAGGTCACGAGTCACGACTACACACAGTGGAGAAATATTAACTGGATTAATCACTATAAGCAGGATGAAGTCATTCAGAAGTTGTAAATGTACCTAAAGGAAGTATTCAATTTCTAAAGTCAGAGTGTTTTATTATCTGTGTGAGTGAAGGATTGGACTTTATACACTGAAAGCAGTGTGAATGAATGTCTATCAACTGAATGGGCTAAATTAAGCTAAAGCACAAAGAATTTCATCACAGCCCTCAGTTGTATCCCTCCTTAGCAACAGATGGAGTTTGTCCTAGAAGTGTCCTTTGGATTTTCCTGAGCGCCTTAAGAAAAGGAGGAAAATCTCCTGAAGAAGTCTTTCATTGTGTGTGTGTGTGTGTGTGTCTGTGTGTGTGCAGTGCAGTTGAATCTTCACCAGGCAGCAAACAAAGCATCAAGCAAGTTGGTGAAACAAACCAAAAAGCATGAGCCACACTGTAAACACACAAGACACGTGTCACGTGCTGCCACAGATTATAAGTCAGGAACAAACACACACACCTTGTGTGAGTGTACAGAGTGTGAAGCAATGACTGTGGCTGTGCCTGGATCTGCCCTTCCAACCTGTCTGACCAGTTTAGAAGCCACACGACAGGCCCAAAGGGACTGGGAGTAGATTGTGTACGTGCTCCTCTGCAGACCACTGCAACAAACAACCGATCACGACCCTCCCCACAAAAGCATTTTCTCTCCATCAAACAGACGACCAGCTGGAGCCCGCAAGCAGACTACAGCCAGTTGCCTCCGCGGCCGTTTGGTGAACAATCATCTCTCGGCCTAATTACGTCTGAAATATCATGTAGAGGTCAAGAGTCTACCCACCTTCCTCAGCGGAGCTGCATATCTCATTAACCACACGGCAGCAGCAACCATTTTTAATCACACAACAATTACCATGGGGCCATCATCCTGAAAATTCAGTTTCACTTCACCTGCAACTTCATCGAAAACACTTTGGTACAAATCAACTAAGGAATTTACTCTGCAGCAGCAGCTGAGCATAGGATTGTTGTGAATTTGTACTTTTTTGTGAGTCTAATCTCTCCTAATCCTCCTTTTTAGGTCTTGTTTTATGTATTTATAAATCATTTGCACTGAGATCGACCTCCGTACGCATTTTTCCACAATTCACCAGCTTTCTACAATATGAGCGAATCAGCCAGTCGCATACTCTAAGCATTAGGGAAATGGACAGAAACCAACAATGGAATTAGCCTTTCCCTACAACTGTTAAATGCAGAGGCTAATTAATGATTGCTTAGGGTGAAGTGGCCAGAATAAAACAATAGCTGCTGACTTGGTTTGTTGGGAGAGGCCAAAAAGGCTGGAGAAAAAAGATTTCCAAGGCAGGCCCGGGTGAAAACAAGCTGGAGAGAAGTGGCAACCGTTCCATTTCCCCACATGAGCCAACTTTGCCTGAAATGTAAATTACGTTTTACTGTGGGGAGGAAAAAAACAAAAACAAGCAGCATTATGGGTATCACTGCACCAGATCAAAGCCAGACAACAACATGATGAGTCTCATCCTTCAGAGGCAAGGGATTTGTTCAAAGAAGGCAGAAGAAGTGGAGAGGGAAGAAACGAGGAAGACGGGTGTAGGTATGCAGGGTGGGGGGGCAAAAAAAAATAAAAAGGAGAACCTGCTGACTCACTGTAATCATCAGGCTGAGGCAGGCTGCTGAGCTGCTGCTCAGGGTAAAGCTCTCTACCTCCCCTTCAGAAGGACAAAGTGATGCTTCCCATCAACTGCGAAGAGCTGTATGGCTGAGGGAGGGGGAATAAAGTGGTGAAATAAAACTGTCTCATGGTATGAAATAGCTTCTCTTTCTCTCTTCTCACACTCGAGTACAGGCAGAATGATGCAATCTGAGGAAGGCAATAAATTGCACAAAGCTGTGTGAGTAAAAAAAACAAAAAAAAAACAAAGCTAAAAATAAAGCCCTGATCACACAGACAGCAACAGGATTGCAACTGGTTCGGGAAGAGACCCTCCATAGGACAGGGGGAAGAAGGGGCAGATAAGTGCGGACCCAGCCGCTGGACACGCCATTAAAGATCACGCAGCGAAGCAATATGATGCTCAAGTCTGCACCATAACAAGATTTTGACAGGACTGCAGTGGCTGCAGCATCCTGATGAGGCTTAATTCAATTCCCATAAAACAAAAGCACACAGCCACTGTGAGAACTATTGTGGGACTGAGCTGTTGTAATGTTGTGTTATCCTCTTTTGGTTATTCCAAACAAAGCTGATAAAAGAGCATGTAAAACAGAATAAGATTAGGTCTCTGTTGGGCTAACAAACACAAAGCTGCAGTGCATTGTACCACTGTCTACAGCAATTACAGCTATATCAGCCAACAATCAATAACACAGTGCTGCTTGTGAGATATCAGGCGCTGGGTATGAGTTACATGGTTTGTAAACAATCTTGTATTTACTATGGAAAGTTGTAAATATTCATCTAATATGGGTAAAAACCTGTTTTTCTTCAGCAATGGTTTTCCAAAACTAGTACATTTATTAAGACCAGTACTGAAGACTCCTTTCAATGTTGGCTTTGAGGATGGAGTTAAAATAAAAATTCAAGTCCCAAATGTGAGTTTTCCATATCGTTTGATTTTAAAGTAGGTCGAACTTCTATATTAATAAGGACAAAGTACTGAAGTGCTCAGTTCACGGAGAAATGTAAACAGAAACTGAGAAACTGAGCCCTGTAACTTTGTGATGTCACAATGCAGTCACTATACCCTGAGCCTACTTGGAACCACTACCCAGACTTGCAATATCATAATGGACTTGAAAATAAGATGTACGGTTCTCAAGCAGCTATAGTCGGAGGAAGTGACAATGATGATGTCTGCTTGAGTTTGGCTTGAGGCTTCTTATATTTCACTTGCAAACTGGGGGATTGAAATCTCAAAGACAAGGTCCGTTAATAGACAGGAAAGGTCAAACAACTGAGTTGCAATAAGGGACATGTGAGAGCCAGGGGTTCTGATGCTTTACTTATCGTAAAAGTATCAGTCATGATGTGTTAGCCTTTGCAGCACTGGTTTTGATCGTCCTTTTTTCTCATACATCCAACTTTAAGCTCATACAGCAGTGAATCAGTGAAGTAGCCCTTTAGGATTTCAGTCACAGTTAATCTGGAAAGACCTGTGGTTACTGGTGGTAACAATAAGTGTGTTTTAATAGAGCGGCACATGTATCTGCTGCTGGGGTAAAGACACAACAGTACAGTGGGCTCATTGTGTCGTATTTCTCCGAAAGAGAAGACCAAAGACGACAGTTAACATGTTGGCCTTAATAGTGGTCGATTGTTGTCTTCCACGCTATATAAAATAAGCTCCAGCATGCTATTTAAATGCTGTACAGGAAAGGTACTGCCATTACCAGTAAAAAATAACCACATAAAAAATACAGAATGATTCAGAATGCAAATTAAACTAATGGTTACTGCTGAGAAACCATTGCCTACAAATATTATTCAGATGGGGGTTGATATAATAGCGAGCAGTAAGGATTGTATTCAGAGTTAAAAATGGGTTTATAACAATGTTGAGTCATTGGGGTTTGGAGAAAGTGAATGCATTGTATTAGTGAAGGTCCTCATAACTACCGAAGAACAAATGTGCATGTGTGTGTTTTTCATACGTCTGTGATTGGTCACTGGAGTTCAGCAGGCAGGAAGAGACGTGACCGCACTCACCAAGCTACAAAAACATGGCGGGTAAGACAACATTCAACTGGGACAGCAGCTTTGACAGCCAAGTGCAGGACATACACACACACACACACACGGTACTTGTTGCGTGGCTTTATAATATCAGGGTGACACCCACACAAATTATGCAGCACATTTTGCCTGTGCCATGATCTAAAGTACGTACAAAACACACTACACCCACCTGAAAATATACCTATGTGAGACTGTTTCATACAAATAAACCATTAAGTGCTCTCTTTTTCCAGTGGAGAAGTCAATATAAATGGCTGAGTTAACCTACAAGTGCAAGGAATCATTGCGTCCAATGAGACACGCAGAGGAGAGAAGAGCTGCTCAGCCTCATACATGCTCATTTGAATTGCAAATGGTGGCAGGCAGCATGCTGGGCTGTGAAATCCCAGCAGCACCCTCAAGCATCTGAACTCACGCACATACGCACTAGCAGCGAGACTTTGTGTACACATATACACCACAGTAAAAAAGAAAAAAGAAAGAAAAGAAAAGAAGCAAGATACAGCAGAGTACAGAATATTTGAGTTTGACTCACTTCAATGTGCCTGAACTCGATATGATCAGAAATTCATGTCGAAACAGTGACGAGCAAACAGTGCAGAAACTGATGCGGGTGCTGAGGTGAGGTAATGGCTCCCAGTTCAGTTGGTTAAGAGGGAGAGGAAGCATCAGGTGAGAGGAAGGCTGGCTGGCTGGCAGGTTGGCTGACTAGGCGAGGCTAACGCAGCGGGCACAGAAGTGTGTCCGACGTCAACGACGTGGACGCTGTGTGACAGCTGGTCTGGCTGTGTGTGCAGCCCGGAGGAACTGTGTGACGGAGTATCTCAAGCCCACCTGTACGGCGACAGGGAGCGGGCCAGAACACTGCGGAGGAGCTGGGACATGACAAACTGATACAATAAGAAATGTGATATAATGAGCTCTGAATCAGAAGTGATACTACTTCATATGACCTCCTGGATATCATTTTGTGCAATTCTAGATTCCATTCCATTTAATGTAGAAATACAACCACAGAGAACAGTCCCAGTGAAGCATCCGAAACATTCCTCTTCACTACTGTATGTAATTCCACAAAACCAGTGAAAGCCAAGGGAGGGGGCAAAGGTGAGTATTTCCATACATGGACCTGTCTGAGCATGTAGTAGGAGAGAATGGGTAAACTGCTGCTTCTCCTCTGCACAGTATCCAACTGAAGTCTTGGTATTTCACACCATTTACACATCACTGACACATTCATGCATTCTGCACGTGGAGGGGAAAACCGAAGTGGCAAAATATACAAAACTACAAATCCACGTGTTTGTTTTAAAAGCAAAACTCAGCCACTTTAGGGTGGTGTTGATGAGAGAGGGTGCGACAATGGTCACATTGTGTAAGTCACTCAGTGGTGAGTGTATGTGTGCATCTGTCAGTGTTTGCTGTTGCGTAATTATAGGATGGGTGTGTTGGGAGAATATGGCAACTTGAGCCAATAGCAGATCCAGATCTCCCTGACAGGCTGAGACACAAACAGAAACAAAACACACACACACACACACACACACACACACAACAGCTGATTCCTGAAGAAGCACAAGCACAACTCTGAAGGACGTGGGACATAAAAAAAAAAAAAATCAAAGTCAAGGCTGGAGCTGTACTGTAGGTGGTGAGAACAGAACAGCATGTCAGGGGGCATAATGTGGAGGTTTTACCGCCTGGCTGCAGGTTTGCAGGTCTGATGTGAACAGCTGACTGAGCCAGTTGGCGCAAAGCGAGGCTGCAACTTGCTCCTGCTTCAGTCCCACAATATTATTCATACGGTTAGAGGACGGCAAGCAAGTGGGCAAAGTCCAATGCGCGTTATAAAATGATGGTGTATTAGCCTATTATACTGGACAGCTGCAGCTTGAACACAAGCATTCTCGTTGCAGCAGATAAAAAGCACAAGGACAATATAGAGAATCTACACAGATCGCTGACGAATTACGTGCTTTAAAAAAAAAAAACCAAAATAAAGGGACACATAGCCGGGAAAGATCACGGGAAGCGTTGAAGCTCGACATTCAACAAATCGCTTAAAGACAACACACACAACCGACACAGTGCTACATGAGCAAACTGGCAGAGGAGAGAGAAAATAGGAAAATATTTCAACATACCCTCCTGTCAGACAGACATCCAGGGGAGGACCATGGATGGACCCACTGAGCAAAGAGACGTCCAAACGACGTCTTTTCTAAGTCATTTTTGCACGTCTAATATTGGTCCCCTGAAGGTGCAGACTGTTACTCCAGACGACGTCTTTTTCCGACGTCTACTGAACGTCCAGTATTGACGTCCACAGGACCGCCGTATAAGGGCTATTTGTTGTCCAAATGTGGTCATTATAGACGTCTTTTCTGCGTCAAAATTTAAACCGACATCAACTGAACGTCCACAGGACCGCCGCATGAGGGCTATTTGACGTCCAAATGTGGTCGTTTCGACGTCTTTTTTGCATCAAATTTAAACTAATTTTAGACATTGTTTTTTATACTGCTTCTAGGCTCTGTGCATAACTGTAGTCCCATTTCAGAAGGTGTCAGACTGTTCCAGTTCACTTTCCTATAGCTTCATTTGGTTTTCTCAGCAGCAGATTACCTGGAAATGCATGCAAAGGTGTAATGCATTTCCAGTTCAAACCTGCTGCTGAGCCAGATGAAGCTACAGGAAAGTTAACAGGAAACAGATCCTCCACCTCCTGTAAACATATGGGACTACAGTTATACACCAGGTTTACCAATAAATCACAATTCAATCCCCATTCATTTATTTCCATCTTTATTTTCTTAATCACTGGCACAAACATGTCATTCTAATAAAGGTATTGGTATCTGTTGAAATAATACTGCTGGTAAAATACTAATAAATACATAAAGTTACACAGCCCCACCTTGCTTCGGTCTGTGGCACAACAACAAATATAACACAATAAAAATTTAAGTGATAAACTCAATGTGTTTTGAGAAGAATTACAAATCAGAACCAACTACTGCATACTTAACACAGAAAATACATGTACAAAAGTGATACAAAACTGTGACAAGATTCTCCACAATGGATAATCAGTCCTGGGTGACTGCTGTGTATCCCTCTCCTCCAGCATGTGTCTTTATGAAGTCCTCTCTGGCTGTGTCATCAAAATGTAATGGCTCCATCTGCACAAGAAGAAGAAGAAGACAAATAATTAGAAATATGCAAAGACAACCTGCAGCCTGTGTCTCCACTACCAATACTGGATTCATACAAAACCATCTCAGCAAATGTTAAGATATGACATATGGGCTTACCTTGTATTGCTCTATAAACCTTTGTCTTCTCCCTTGATATTAGATGTCACCATCAGGGCATTAGTGAAGAGCCTATAGGGGAAAAAAACATTTATAAATAAATGTGAATGATACAGTGCTTTGCAAAAGTATTCATACACCTTGAACTTTTACTTTACACATTTTGTCATGTAACAACAGCTTTAATTTATTTTATTGGGATTTTATGTGATAGACCAACACAAAGTAGTGCATAATTGTTAAGTGGATGAAAAATACGTGTGGTGTTACAGATTTTTTTTTTAAAAATACATGCAAAACTCTGGTGGAAACTGCACAACACACCATCCTCACTGTGAAACAGCACCCAGGAAGAGTAGCTAGTGGAAGCTTGTGTGTATGACAGAGCCCAGGAGGAGCTCCGTACAGCAGAGTATAGGAGGGCTGTTAGCACTGTTAGCTGTCCTGGATGCTAGTGAGTGCAAGCAGTGGATGCTATCCGCTAGCCCGATGCTAATTTCCGCTAGCACGATGCTAACTTCCGCTAGCCCGATGCTAACTAGCGGTGGCGGCTAGCATCCGTGACTACCACTCACATCCCAGTTTACCACAACAGTCCTCATAGCTACTCATTACAGCAAATAGACCACACACCGGGGCCGTGGAGGTGCACGCCGCAGCGTGTCTTGTGTGAATGACACATCGGTTAAAATGGGCGCCGGAAAGAAACTGACACTATAAATGCATACAGTAAACATAAAATCAACTACACCAAGCAAACTTACCTTCCACTTAGTGGAAAACGATGTTGTTGTAACCAAGGCGTTATGTCGACCACAGCCTGCTTCTGCAGTAGAGAAGAAACGCGCCAGTTGCTTGGTGTATTTCCTCAGCCAACCAGAGTGGCGTTTGCTGCTGCCTCAGCCAATCAGAGTATGAGCACATGCTGCCTCAGCCAATCAGAGTGCCTTTGACTAGTTTAAATAATAAAGGCTCTTATCAAAGACTGTTCAAAATTATATTTACTTCTCCCTACTCTTATGGTGCGTTCCAGGCAGGCTTTTTAACCCGTAAGTCACGACTTCAAGTCACCAGTTACGAGTTTGTAGCGTTCCAGGCAAGTTACGAGTTACGAACTGGGAACTGGGAGTAGATCGATCTAGCACGAGTTCACAGGTGGGAAGTTACGAGTTTGACTGTACGTTCTAACGGGTAACCATAGGAACAGGTCGAAAAAATACGAGTTACGGGTTGCCTGGAACGCACCATTATGAACCATGATCGGGTGAAATTATAATCTCCCACAAATTTCATTTCAAAATATATAAATTAAAATATTAATTAATTAATTAATTAATTGAAATAAAATGAAATGAAATTGAAAAAAAAAACAGTAGGAAAAACAAAGATGTAAAATAACAAAATATCACATGTACTCAAGAACAACAATGTCTTAAATGAGTTTAAATTGAACATAGAAGAGATGTCTACAATGCCCACATTTGGACGTCATCTGGAGTAACAGTCTGCACCTTCAGGGGACCAAAATTAGACATATAAAAATGACGTAGACAAGACGTTGTTTGGACGTCTCTTATAATGTTTAATCACAAACAATATATATTCGTATTTATTAATCATGTTGATAACAATATTGTTATTTGTCCACTACTACTATTACTAAAACTACTACAATCATTAATCATGTCAATTTCCTGCACCTGTCTTAGACGTCCAAAAAAAAGTGACCAAGCCTGACGTCCAAATGTTTAACTGCATATTGACGTCCAAGTGAGGTCATGATTAGACGTCCAAATAGTGGACCTAGTTTGGACGTCGTTTAGGCGTCCAGAATTGGTCTTGGACCGACGGACGCAATATAGACATGATCTGCACGTCCATCAGACGTCCAATGTTTGGTGGGGAGGACCACGGACCACGCACCACGGGAGAGGAGGAGGAGGAGGGGGGGCGGGGTGGGGGGAGGTCAGTCCTGCTCCTGCCGCCGCTCCGCGTTTATTCCCCGGGTTTAAGGGAAAGGGAGTGTGTCGGTGTTTTGCCGGTTAGAAGCCTAATGAGAGAAGGAGGAGGAGGAGGAGAGAGAGAGAAAGAGGGAGGGACACTGTCAGATGCAAGGAGGCAGGAGGGAGGAGGAACACACACACACACACACACACACACGCACGCACATGCATAACGCGCGCGCATATACGCACGCAGTCAGTGTTCAAGAGGGAATGCGTAAAACCAAAAACCAAAAAAAAAAAAAAAACCCTCCCTCTGTCAACAAGTACTCACATCTAAATAAACATGCGGGGGGGAAAAATGCCAACAAGGAAGGTGACATAAGCCCGTGTTGTTTCCACATCAGCTGCAGTCATCCACGTGTCAGAGATTCCTGTCATGATCAGGCAACAACAGGGGGGCGTACGATGTGTTTGGGATGTTGGAGAGCGAGTGGAGATGGTCCCCCCCCCCCCTCTCTCTCTCTCTCTCTCTCTCTCTCTCTCTCTCTCTCTCTCTCTCTCTCTCGTGCTTTTAATTAAATATTTAACGACCCCAGCAACTCCACATCAGAGGAGTTGCTGTTATTTCCCCCAGTGTCGTCAGGATGGCACCACAACCCCTTTGATTTCATCACTTGTAGTCCACTGCCAACAACAGCGCAGCCTTAACTCCCTCACCTTAGCACACAGAGATGATGGGATTATATTAGCTCAAAGGGCAGCTCACCCCGGAGCCACCCACTGTTGTAAACAAAACAAACAAAAAAAAAGAAAAAAGAAAAACGTAATGGGAAGTCGCGCGTGCAGGCAGTAAATGCGGAGGTATCACTTCCCTATCGTGCCTGTTAAATTAACAAGGTATTTTGGGAAGGCAAGATGAGTTTGATATAATTAATCACTGATCAGGAGGGTTCTGTTGCTGATTTAATTAATTGTTGTCAGTCCCTTGGAAAAGCAGGGTTATAATTATGTGTTGTGAGTATAAATATTGCAGCAACACAATAGCCTAATATTACCCAAAGCCTTTATACAAACATACACGGTCAACAACAGCTCACTTGGTTTGTAAGCCAACAGAGGATGAATCCATCAGAACTACAGGGGCCAAAAGCCCCAGTTATCCCTATGTGTTCATTTAAAAGATGATTTTACTGTATTTGGGGAAGATGTGGGAAGGTGACATGACTGTCATTATGGGCCACCCCACTGAGTGCATTGAACTCTTATGAAGTACCATGTGCCTACAAATTAGTTAGCATTAACCAACTATAGGCTGCCAATCTGTCTACTGGTGGTGACTGAAATAAGGTATGTGGTTTACACAAGTTCATCATGTTGCCTGACTCTATGACATAAAATATGTCAGTAAATACACCATCTTGAATTTTAAAAAAGTTTTACATCATAACAACGTGGATGGTGCTAAATAAATGTCATTAACACGTTATACCACCAAATCCTATTGTAGCCTATGTTAAGTCACACAAACATCAAAGTTGGCCTACTTCATTGACTAAACCTTGTACTTATAATACAAGTTTTCCCTTGGTAAGAGACTTGAATATGGCATAGTGGCTAATGTAGTTAGCCTTGAGTCACTGTCTTTAAGCAGTGAGCAGGAGCGAGTAGTGGTAGAGGTTTCTTTTTTCTAACTCCACACACACAGACCTTTTTCACTTTCAAACTCAGAGACTTCAGCCTGAACTGACACTGAGTCAAGTGTCAACACATCAGGACATTTATCCGATTTCATGCTCCCTCTGGAGCCACAAAAGGCTTTATACAACTTTTTTTTATGTAGTTATCTCCAAGACCTTTTAGGAGACTTCATTGTGCAAAGTCAGTGCAGTTCTGTTACTGAATACACAATTTAGTTATTGATCGTCTTTTTTTTTAGTATGGTGCTTTGTATATTTCTAAATTCTTGTGTTTAAAAGCAGCTATAATCAACTTGTGAGGTGCCACTTGTGTTGACCCCACACTGTAACAACCCACAGCCAACTTTAAGGTAGTGTTTGATATTTCAAATGTGTTTGTGTCTTTTGCTGCTGGATGAGGAGTGTCTTCTTTTTTTTTTGGTTTGAATGGCTAGATATTATTTCAGTGGTGTGTTGATACCAAAACCTCAGTTACTGTAAGTTGGATCAATGTCCTGCCTGTGCTGTAAGGCTGTAAGGGATCAGGCTAACTCATTACGTTACTGTAATGTGATTTTTCCAGTCATTAGGTTAACGCATTAAGGTTAATGTTCATGTCGGCCCTGTGATAGACTGGCGATCTGTCCAGTGTAAACCCGGCCCTCACCCAATGTCAGCAGCTCTTGCCCAACCCCTCTTCCCTGCTACCATATGGGGATAAGTGAAACTAATGGATGGATAAGTGGCATAAAGAATTACAGTGAGACATTACATTATACTCCCTCCCCATCATGCTTTGTTACATCCACAGCTGGGGAGTCTGCCTTATTGTCTTCACACAAATCTGATAGATGGCTGACAAAGTGTCTCAGCGTTCACTGGAGACGCTGATGCAGAACATGATACCTTATGTTAGTACAAGATCTGGAGGTGTGAGCAAGCAGGAGAAAATTGGTTCCTAGTACCTCATTTGTTTTTAGGAACTTAAACCACTTGGTTTATGCAGGAACAAGGAGATAAAGGGGGGCAACCACTATTCTGACATCCCCCCAGTCCGACAAAGGTCTCTAATTGTTTAAATGGCAACACTTAATTTTCTATCAAATATCCCATCATTCCGACAATTCTTGCCTCCTATGGTCGAAATGACGGTATTTTGTTTTGTTTTTTTAAACTTCCTGCCTTTCCGACAATTCCTTCAATAGCGTATTTTTTTTCCCATAAGGTTTTGCACTGGTTGGGCTTGGGCAATGATGAAAGGAGTTGGTTAAGTTTTATTTAGTAAAAGGACCAGGTAGAGGCTAGACAGGCCAAATAGATAGAGAGAGTCCAGAAGTAGAGAGTCCAGATAAGTAGGAGGGAGTCACCTGTTGAGTAACGCACATTTCCTATTGAAAGCCTTTTCAGAAGGGTGGGACGATGGCATGTTGGAATAGCGGAGTGGTGGTATGTCGGAATGGTGGGATGTCGGAATGACAGCATGTAACCCGAGGCTTAAGGGTGTGAACTCTGCAGCTCTAGGACTAGTTTGGAGAAGGGGCTAACTACGTACCTTTACTGATGACTCAGGATCATTACTCCAAACCAAAGGTCAGCTTGTTCAGCATCTTTGGGTTTTCTGTTGTTGTTATGTGTGACATATGTGACATGTGGGTTGTGAAAGCATTAGTGTCAATTACAAGCACCTTCAAGGCATCTGAACTGACTAACAAGAGAAATGCAACTCACTCATTTTAATCATTCTAGTCTAGTGGGTGCAAGGAACAGGCAGGTTAAGATCTTTAAGAATAACACAACATTGTGGAGGCCTGTAGTCAACCCAACTGAACACCCACTCAGTGAACTCTCTGTTCTGAAGCATCTGCATTATTGTGTTTGTTTCATATTTATTCAGGTTTTACCTTAAATCTGAAGATGTATTTTCCCTCTCCAGGGATTCAACATTTTCACTGTATTTTTAATAAGTTGCCCAGATCATGTTCGAGCATCATTTCACCGCATCTTTTTAGCCTGCGAGTCATCAAGGTGTTGCACTTTTGAAAACATATTGTGTATGGAAAAGATCTGAGGTTGCTGCTTTATGGATGTCAAGTGCTACTTGTGTGTAACTTGGTGTTTGACACTTGTGTTGCTGATAGAATTTCCGCCTCAAGGACATACACAAGAATTTTCAAAAGCTGTGTGTTTATTGGATATATTCCTGTTTTGCTCTGACTATTTGTTTAAGCCAACAGGGCCAGTGAACAAAATGCATAATAGTTTACTTTCCAACAGAAAGGAAAATATTTCAAGTGTTTACCCACTGAGCTATACTTTTATAAGCTCTTCTTAATGCGCTTGTACATTATTCAAATTGCAGGTGGAGAAATCAATAATAACTCCCTCAAAGCCAATCTACTCAATAATGAAGTGCCTCTGTCGTGTTCTGCAGGAAACAACATTGCAGGCGAGTCATGATGTGACACGATGACAAAACCTTGGAGGTAAGTGAAGCAGACAGACACACTGATGTTAAATAAATGCATGAAGCACAGTCATAATGCACAGTCATGGGCAATCAGACATCAAAATGTAAAGAAGCCCAAGCTGTGTGCACAATTTAATTAGCCAAACCACACAGAGACATGACTCAAATTTCTCTTTTACTGGATGCGTCCTGGATGCTGTCTGAAATGTGAGGTTACAGATCTACTGCTTTTCATCTAAAATGTCTAAAGGGGAATTTCTCTCTTATGATGGAGCTGTCAAAATGTTATCTCCCCTTGTGTAATACTGCATTATATGAACATATAGTCCAGTCATTTTATGAGAAAAGGTTAAACAAATTGCAACAGAAGCAAACTCAACTGATTTTGTATCCTCAGCATGTCCTGAGTGAGGGAAAAAAAGCCCCGAAGAATCCCATTAGGGGAAAGTTTCGAAAAACACCCAAATATATCCCATTTATACGCATATAAACATTTATTTTCACGTGAATAGGGTAAAATTTTTAACCTTTAGATATCTCCATGAAAATGACTGAGTTGATTACTTACATTAAGACGAACAAAAAAATGTATTACAAGTTTTTTGAAATTCTTTGTTAACATGAGCAAATGTGCATACATTTGCATAAATCTGCATAAATTGTACCGTTTTGACGGCACATGTATATATGAAGTTGCTGTGGTGGTACCGGCATGAAAATTGGAGTGAGTTGACTCCATCGGTCAACCGACAAGTTGACCACTTTAAATTTCAAGATGACTGTAAAATCCCCTTATTCGCACAAACTGAAATACGCTGCTATGGCCGGGTTTTGGTTAATTTTTCAAGACAGCCACATCCTTAGTAGAGAGCAGGTATGACATTACGTCTGGCTAATTTGCATACATAACAGCACCTGATCTAAACATTGGGAGGAGCAGGTGAAAATGTCTTGTTCAATCTTGTTAACATATTACAGTTAAGAAACTTAAGGAATGGAACCAATTTAGGCCCATGAGCATTAATAGAGACATTTTACCTGTTCTACTAAGAATGTGGCTGTCTTGAAAAATTGCAGTCATCTTGAAATTTAAAGTGGTCAACTTGTCGGTTGACCGATGGAGTCAACTCATTCCAATTTTCATGCCGGTACCACCACAGCAACTTCATATGTACATGTGCCGTCAAAACGGTGCGATTTATGCAAATTTATGCAGATGTATGCAAATTTGCTCATGTTAACAAATAATTTCAAAAAAACTTGTAATACATTTTTTGTTTGTCTTAATGTAAGTAATAAACTCAGTAATTTTCATGGAGATATCTAAAGGTTAAAAATTTTACCCTATTCACGTGAAAAAAACTTTTTATATTCGTATAAATGGGATATGTTTGGGTGTTTTTCGAAACTTTCCCCTAATGGGATTCTTCGGGGCTTTTTTTTCCCTCACTCAGGACATGCTGAGGATACAAAATCAGTTGAGTTTGCTTCTGTTGCAATTTGTTTAACGTTGACCCCTTTTTTGGCCTAAAATTACTGGACTAATAAACATATACATTACATTACATACATTAATAATTCAACTGTATATTTCCATGACTACATCTTGACTGTTACGTAACAACACTTAGTGCTCCTCCAGACTAAATAAGTAAGCATGCTAAGTGAATGCTTGCTGTGCTTATTGTGCCCTTCGTACAGGATATTGTTTGTCAGCTATTGCCCAATAACATGAACGTCTGTGAATTTCTGCTCTTTTCTTACATTATTGAATTTAGTTTTAATATGTGTGACTGAATTGCTTGTGTGTGTTTGCATTAGCAACACAACACAACACAAATAAAGTATTTTGAACTGAGCACATACAAAAAAGGTTTTGTTTGACTGACAATCCAGGTAAAATTCCTGGTGCAGACGATTTGGTTCTTTTGGCCCAGTAAACAAAAACAAACTCAACAGGATCATCAACATGGCTGGGAAGATAGTTGGCCGTCAACTAAGACCACTAGACAGCCTCTATAACACTGCTGCACAAAGGAAAGCCCTGTCGATAATCAGAGATGAGACTCACCCACTACACAGTGAATTTGAACTACTCCAAAGAAAAAGATCTAAAAGGGCTCCTTTATCCCCAATGCCATTTCCATAATCAACAAGACACAGTAAAGGGGATCTTTAAGTGCAGATGTTACCTGCATGTATTTTTATTATGTGATCATTGTTGACTTGTTTTGTCTTATGTAAGTCTTGCTGGCAAGCGTCTGTGTTCTTTTTATGTAAGTAAGACCAAAGATGAATTTACTGCCTTGGCAGGACAATAAAGTTTTTCTATTCTATTCTGTTCTATTCTATTCATCTCAGTGTAGGTCAAGTGTCACCACACCTTCTTTTCTACCACATGGTGGCACCAATGTGGAAAATTTCAAAATGAATTTTTGGTGGCTTTAGAGTCTGAAGTGAAGAGCACCACCTCAACGTTTTATACCTTCCTGTAAGCCACCCCACCAGAGGTCAAGGATGAAACAGGTTGGCAACATTCAACAAGAAAGACAGCGAAACGCTAATCTTAGCTTGTCCCAGCCTACTACAATCATGAAGCACATTAACACCTCAGAAACCCACAGAGATGGTGATCAGCATTGGCTAAAAGACACACACATCTGTGGCATAATGACAGTGGAGTATAAACTGTGTATTGAAGGACATCAGGATTTTACTGGCTTCAGGCAAACACTCCCTTGGCCCAAAAGTGAATGCATTGTGGACAATAAACAGTTGGTACTACAACAAATCCAGGGTTACACCTCATCTACTCTGTTATTTCACATTAAATCAATCTCAGCTCAGCTCCAGGGCAGATTGGGCCAGTGTTCCCCCAAATCAGAGCTGATGGAAAATCTATGGGAGATCCTTAAGAAAGGCTTTTTATAATTCTTCTGGTAACTGCATATTAGCTGCAGGTTGCTAATCAAAGACAGCATGTGTACTCAGTGTGAAGAGCAAGAATGCTGCATGTTTCTGGGATGTGCTGCTTCCAGCGGTGGTATTAAATGGGACAGAGCATCATAATTATTTCATTCACTTCTTTGCCCTTCCCACCTGCACAGTTTTCTATCCCGACACAAACTGGGAGGAAGGTAACGAGACATAAGTACATATTTCACCACCTGACGAACACAAAGAGGAAGATGCTTACTTGAAGACCACTGAGTCTTCAGTCTGACTTCAGAGCATCTAAAGCACAAAATGTGCTTTAAGGTGGCTGGCATACTAAAAGTATGAATTGTAGGAGCTGAGACAGTCTAAGTGGATCATTTTCATAAAAACATACTATACTTCCATTTAATTGGACTTTGGGGAGATAAAAGGTTGCTCAATTTTATATAACCATTCAGTTCAGTCTTTTTCCATTTCAGGAGAATTCATTGTAAAGCATTTGGTGATCTTCAAGTCGACAGGCACCACCCAGAATATGGAAAGTGCTAGGACCAAAACTTTTTTCAAAAATCCTACAACCACAGACAAAAACAAAAACAAATATGAGTGCCTGCACATCCACACCCCTCTTCACAAATTGTGGATAAAGGTTTTGCCAATATGCCGCTGGTCAGATGGAGCCAGTGAAGTACTCCATACTGAACCTATTAGCCCATGATGCATATTGATTTAGAATGAACCAGAACAGTTACATAGGCCCACATGGTGAGACATGTATGATACTTGGAAGCTCACTTACTCATCCTATTGTGAGTTAATGCTGGAAATGTAGGCTATTTCTGTAATGGTAAAATGCTTGAACATTTTTTAATAAAGCTGCTGAGACTTAAGATTTTCAGATCAAAACATTTGATGTTCTCTTGAAGTCAAGCTTGACTTTTCATTTCCCTGACAACAGACTGAGGCTACTTTAGTGGGTCAATGTTGAACTAGCAGGACCAGCAGACAGATAACAGATAATGCTCCAGATTATCAGATTTGGAAGTAAAGGACTGTGCTGTGGTTGCTGAAAATAAAAACAACTAAAACATAGCTACAAGACAAATACTCTGGCAAACCAGCGCTGTGTCTGAAAACACTCACTCATTTCTCCCTACTCATAGAGGACTATATAGTGAGTTCACTGGCAAAATGAAAACACTTTTTTCAGATGCTACTCTGCCGTGCAGTTAATTACGCGATAACGACGCATAATTAAAACATTTGCAGATCAATCAGACCATGATCATAGATCCATGACGGAAATGTATTATGCTACTTGCTTATTGGTCATAGCCTACACTAGCCTATTTTTTAATGCTGCATTGTGGAATATTGTGAGTCCACTCACTAAACATTCGGACAACACTACAAAATGGCGTATAGTCACTATAGCCAAGTCCAATATTGTGACTAGTGAGTGATTTCGTACACAGCCTAGATCAGTCTGTTTTTATATGTCGCAAAAACTGTTTCTATAGTCACTAATTTACCAAAAATGCTGAAATCTCAGCAACATTTTGCTTAAATTATGTGCTTAGAGGTTAACATTAGATTAGGTGTTAGTCACCACCTGAGATATTAGACTTCCTACTGTATTGTAGATGTGTAGATAGCCTACTTAAGATATTTAGGGTGAGGCTGTTGCCATGACAGCCTTGTCAACCTAGCTAGCTAGGTTAATAACTAGCAACATAGCAAGGGTAAGTTTGCACTTGCCACTTGCACTGGCTTAGTTAGTTGACAGCTTATGAAAATATATGATGTTAGTGTCCATCTTTACTTACAGGTGCAGGTCTTGACTTGAACGATGTAGCCACAGAGGCTTACTAACTGGAAACATCATTAGTTGAAATGAGATGGGACATATACCACCACTGTCATAAAAAGGTTCCATTAAGAAGTAAAAGTGTCATTGTGGAAAATACATGATAGGAATAAAAACACTCTCAGAAAATGCAGTTATTGCATTGAAAATGATGAATGATGAAATAACTTTTTTAGAGTTTTAATAATTTCTTTAGGAGTAGTTGCCTTGTTTAAACATTTAATACACTGTCCTTGTGTGATTTTTAATATTTAACACCCTAAGATAGTCTTACACCTCCTGAGAGTGAAGGGCAGGGATAGCCTATTTGTTGAATATTATGACCACCCGATGGAGGCAAAATATAATAATATTGATAAGCATTCAAATTTTTCTGTTGCACAAAGTCACCACTTCTCATTGTCCCTGAGGGCAAATTTGATTTACTTTTTATTAGGTGCAGCGCTCACACAGGCCAGGAATTATCTCTAGATCTTATCGTGCTGTGCACTTGAGCCACCACACCTCCTTGGAACAACATCACCATGTTTGCACAGTAACTATTTAATTGTGCAAAATACTCATAGCCTAAACTCTAAAGCTTAATTCTGACCAGCACCTGGGAAAATATCCCACATTTTCTAGGCTATTATTCTCCCTGTTACCATTAAGCACTCAACCCATCTGTTTATGCAAAACAGTCACATACAAAACAATTTTCCTCCCTACGTGACAAAGTCTGGCGTGAAATGATAAAGTGAGCCTGTCCAAGTGATTTACAGTGTTTTTGAAAAGACTCAGAGGAGAGCTGCAGCATCCTGTCTCTTCTCTGTCTGATCCGTTCTCCCCACCGTGCCCCCCTGCTATCTGTTGGCCAGAACACAGCCATTTCCTTCTCTTCATTTGTTCCACCACATGACCTTTTCTGTGGCAGTGGGAGGTTACTGTGGCTAAAACGAAACTTAAAAGGTTGAATTTCAAGTGCAATCTCTGCTAGTTGAAAATGAAGGAATAACAAAGAGGCTATGAATGGGATGAAATGTCATTAAATTGTCTTTATTTGTCAAGAATCATTTTGTGGATGCTTCCATGCATATTTAAATGGTTTCAAACATCCAACAAATGAAGGTGACACCCATACATTGTCAAAAATGATTGAAGGCATGACATTAGAACAAATGAGGCTTTTGTGCCCTTGACTGAAAAGAAAAACAACACTGCACAGTGCATTCTCTGTGTTTCATTGATAATAAAATATATATATCTTGTAGAATTTTTGACAGACCTAGAATTCAGAAATGAACATAAGTCCTTGGCATAGCTCGTAACTACTGGAGCGTCATTCATCTTTGCTCAATTAGCCAGGCATCACTGATGCTATGTTTATTTTGGTGGCAGAATTGTCTGCGTTTTTATTTCTGTGCCATCTGCAGATTTACCATGTGCATATCTATGCAGCACTGTGGGGTCAGGAGGGAACTCGCCTGTCAAGCTCCACCATGCATATGTGTCTAGACAGCTCCACTGACTGCAGACGGCAGCGCAGCTCCCTTGCAGCTGCAAAGGAAACCAGCTGAGGCATCCTCAACCTCGTGACCCGTGCTCACATCTGGTCATCACAACAACAACAACAGCCCGCTGACACTGACTACAACAACATCTTCACTCTCTAGAGACATCATGAGGCATGAGAAGGTCTTTGTAGGATTAAATTTATCACAGATAGAGGAAGGTCTGACAGAAAAGCAGAACAAGCGGAACTTATCAACAGCAGAGTAAACAAACAAATATATACAGGTGATGCATAAAGCTATATCATAACAAAAAGTTATCATTGCCCTAGAGCTCCCAGCTCTCTCAAACAATAACAAAGATAACTGCTCAGCTGTTGTATTACAGACTAAACAACACATTTAATTATGAGAGAGAGTCAGAAATGCTCTTTATATTGTGCATTACTCAAATACCGAACAATTTAGTCATCTCCCCTCAGTTTTTTCTCCATAAAAGTGTAATTGAATCAAAATTGATTGATTCAAGTGCCATGAATTTGACTATTTTATCTAGCTTGTCCCCAGTATCATCAGTCCTCTAAATAATGGTGTATATACATTTATACATAACTTATGGCAAGATTCTGCACACTGAATCATTTTAACATTTTAGAGTTTACTCATCTTTCCTCTTGAAGATGATCACCCTCCATTCAAGACAAATCTCTCCAGAACTGACTATCTGACTATTGAAATTGGCTTACTACTTTGAAAGGCAACTTCAGATGGGGACAATTGTATTGAATTGTACTAGAATTGTACTAAAACCTGAAAGTGCAGGGGCTTTAATTAGATATCCATTAAAAGTTTTTCACCAACCAAATCCATAAATTTTAACTCAATGGAGTCGACATGCAGGGAGCAGAATAGGAAATTAGAACCACACAAAGGCCGAGAATTATAGACGCCAAATGTGTCCAGATTTGTTCTCAAAGAGAGGTGACTTGGATTGACAGCTCTAATGATCACTCTGCTGATAAATGATGCAGTGGTTAATTCTTGCATTTCTGTTCACTATGTCAGATTATACTAGATTATTTAAGGATGTGCTTGTTTCTATGTTTTATGTTATTGAAATATATTTTCCTGTAGGTTAACTATATGAATCTAAGAAATCTGCATGTTTGAGACATTTTACTATTTGTTGTAAATAAAAATAGATTCAGTCTCATCCAGATTGTGTTGTCCAGTAGCTACTTATGTTTTCTCTTTAACACAGCTGAAAGTCTGTTCAATTGTAAATCTTTTATCATTTACATATTAGTGTGATGTATTAATTTTATGAGGTTCGTGTTTTGGAAACTTGGTTGTGCTTTAGTCATCTTATCTTAACTAGGGGATGCTGGGATACCTGTATTCAGTTCCTTGTGGATCGCAACATATTGATCTCATAAGATGCCATTCACATTAACAATTTTCCTCACAAGTGAATGATTTACTCTTTAAACCAAATTGTATTTACTTGTACTTATCTTTAATTAGTTCTTTGAAATGATCATCATTGTAATCATCAGAAAATTCATTTCAAGTGACAACAGCCAGGCACTGTCAAAGATAATGTGAGTGATCAACAAAGTGCACTCTGCTGAGAAACTGTTTGTATGCATGGGTAACTGCTTTCTGTTCAGTTTGAGGAGACCGTCTACCCTGAGTGTGAGTGGCTGATGGATGAAAATTAATGGTCTGATGATTCATCTATTGGCAAAAACCTCAAAAGCATCAGTCCTCAATAAGTGCGAACACACCCTGCTGCACACAAGCTCAAATGAACTATGTGTCATTTGGGGACTGCTCTGTGTTTTTGCTCCCACAGATGCTGACTCATGTCAGGATCTCAATGGTAATTTCGAATGTAATAAATGTTATAATTATCCTGGTTTAAAGTTTATTAGCAGTGTTCTCGTTTGATCACCATGGTCACATGTAGGCTGCTCTCTTACACGAAGGGAAGAGCCATTTCATTATCTGAAAACTAATTTAATTCCAGCCCTCTCATGATTTACAGTTTTGTTCAAGTTTCTGTTCCTAACACTATTTTCAAAAATAGTTTGACATTTTATGACCTTTGTTTTAGCTACATTAGTTTTTCTGTCCACCTTACAAATCCATTCATCACTTTCTTTTTTAACTCTATTTTATCCCAAAACTCCTAAAAGGGAAATATCTTACCTCTGTGTGGTTTATTGGGTGGACTAATACGTGATCCTTTTTCTGGTCTGTGATCTAGGGAAAAAATACTGACTCACACAACTTTAATTTTGGTTGGAAGTTTTCTCTAATGCTGAGGTTTTCAACATGGGAGGTGGGCCACAGGGGGGCTCCATAATGTTTCAGGGGATGCTCATTAAATGGAATGGTTACTAGCTAATACTTTAGTTCTTCACAGTTTTTACCACTTTGTGCTCTGACCACCAGTGTCAAAAACAAAAAAGCTTTAGGCCAGACCTCTTCTATGTATTTGGTTTAGTCTCATGTTATGTCATCCAGTAGTTTCAGGCTATCTCTGACTCTATGAGATTAAATGATATGATCATCATCTGATGCAGGAATTGAGCAAAACAAAGCTCCAATGACTCACTCAACATCTCTTTGAGGCTCATCAATATTACACACCACTACTACACATAATATTACAAACTGGAAACTCAAAAGCTGAATTCGCAAACCACAGCACCTTGTAACATTTCACCTTTATTTGAAGGGATAGCAGACGCAGAGGAGTTAGATTTGATCTCAGACAAGGAAACAAGGAATATCTTTTGTTTACATCTACAATGAGTCAGCACCGTTTAAAAAAAAGTTTCTACCCCATTGCACAACAACTGGAGATAAATAGGACATTGCAGAGTATCTAAAATCAAAGATCAAAAGCCATACGTGTCTTACCATGGACTCTAAAGGCCCTAATGTGTGTGCTATTGAGCATAAAGCCCTGCGGTCACAGGAAAGCCCCTGATCTGCCTCCCATTCTGCAAAAACTCAAACAGATTTCAGAGATCATTGCACTTTAAAACACACAATAAATGGATGAAAGAACCCTGCAAAACCCTGGATAAAAAAGAACATCTCCCACCCTCCCTCACGCTGCTTCACTGGGCTCATGGAGCAGCCTTTGTAGAAACAGAGATCCATAAGTCAAACACCAGTTAGAAAGCCATGCGACTCATGAACTGACACGTCATTTGCTCTCTCACCCTCCAAACTCTGCTCGCTCCTCTCAAAAAATGGTCATCTTCGATTTTAAAGCACACCTTACACACATTTTAAAATGATATATAACAATGCATTTCCATTTCCAGTGCAGTCATCTATGGAAATAATTTTACAGCTTGCAGTGTTTTGGCCATAGAGGAAGACCAGTAGAGTATGGAGTAGAAGGCATGGATGGGTGCCCGGGTCCCACAGCTGCATGGTGCTGGGGCACAGACAGCCCTTCTCTCTGGGGCACATTACTCCTTTTATGCCCAACACACTGATGCATTGATCTGAGATCCCTCATCTCCGCTGCACCAACACAGCTCAGGTCAGCACAGACTCCAGCAGGGCTCACTGGACACAATATCTGACAACATCTCACATTCATGTTCTTCTAGCAGCCCTGTCAAAGCACAAGTTTAAACTAAGTTATCACTGTAACTTTTCCTCCTTTCTTCTCTTAAAGATATTTTAATATGCACAAATGAGGGGAACATTAAGCTAAATGCTAATTTGGGTTAGTGATGATTGGTTACCATGAAAAACATCAAAACACCACTGAATGTGACGGTATGATGATGCTGCCTATTGTGCTTTTTCTAAGATGTTCAGACTAAACACAAAGCAAATGTCCATATTTATTCATAAAAACTTGACCTCTTGAGTGTTTTTGCTGTGCAACGTTATTCAACTCAAAACTCATCCATTACAGATGTACTGTAGCAAGTTGTTTTCTTGTCTATAACAACATCTATTGCACGTCTGTCCGTCCTGGGTGAGGGATCCCTCCTCTGTTGCTCACCCTGAGGTTTCTCCGATTTTTCCCTGTTAAAAGGGTTTTCTATAGAGTTTTTCCTCAGTCGATGTGAGGGTCTAAGGGCAGAGGATGTTGTTATGATGCCATGTAAAACCCTTTGAGACAAACTGTTTGTAAAAACGGGCTATACAAATAAAATTGCCTTGCCTTGCCTTGCCAACATACAGTATGCAGACAGTGTGGAGCCAAACAGTTGGATATAACAATGTGATTGTGCCGTTTTATATCTGCAACTATCAGTTATAAGGTGTCCATATCACATTTTAGGATGCCCAGGTCAATGTTGTGTTTGTTTGCTTCACTGTCTCCAAGTACATTGAGATATTTTCTTTGTCAAATATAGATGTGCAGCTGAATCTGGCCCAGAGTTTAGTTACATTAAAGTGATTGTAAACAGGATTTTTTTTTTAGAACAGTTTCACAAATTGTTTTCACTGCCCACAAGTAGTCCAAGAGTAAAATGATCCTGTTTTGAGTTTGTTTTTCTTTTCTCTCATTCTCCTCATCTTTGGATATTTATGAAGTGAAGAGACACAGACACAGGATAAGCATTTAAAGTAGATGCTCAAGTTGACATTCACGAGATGTCTCATGTTTATTTACATTGTTTGCATTGACTTCTTCTAACATAAGCTAACCTTAGCCACCATAGGGTAACTTTGTTGCAAGAACATGAAAGTACAAGTACTACTTTCGAAAGTGGCAATGTCAAAAAGAAAGAGTCACTATACATCTCTCAGGGCCCTGTGCAGACACAGACCATTCAGCTGAGGCCCTCTGTCCCAATAAACACCAGCACACTCTGCAAAATGAACTAAGGTGACACGGTTTGCAACCTTGTCAAACACATAAGAAATAGAAATTATTATTTACAACAGTCTTCCAGAAAATCTATGTTAATTGATGTCTGTTTATAGGTCTTTGTAAAAGTTTATATGCCAAACTATCAAATTTGAAAGTTAGTCAATTCTCCACAGGGCAGGGTTAGCGCAAACTGTTTCCGATTAAAAAGAAAAATCAATCCACCCCCCCCGCCAGTCTTTCTTTCGTTATGTCTCTCTATGAGTGGTCAGTTATTACTCTGCGGGCCCAGAGCTGGCTGATTGATATTCACGGCACTTCTCCGCTGGCTGATACACTGACCGGTTTACAACCTCAGTGGGAGGAAGTCTGTCAATACAAGGCCGGGACTCTTTTATGATTCTGCAAAGTAACTTTTGCGATTCCACTATTTACCACCCTGCATTAGCCAGCACTAACGCCCGAGTGATTAGAACCAGCGAGCTTTGATTTAGCTCGGCAACAACTGAAACTTCCATTTCGTCTTAAACTAATGAAGCTGTCATCTACTCACATTTAGTTAATTCAGATTTACAGACACGCCGAGAGAGAAACATCAACAGAGGATTTGTCTTAGTTTCATGCTGATGTGACAGAAGTGATATAAGATATGAACTCAATTACATAGATAGAGCATATCCTGATCCACATATGTGAACGAAAGACTTTGAAGAAGCAAAACCAAAAAAAAAGGTCGCTGAATTATTACAGGATCCGATGTAGCATCTAGATCAGTGGTTCCTAAACTGGGTGACTTTTGGACAGGTGAAGGGTGACCCGTGATCCACCAACATTTCATAAAATAAAGACAACCTGTACTATATTCCCATATCACCATATGAAAGGACATACCATTTCATTTCATTTTCAAATGCTTAAAAACAAAGAAGAAACTGTGATAATAAAACTCCAATATGCAATGATGCTGCAGCTAGTGACGACGGCTCAAGGTTGGCATAGTAACACAACACACAAAAGTCAAAAGTAATGAGAATGTCAATAATGGGATTTGTCACTATAAACAGAACCCAGGCAGATGCTGATACATCTCAGTCCTGAACAATATCCGAGACAACAAAAGAACTGCACTGTGAGAATTTACTGATCTTTATGGAGAGCGGAAGCTACACAGCCACACCTGAATGACTAATTTGTCAAATAGGAAAAATGGTTGAGAGGCACAAGTTGGACTCACTCTACAGCAGTTTGGATAACACATTCATTGGTTTAAGACCAAAGACCTGCAAAACCTAATGCAGGGTTGTTCTTGCAGCTAATTCTACATCATTTGCATGCAAACACACAAAAATGAGCTGGTGAAGGTGACATATCCTACATAATGAAAAAAAGCACATTAATATCATTAGTATTAGCATTAATTCGTGACGGAACAAGATCCAGCACCTCGCCGGTCGGGGCCGATACCTATTTGATTGGATCCTGAACCTCGATCATCTGTCAATCAAAATCTGTAAATAAACTGCGTCATTTCATTGTATCTGTTTTGTTTCTTTTGTTTTTAAGTTACTCATATAGTAGATCACCTGTTTGCCTACTTTGGATGCATTTTAATCTCCTCATGGACAAATTAACCACTGCCGGTGCCTCGTTGCCGTTGTAAACCTTTCGAGGGAATGCGTAGCTGTGCAATTCACCACCGCTATTCATTTCATTTGCGAAACTTTGTTTATCTTCCTGCTTCATTCTTCTGGGCAGAGTCAACAATGGCAACTGAAGTGGAAAGAGTGTTTTTGTAGTTGAATATGATTTGATGTGGAACAACAAATGCTAAACAATAGGCCTGTAGTGTGAAGGAGAAACCGGGAAAGCTAAATGCAAGAAATTACATTCTGAGTGGACCAATCGTAGCCCTTGCAGTCTGCGTCGCCTCGTCCCATAATTAGAAGTTTTTGGAGGTGCGCATCAGGCGACGGTGTAGGGGTTCGCAGTGCCACAGCAGACTCTGCCAGGGGCCACATGGACGCAGAAGCATACATCAAGCTTTTAGTTTTGAATACACTGACATTATTAGGTCTCCTTAAACTCTATACTGACAAAAATGTTCCAAATGTGTTTAGGCTAATCATTAATAAAAGATCTTCAATACAAAGACATGACAAATCTAAAAAAGATAGCCTAGAACAGCCCCACACTGATGTAAAAACTGTCCCTCTGGTGTCTTTAGGAGTTAAGTCATCAAAGACCTGGGCGGTGCTCAGAGTACACTCTGTGCGTTTTACTGATGCCTCACTGGATCGTTTCAGGAGGATACAGATGAAATGAATTCTCACAGCCATTTGGAGCCATTACCATGCAAGGTTACCAAAGGAGACGTGCCACTAGCAACGGCACATTTAACCATTTCCCAGCGTGCACCTCCCCTCTCGATTGCACGTCACACAACTCATTGCACAGTGGAGTTAAATGAAACCGTGTGATCTGTCAGTTTCACCGGCTGCTATGTTAATGATGATACACAAACAGTTTATCAGAGACGATCACGTGCCACATTCCTGCAGTGAATAACATGTTATACTGATCACACCCTCAAATTCTAACTGGTGACCTGAGACAATCTGATACAGGCTGCCATTGCTAATAGAAAATAATGTTTCTTGCTGATTTAAAATGAATGACAGGATATCTTTGAAGCTCTTCCACCCTCAGGGAAAGTGAAAAGATCTTCCCCCCAGTGTGACCACAAGGTGCTCAGGCCATCTGTGTCATACTACTAGCCTACTATGTCATAATAAAACATTGTAATTAAAAAAAAAAAAAAATTCATTTAAAGCTCTACTGCAGAAGAACTGTCTGTTTGTTTGTTTTTTTGTTTGTTTTTTAGTAAAAGCCAGGACAAGACTTACCTTTGTTCAGTCCGTTGCTTGGCTATTCTGTCTTCTTCTCTTTCTCTGACAACATCTTCTTTGGTCTCTTGTGGTGACTCTGCAATGACAAACATACTGAGAATAGTGATCTAGCTAGCTTCTTAATGCTAGGTGAGAGCGGTATTGATCTGGATGTTGGTGTGGCATGTTGCCATAGAGCAATTTGTGTTTTTGTGAGAGGAAGCCAGGGAGGCAACCGAAGCTACATAGTGCAACACCAGGCCAGCAGGGGAGCGCTATGTCAATGGATGTGGGACATTTTACCTGTTAAAATTCAATGAAACATCAAAATGATTTTTAAATATTTAGGCATTTAAAACAAACACATTTTAACATTAAGTGACATAGCATTGCTTTAATCAGTTCTCATGAAATGCTGTCAATTCTACAATGTATTGTTTTGACATACTGACTGAATGTTTTCAGCATCTGAATATTTATTCCCCTGCCCATCACATGGGTAGAGTTTGTAAGCAGTCTGACTTTTGCATTTAGTCTATGTTCAACTCAGCTATATTTATATGACAGACTATGTTTCAGTATTAGAAATGAATTTGTCACTGAATCAATAAAATACTTTGCCTATTCTTTGTGAGCTCAGCAGCTCCAGTCCACTCCTGTCACCCAGTCATTCAGTGTAATCAAAGGGTTAAATTGTAGTGCTGATTATTATTATTACCACCTTGAAGGTCTTACTGTGCAGTGGTTCATAAATTAAGTTTAAAAAAAGAATAATGATGTGAGACAAAATGTATCACCATGAAATAAGGAATTAGCTAAACACTAAACTTATTATTGCCAAATTGCAGGTTATTTTGTATTTCAGTTCAACAATTCTAATTCAAAAATGTTTTTTTCCCCATCAAAGTCTGTTTATTTCACAACACAATTTTATTTCATGAAGCCACTTATCACAGCAAAGTCTTTATCTGTCAGTTACCACAAACAGACAGGGCTTTTTGATCTCCATACAAATTAAATGAGAACATCCATGGTGCAGACAGAATACAGATTTTATTCAACTCAACTGAAACTGGGGTTTTAGAAATCCTTCAATTCAAAAACAAATATTCAATTATTCAGCAATACTGGGAAAAGAGTAATAATTTACAGGTGAACACTAATGTGTTCCTTTGGAGTAAAAAAAAATGTACCTAAAGACATTGGAAAGCTTTTCTTAATGAAAAGCAAGTGTTTATCTAATAGAAACAGGATGCTGTTCAAGGGGCCTTCTCTCTGCTGAGTCAAGCTGCAGATCTAAGCTGTTGCAGTGCTGCTGCTGCTGCTGCTGCTGCTGCTGCTGCTGCTGCTGCTGCTGCGACGTCCTGTATTTGCACCTTGACACAACTTGAGGCCATGCTGCTTTTTGGCCTCAGGGGGGCAGAAGTGCACCACATCGCCACGTGTTAAACATGCTAAACAGTCACTTCATGTGGCTTTAAGGTGTGTTTGTACCAAATTTTAAATCAGAACATAATTGCAGTAGTTTTCTTTTTTATATAGGATTTGGACCAATATTATAGATTAGCTTCTTATCTGCTTTAGAAAAACTGTGTTTTACACACACCTGTCAATTCACTGACAACATATTTAAAAGGTCAGGTTGAATTGTTTGAGTCTTTGGCTACTACAAACTTCAGTCTGTCAGGTTTACTCAAACTCACTGATAACAACACAAATAGAAAAAAAGGGGGCTGTTTGTTGTAGGTCTGAGTTTGTGGAGCCTGGAGGCAAAGCAGGGGTGAACTCAACGGTAACACTGAACTCTCACTGAACTCCCCCTCAGACTGCACTTGCCTCTTCTGTAGTGAACTGCAGAGCATCTCCAGCCCATTTCATCGCCCACAGGTGCACAGAATGCTTTTGTGTGCGTCGACAGCCACGAAGATTTCACAATGCTGCGTGTCCAAAGGGCCTCAACGAGTCAAGAGGGATCTGAGATACAGTGTGTTTGGTTGGGGTTTTTTTTCCATTTGTTTTCTTTACCGTATAACTCAAAATTCACATAAGCAGCTAAATAATATCATGCAGGACAGTAAATCTATCTACTGTATTTGAGGTGCACACATTTACGTAATTATCCTTGTGCGTTTCAATATACTGGATTCACAAATTTGAGGCAATTAATTAGTTTTCTTTGAGTTACCACCTCCTGGGGGGCTGCTGCTGGAGTTTCCATGTCAGCATCAAAAGGAGTCCCAGCTCCATCAGACCTGTTTAACTGGTGCTGGTTAATTGGACTGCACCGTGTTCCTCCAGCACCATGGGAGGTTGGAAGGGTTTTTAGTTTTTTTAGTTAGTTAGTTTTTTGGGTTGTTTTTTTTTTGCTATTAATACTTTGACAGTTTTGATTAATTTTAGTGGGATTTTTTTTCACAGTTAGCACTTTGCGGACATGTTTAGTGGGTATGACAATATTCAAAAGTTAAGTATTTGGGTAATGTTCTGCAGTTGCACCGGAGGGGTAAATCATAATGAGTGAAAAGGTGACAAAGATGCACAAGGAGGCGGGGGTTACATACATTTCCTTCACAACCATTACATCTACAAGGTAATTCAAATTATGCCTGTGTTGTGAGTGAGACTGACATTTGCCCTTCTCAAGCAGCATAATGAAGCAACTGTAACAAGTTTTCCATTTAACTGAAGACAGTGAGAAATTAAAGGAAAACCCTGAAGAACGAGCGGAGAGCAGAATGGCACCGCCCCCGTCTGTAGGGCAGGAGGGGTCAACGATGCTTTGACCAGCATGACAATGATGTGAATCACATGCTGTGGCCTTCACAGTCACCACATTTCAAGACAGTGGAACTTTTGAGATTTTGGACTGATGTGCTAGAAATGAAGGATGAAGGACGTGAAAATGAAGGAATATCTGTATATAACATTCATCACTGCAGCTGGGTTTACGGAGACGGAAGAATCAATGCCGTAGAGCATTGAAGCTGCGACACAAGGGTGGTGGCCCAACAAGACACTTTACATTGATTTGTCCTTAACTGTCTCACTTATCTGTGCATCAGAATAAAAAATGGATCCATTTTAACTTTGTTTTGAGAGAGACACAAAAGTTATAACAGAGCAAAAAGTTATCAGTTATGGGCTTATTTGTGTCTTATTTGTCCTATTGCTTTGACTCCATTTATTGTTTTCATATGTTCTAGGCTACTGATGTTGATTTGAGATGTCCTGCAATTTTAATATATATCTGTGTTTGTGATACCTAGTTTCATTTTATTCATAAACCACATCGGCAATTAAGTTTACTATTATCACTATTATCATTATGGGTTGTAATTCTAATGGTTATGGTACACACTCTACCAGGGGAGCCACCAGGACATCACAAGACGTCCATTTTATTTCATCCATGCATTGTCTATACCTCCAGAATGGATGCTCTCTACCTTTCTTTTCACTCTGAAAAACAACCTTGCAAGGTCGGGGCCGCAGCTCTCGTCTCTGCACACGGCGACACAAACATTCCCCGTAACCCGTAGGCTACTCTCTTGTTTATGGCAGATTACATTTCTCAAATATACACATCGTAACATCGTATATGATATATAATGTTATCTACCACTCTATCGATTGCTTTCTCGTCAGCTTCATTGTAAACTATTGCACATGGTCAAGAGGAGGGTTAGCAAAATAGCGGAAAAGCGACTGGACTTTATGGACTTGATATTAAGTTGACTATGACTCAATGTCTGTTGTAATGGTTGGAAAAATGGTAATGTAAGTAACAGAGTTATACATTCCTACCTTCTCTGAGAGGAAACATAATTTGATTGACAGACTTCATGTAGTATGTATAGCTCATCGTCAGCAATTAGGAGTTTCACACTAAAGGCATGTTACACAATACCCTTACATTAAAAACAGCTATGTTCAATTACAACCATTTGTCCACGATTTCAAGAGGCTGTGTTTCACTACAGGCTATATAAGACTTTTTATGACAGTGTGGTCTCTGCAGAGGAAAACCAAGAATAGAAACCTATGGCAGAGTTATGCTGAGGACAATGTTATGTCATAAGACTCTTTGAATGAATGAATAGCATTAATAGTCCAGCGCTTGCAGGCATACAAAACAGCTGCAGGAGAGAGGGAAGGCTTTCAATCAGCCCACTTTTGTGCTCACACAGTTCTGAGAAGAGATGAAGTGAGTGGTACTGTATGGGTTTGGGTTGAGTCGTGCAGCAGCTTTAAAAGAAAAAAAAATGGCAGGAATAACAACAGTTGCTAGGCTTTCATACAGAAATGACGCTAAGTAATTCCACAAAATAAAAGCACAAGGCCTATCTCAGTGGGACAGAGACACTCTCCACCTTCCCTCTGCCGAGATACAAGAAACTTAGTCGTCCCTCAGAAACCGCTGTTGCTTTTGTTTTGTTAGCGACTTGAAACACACTGCAATTACTGAAAGGCATTTTCATAGACAACACAGCACACACACTGTATGGTCGGCTAAACCCTGAAGTCAGACCATGGAGTTTGTTCTAAATGAGCTCAATTTGGCCTCTATTGAGCAGGTTAGCACAGCATTGTATCACACAGTAGAATTGAACAATTGATTTGAAATCCTCTCATGAAACATGAAATGCCTCCACGGTTAGTTATTAGCTTATCAGTTGATTTCTGCTGCAGGTAGGCACTGTTAGCAGCATCGAGAGGAGCAATTATTTGAGCAAAACTAGTAGAACAGACTTAATTAGAGGGAGTAGAAAGAAAACAGAAAAGAAGGAGAAGGGACCATTAACAGTGGATGGATGCTGAAATAGTGTCAAATGGCCTTCCTAGTCAGAGTGTGACATGTTCCCAACACGTAGACAGACCTCTGTGTACAAATGACATGCACACAGAGTAAATGCTGATGTAACGCTGTGTAAAACACAGTAATCGTGTTTAACTTCTGCTATCTATGTTTACCGATATGGTTCACAGTGCACAGGGCGTTTTAGTGAGTGAAAGTGTTTACAGTTTTGCAAAAAAAAAAAAAAAAAAGGTGATAAGAGATCTGCCACTAGAAATTCAGAAAAACTGTAAAAGAGAACCAATCACACCAATCAAACCACAGACTAAGGACAACCATGAGTGCACCACACAGAGATCATATGACTGGAGGTTAGCAGCATCCACCTAGTTCCTTCAATAAAAAGTCGATGAGAATTTTTATTTGGCTTTTGCACTGCTGCAGAAAATGAGCTCCATGACAAACAAGTTTATGAGCCTTACAAGTTTTGCTCAGTGCAATAAGCTTCACTCATGAACACCACTTCATGATTTTGTTATGTCTAAATACCAGAATGCTATAGGCTATAAAAAAAAAGTGTTAATCTCTTTCTCCAGAGTTGGTGATAGTTTCACCATTTTCCAAAAGCACAAGAGTATTGATTGAGTAGTGATATTGTAATCCCATTAGATTGCAGCTGTTCTGGGACATTAACAAATAACAACGGTCAATTTATTCATGAAACAGGATGTGGCTTTGGTTGAAGCACAGATTAAAAAAAATGCAGTGACAGAAATGTGATGGTTTCTTCTTTTATCATGAATTGGCTGATCGAAATGTACTCAATCTGATATTTATATACTATCAGAGCTCTATAGTACACACTTTTTTCAAAACCTGTTGTTCCTCTTTTATGCTTGTAAAAAATGTTTTAAAAGCATGCATCAAATTTGTTAAAATGTACATACTGTATTCATGTTGGTTTTATGCCATTCGAAATGCACCTTTTTTTAACAGAAAAAATACTGTAACAGCTTTTGTTAGAAACAACAAGGATTCACAGATTTAAAAAGTTGTACAATATCATTGAGTTCAGTGATATTGTAATCCCATCAGATTGCAGCCATTCAACTGTCAACTCACTTTTGAAATGGGATGTGGATTAAAACTACATGGGACAGGAATTTCTGTGGTTTCTTTTTTTTCATTGGTCCATCACAATTTTCAAAATCTGATATTTCACATTTGAGTTGCAAAAAATACGCAAAATGTTGATTTGACTTAAAAAAAAAAACTTTTATCAAAAAAATAAAAACAAATTGCTGTGCGTGACTTAGCCAAACTGCAATTTCACTTACATTACAATTAATTCTCCAGCCCTATTTAATAAAGTGCCAGTGGTCATTGACAATACACAGGCGTATTGTACAGAGGTCGGGTCAATCAGACTGTACAGTGGCCCTTTGAAGTTAAACTTTTGAATCAAACGCTCTTCATTTGTACACTTTTTTTTTTATTAGTGAACCGTGATTTTTTTCTTTACCAAAAGAGTATTTTACTCCCAGAATGTTCATGGTAGAATGATAAGGATAAGACAAGTCTCTGTATTTGCTATTGCTTAGTGAGGGTCAGGTGTCATGGTGCAGGTTTAGCAAAACCGAGCTCGGAGCTGCCTTGATTGACAAAGATAATTTAGAAACCGTTTTCAAGAATAATTTCCCAATTTTTGAGTTTAGTTCCTTACAAAAGACCACACTGGAAATTCATATAAGGAACTAGGAAGGAGGTCAGCGACAGCACAACATGAGACGAATATGCAAAGACAAATAACAGTTTCTAAACACGCCAAGCATCTAAAAACAGTTTCAGCTTCAGTCTTTGTTGATTTACACATAAAGAATCTCCCAAAGTGTTTATAGGAGGAGGAGGAGGAGGAGTGAGAAGTGAGGCATTCAGTTGACGAAATCAAGTCAAAGTCAAATACTAAATTTGCCGATTGCTGCTATCAGGGAGAGTCCCCTTGCCCAGTTCAGTTCCTGATTGGGTAAGTGAATTAGAGGCCATGTGCCTCTGTTCCTCTTTCTCTCTGCCTTATTAGCAGACACCGACACATCAGCAGAGAGCGTCTGGTCCTGACAAGCTGCTGCTCAGGTAAGAAAGGGTGTATATTCACTCTGCGGAGTCAGGCTAACAGATGTTTTTGCGATTTTGTGATCTGTGATCTGCTGTCGTCAAAGTTTGATGTTTACAACATATATAGACTGCAGGATTAAACAGTCCTGAAGTTTTGAGTCTGACTTGTTGAGCCAGAGGGTTGGGCTTTCTCACCCTCTGTTTCAGTTGCAGTGGATGTATGGATAAGCTTTATTTGCATGAGCTGAGGGAGAAAGCAGTGAAATTTTGCACACACAAAAAAAGCTACAGTTTATTGAATCGACTTTGGGTATTATACGCTGTGTAAATTGTGATAGAATGCTCCAACAGAGATAAGACAGATTCATTAAGGCACTCGCTTTTAACAGCTAATATTCTATGCATTGTCAGTGTCATATTATATATTTAGATGTGATATAGCTACCTATATGAGAAGCTGATGTTTTTGATGCATGTAGTCTGAGATGGGCCCGGGTGTTTTTTTTTGGTTTTCTCTCTTTGATAAGCAGCTGTCTTACTCAATTTTTACACACAGTTATGCTGAGAAGATAACATGACCTATATCTAAAATACAGAAAAGTAAACACTTTGACCTCGGCTACATCTCTGACCCACTTAGAAAGTGCCTTAAGAGAGCTGCTGCCCACTGTTAGTCACATGTCATAGATTCTAGTCATACTAGTTACTATTCAATTTTGCTGTGGGCTGTGCAATGTACTAAAGATGACCAGCAACAAAAGAAATAAAAGAGGATACGACAGAGTAGAAGTGGTTTGATTTGAGCATGTGACAGCTGAGTTAAAGACATAGCATATGTTAATACTTTAATATCACACTGGTGTCTTATAATATAAATCAGTTGAATGAGATAAAATGAATTAACAGATTTAAGTTAACCGAGTTACTTGAAGAGCATTGTCCAACCTTTAACATTTTCGAAAATGCACGCTTAATATAAACCCATATAAACATGGCGGACTTTGCTTTTAGTCTCAGCCTAATTTAATAAAGCTTTCCTCCTTATCAGGGTCATGTGACAGTCAGTTCTTTCACAGGCTTCAGCTGAAGCAGGATCCCCATCCCAAAGGAGTGGTGGAAAATTTCTGAAATACTTTGGTCCATTGCTGTATAATACTTCTGCACATCCACTTAAACTGGATTTGAATTCAGGACTTGAACTTGCTTTGAAGTATTTATACATTGTTGTACTTGTATTTAGTTTAGTAAACAAAAACAAAAAACTATCAGACTATTACCCCCACTACTGACTGAAGAACTTCACAGTTTATTTAAATAATTATATACATATGCGGTTGATGGGGTAGATTATCTGTAGCATGGAGAATAGTAAATGTTGGCATCACTTCAAACAGACATAGCAGTGCTTTTAGATGCCCCTGGCAAAAGTAATAAATGTTATGACATACGTATTTTAGCAAAGAATAAGGAAGTGGGCAACTTGTAATAAAAAGTGACACTTCCTCTAAATGAGGAAGTTTAATTTATTGCACTAGAGGTGCTCCTCGCAGAAAAGCAAACCTATTAACCACATAAAAGCAGAATCCATCCCCAATCCATGCGGCCAGGTTCATAAAAAAAAAGGCAAGACTGCTGCTGCTGACCAATTCATTCTTTTTCTTTATCTCACAACAGTCAAGATGTCTCTGTGCTGTTGGCTCATTCTGGTGGTGCTCATCTCTACGACCACAGGCAAAAACCCTGGAGTAAAGGTCAAGCTGACAGAAAAAGGCCTTGAATATGGTAAGGGTTGTTGCAGACCTTTCCTCTGCCAGTTGGCCTGTCTATAAATTGCCTCAAATCTCTCATCATCTGAATTCTTCTGGTTTTGTCAGGCAGACAACTGGGCATGGCCTCCATCGAGCAGAAACTCAAAAGCGTCAAAATCCCGGACATGTCAGGAAAACAGAAAGTGTCTCCCATCGGCAAAGTCAAGTACAGTTTGTCAAAGTAAGACAGCTCTATTTTCAGATCGCCAATGATTTTGACGGTGAAGACTATGGTTTTTTAACCAAACTTTTTCTTTACTCCAGTATCAAAATGGTGAGCGTGAGACTACCACAGTCTGCACTGGCTCTTGTCCCTGGGACTGGCGTCAGACTGTCCATTGGTAATGCCAACCTCAGTCTGCGTGGAAACTGGAGGGTCAAGTATCTCAGAATAATGTGAGTAGAGAAAAAACCCCTCCTCACTGTGAATTTAAAATCATTTTGTGATATTTCTGCTGCAGCTGTGCCTCCCTTCTTTCTCCACAGAAAGGACAGCGGCTCATTTGATTTGAATGTGAATGGACTCACGATCGGCACGAGCATTGACATCAAGAGTGACACGACAGGCCGACCCACAGTCAGTGCTGTCAACTGCGTAGCCAATGTCGGCAGCGTGAGCGTCAAATTCCACGGGGGAGCCAGGTAAAATAAGCCCTGCAGTGCATTTTATAGTACATTTGAATCCATGTGAGGAAATGTAAGTGTCAGCTTGCCATATTGATGTGCTGTGCACTTCCCTAATGTCTGTGGTTGTCATTTCTTTCAGCTGGTTGTACAATCTCTTCAAAAAATACATTAACAGAGCTCTGCAAAAGACACTGCAGAAACAGGTAAGGGGAACTGGCCTTATGTCCATTGTTTCTGATGACCACCCCAACCCCTGTGGGCATCTTATTTCACCACTAGGGGTCCTCCTAGAGACTGTTAAAACACAGGGTGGCGTTGAGTTTATTATGAATGGCATCATGATTCATGACTGAACATCCTAAGCATGTCTAGTGAGAATTAATGAAAAAATACAAATCTTGGTATTGAAAATATAAGTGATACACCAGCAAAATGTACTTGATATTATCAAAACTAAAAGTACTGAATGGCTGCTCCTGTGCATAAGTAATAATCAGACTGATATTACCGATGCATGCCTGTAAGCTGCATGGACTGATACAGAGTTTCTCTCTTCTTTGTTGTTGCAGATGTGCCCTCTGGTGGCTAACGCAATATCTGATCTGAACCCTCAGCTGAAAACTCTCAATGGTAAAAAGTCTATGTAAACATCCATAAAATATATCTAGCTGTTTCGCGGATGCACTGAATGTGTGAGTGACTTTCTACTTCATTGCAGTTCTGGCCAAGGTGGACAAGTTTGCAGAGATTGAATACTCCATGGTGGCATCGCCTACAGTTTCAAAGACATCTATAGATTTGAGCTTGAAGGTAGAGAGTTTTGCTTTTCGATGCTTCTGCTTCTCCTTTTACTTTTTGAATCTGAAAGTTAAATGAGATGATAGATAGTCGTTGTTCATTTTTGCTTTTGTCTCCTCATCTTCTGTCCTTCAGGGTGAATTTTACAACATTGGGAGCCATCAGGAGCCTCCGTTCACCACCGCGCCCTTTTCGCTGCCGCCTCAGATCAACAACATGTTGTACATTGGCATGTCCACCTTCACTATCAACTCCGCAGGCTTTGTCTACAACAGAGCGGGAGTCCTCAGCCTGAACATCACAGACGATATGGTCAGTGTTGGGGGAAGCTGCCTCTTACTTTACAATGGAAGAGGTTGAATAACAGCAAAGCTACCGTAGGGAGAAAGCAAGTTTTCAAGTCCCCCTCCCGCGACCCTTTTTGGTCATTGTAAAACCAGCAAGCAAGCAACCAGCATTAGCAATGCACCTCTGCAGGGTGGGCAGCTCCAGTCTCCCTGAAACTGCCAGTTTGCGTCTGCCATTGGTTCACAGCAGTTTGAAGGCAGAAAAACTCAGAAATGCAATTTTGCACTTCCTTTTCTGCTGATGTGTCCTCTAACACAAGAAAAATGCCACAGGAACATGTGAAAAGCACGAAAAACACGATTTTCATGGGAGGGGGTCTTTAACAAAAGGCATTTTTTTCACTCCACTACGTAAAGAAAATTATCAAGTTTATGAAAATGATCATGTTCAAATAAAAAAACTCCAACCATGGCTTTTGTACACACAGCGTCATGAATGAACATGTCTGAACATGTCTTGACAGTGGTCAGGGTGAAAGAAAAATAGGGACAGGGTGGTCAAAGGGAGTTCAATTACAAACTGTGTAAAAATGTAAATTTAGCTACACTACTAATTTAGTAGTGTATGCAGTTAACAGCTCCCCAACATGAGCAGCACCCTCTTGATTTCTTACTAAATCTACTTTCCTGACCTCCATCCTTTTCCCACTCTTTCACAACAGATCCCGAAAGGCTCTCCCATCCGACTCAACACCAGGACATTTGGGACCTTCATCCCACAGGTGACAACACATTCCAGTGACCAGACAGGAAACAACACCTTCACTGGCAATGTCATCTTACCTAAGGTCTATTTGTATTTTCAGATTGCCAGACAATTCCCAGGTCTGATGGTGAAACTGCTGGTGAAGACGACCAAAACCCCCGGCATCAGCTTCCAACCCAACAACGTGACGGTTCAGACCGTTGGCACGGTGACGGCCTTCGCTATCCAACCCAACGGCACGCTCAGCCCTCTCTTTGTCCTTAACTTGGTGGGTTGAACAGCTGGCACGATGACAAATGTGTGTGTGATTTAAAGAAAAACACTGACACTTACTCACCATTATTTATCTCACATTACAGGACACCAGTGTCAGCGCCAGAGTGTTCGTCAGTGGAATGAGGCTGGCTGGAGCCGTCTCGCTCAACAAGTGAGTTACTTAAAAATCAGGACTTATTCTCAGGAGAAAAATGGGGCCAAAAGGTCCCTGTAGAGACGAACATGGCGGTCTAATTTTGTCTCATTTGCACAGGATTGGGCTGACCCTGGCGACAAGTTACGTGGGAGAGTTTCAGGTGAGAGATGCATATTTAACAAGAGTCCCATTGTGCACCGTCGCTACCAGCTACCACGAACTAACCCCAGTCCTCACCTCCAGGTCAGATCCCTTGACAGCATCCTGCAAATGGTCCTCAGAGTGGTCGTCATACCTCAGCTGAATGGTGAGTTTCTAGCTTGTACTAGGCGCTATTATCAATGCTCAGGCTGTTGCATGCAGATCAGCTCCGAGTTCAGGGGTCATTTTTTAATTTCAAATCCAACCAATTACCTTTTTTTCCCCAGCAGACTATACCAGTCCATTCAAACCCCTCTTGTCTGAGCTCCCATTCCTTTAGTTTTCAATGTGTTCAATTGAATTGGAGGTTACATCAAATGGCATTTAACACTCTTCATTATAAAGTTACAACATTTTACTCTTTCTAGCATCACAGCTCCAGAGATGACGATGTCAGTTAGTCCAGCACTTTGTACAAAAAGGCATGGCTAAAATTTCTGTTCAAATGTGAAATGATGTGTCCCGATGTCTCTGGTGATTTGCTAAAATGTGCGATGTACTCACTTGTGTTATCAATCCCACAAAATTAATGTAATAATAATGGCTGCCATATTGAATTTCTGTGATTATTTCATGTAAATGTGTTAATTTTGCTCCACAGTTCAACTTGCAAAGGGATACCCACTTCCTGCGATTGGAAAGATGAAGCTTGTGAACACTCAGCTTCAGGTCCTGAAGGTTAGAGACGTTTTCTTTGTAAATGTGGCTCGACAAAACAGGAAACACCTTCAACATTTAACTGGTTAACTGAATTGGTAATCTCAGAGCTGTTATTTACTGCTGTTGCTTTGCTTTATTTTTCTCCAGGACTACATGCTGATTGGGACAGATGTTCAGTTTACACCTTAAACCTCCCTGCAGTGAAGCACAATCACAGCAAGAGTGCAGAACTTATCAGAAATTGACTAATGTGCAAGTATTAGTTCTTCTCCAAGCCTGAAATGTGCACAACTCCAGTTTGCATTTGGATCTCACCTCAGATTTTTTTTAAAAAGTCATTTTTGTGTATTTTATATTTTGCATTTTTCTTTTAAATTCGAACTGTGTGCAGCTTTTCTACATATAAAATGTAGATGAGAGCAGTGAACCTCTCCACGAGGGTTATACTGCAGCCCTGTCATAACAGGCGACAGTCTGCAGGATGGGGGTTTGCTGCTGTCACCATAATCATCTTTTTTGAAATAACGTGCTCCTTCCAAAGCAGATCACAGCACTTTCTGCTGCTGACTTTAGGCAAATTCTTTCCCAAAGTTTTCCGACTTTGCAGCTCACGCAGCGATTGTACACAAATGTGCTGACCCAGTGACATTTTTAAACCAGTTTGGAAAATCTCCATGACATCACTCAGGCACCACCACGGCAAAAACAGACAACATTGTTTTAATTTGAATCCAAATAGGTCTCAGTATCTTAAACAGTAATATGTACAAACAGATAGTTGGTACCGGTGGTATAAATAACACGTTGCAGTTTTTTGCGGCCTTTAAAAGCAGCCTCAGTGTGTCTTCAGAGTCAGACAAGAGAAGAAGAATGAAGAGTAAGAGTTTGTTTTCCTGTGGTGTCACCTGTGTTCATCAATGGCAGGTTTTGATCATGCTGCTGTCCGAGGTCACGTGTTCATCGGCCTGGTGGCGTGTGGGCGGAGTCTCGTCGCGCTTCACTGAGCTTCTCAGGGAGCTGTGAACGAGGGCTCGACCTCTCAGGCTCTGGGAGTTTGCCGACGATATCTGCAATAAAGAAACGAGACATCAAACAATCAAAGACTGAATGATGAAATCTCTGAAAGCAGCATGTAACGCCTTCATTGTGCAACTGTGATGATTGTTGAAATGAAGCCGTCCGGCTGCGAGTGTCAGAAAACACTTTCTTTTCATGCTGTAATCTTTTATCTTGCCCTTTGAATTTAAACATGAGTTTTATATGACTTTATTAAAAGGCATGCCCATATGTGAACATCTGGACATTTTTATTTCTAGGAATAAAGATATTTCCAAACTTGTCATATCTATCTCATACTGATATCTGGCAGCATTTTCACATTCGTAAAGTGTGACAACAACATATTAACATAAACATACACTAATCAGCCATAGGATTAAAGAAAGGTGATGAGCTTTAATGTTGTGACTGATTTGTGAACCATTAAGCTGTTGTAAAAAACAAATGAAGGTAAAAAAATCAAATTACTAATGATTTAGAACTTTTTTTTTTTTTTTTAAAGCCATGGATACAGACCAATCATCTAACATATCAAGACAAGTCACCTGTTTTAATGTTAAAACATGTGCTGCTATTTTGGTGATGTAATTATCTATTGAGAGTTGAATGCTCTGTGTGTGGGTGCATTGGATCAGATTCAATTACCAGTGACGAAACAAACCAACGACTGTCATTAGATTCTGATTCATATGTTCCTGAATCACTTGTTTGTACCGAGCCAGGTGAAATAACCAATGATGTTCCCAGTTTGTCGGAAAATAAGTGTTAAAAATCTTTGTTTTCCCACAGTCGTGCGGTTTCAAAACAACCTAAAAATGTCTTTTACATTTCAGGACAGCAACTGCTTTGTCCTTCACTACTAATTATCTGTGACAATTTTATATCCATCAATGATATCAAAACAAGTCCCACCTTCACCAGCACATAGTCTCCTGGGTTGATCGGTGCCGTCGTGGATCCTGCGGACTGAACAGCAACGTCTTCCTTGGGGAAAATCACTTTCATGTTGCCATCAGTTCTCCCACACAGGTCCTTGGCTGATCTCTTGCTCTCCTGCATCAAAATGACACCCAGAGATGAGTGGTGTTGCCTGGTAACACGTAACGGTGACACAGTGAAGTGGCACAGGATGACAACTTTTATTCTTCTGCTCCTGTTTAGGGATGACAAATAGCTGCAATATTCTTTTGTCCAACTAGCACGTTAGATGTATTCAAGAGTGACCATAACACTGCTGATAAGTCACCACTGAGCTATGTGTGCTGGTCAAGAGCACGGTACTCACTCCCTCCACCAGGATGAGTTGTGTGCTGCCGATGAGAGCAGCGTTCACCCTGGCAGCCTCCTCCCTGAACACACCGATACACTCCTCCAGCCTCCGCCGTTTCACCTCTGCTGGCACGTCATCCTGTAGCCGATGGTAGGCGTGGGTTTTCTGGATAACATGAGGGTGAATGGGGTTTTGGTAACTTGGTACAACACATTTCAAATGAAACGTACATGCACGCTAAAGAACCAACAAGAGCTCACCTTCCTCATGCTGTAGGCGAAAAGGAACCCCACGTTGTAGCCCACCTCTCTGATCAGAGACAGAGTCTGATGGTGGTCGTCCTCCGTCTCACTGCAGAAGCCTGAGATGAAGTCGCTGCTGAGGCTCGCCTCTGATGCATAGACACAAATGATGTTAAACACACACTTTAATGTTTATGGACCAGTCCATCTGCAGTGTGCAAGTGGATTTGTCACTTCCTCTTAAGCATTTGGGATGAGGTTTTGAATTTTAGACATTATCTTGTCCCCAGTTGGTCTGTCAGCTGCCAGCAGAACTCTTTAATTGCAAAATACTTTTCAATATTAAAAAGGTATTCAAAGGCCTGAATAGAGCTATGGCATTGGTGTTGTAAGATAAAAGAGGGATCTTTTCAGGGAGCCTTAGCATATGTCATTGAGTATTCCTGGGTAATACAAGGATCGCAGTTTCAGTAGTCAAATCAGCTGCATTTTCAATATACAGGAAGATATGTTTCCATATCTGCACTGGCTTTTCAGTCATGTAACCTTAGTGTGGTTGAGGGAAACTCATGACAAGTTATGTACAGATTACTCACTATGTATGATTGCAAGACAGCTGGAATGTTATCATTCAGAATGATAATAATGAAAAACCTAATTACCATGACCCACCTGGGATGATTTTCTTAATGTTCTGCACAAGATCAAGGTAAGCCTCTCTTGTATAACTGTAATTTTTGAGAAAAGAAAAACACATTGAGAACACTTTCAAATAAGCCCTAACAAACTGCTTTGTACACTGGATAGTCTCTTACCCACGGCGCATTGCTTTCAGGACCTGGCTGCTCCCGCTCTGAGCTGGAAGGTGAATCTGGTTGCAGATGTTCCTTCGCTCTGCAATCAGATGCAAAACCTGTGAACACAGAGTGGCCAGCCAAGTCAATATGGGACTTTTGTGCATGTAATACTTTGTTCAACATTTATATCTGTCACCCGGGAGATTGAAAATCAACACTTAACACAGATTGTGTAACTTTGAGTATGATGTGTTTTCAGTAGCTGCTCTGTTGACAGAATTTAAATAGTACCTCGTCAGGAAAATCTTTGGGGTGAGGGGAGGTGAATCTTATCCTCATGTCGGGATCGATGCGTGACACTCGGTCCAGTAGGTCAGAGAAGCGCAGACCTCCCTGTTTGGTACGATAAACCGTCTTAAAGCCCCGGCTGAGCTGGGTCGGGTCTGAGCTGCAGAACTGTTCTTCTGACGTGTCTCTGTAGCTGTTCACGTTCTGACCCAGCAACGTCACCTCCTTCACACCCTGAGGAAAACATCCACCACACAGAAACCAGTCAGAGAGACTGCAAACTACTACCTCAGTGATGTTCCTATTCATTTTTAACACTGAATTCACTGAGGTTAAACTAAAAGGGTAATTTCTGCCAGAAGCAGCTGTTCAGACAAAATTTTATTTCAGAGGACAATGAATTTCAAATAACTATTTTGTATGCGTTGACTGGAAAAAATACTGTTGTCAAACTGTGTCAACTGTACAAAAATAAAATCCCTCAGGCATAAGAATAGCTAAGCTGCCATCTAGTCCTCATACTGCTGACATGAAAATGACATCGACATACGCATCGAGCCTGTAACTTGCCTGGTCAGAGAGCATACGAACTTCCTCGAGAATGGAGCTGACAGGTCGACTCCTCTCTCTGCCCCGTGTGAAGGGAACAATGCAGTAACTGCACATGTTGTCACAGCCTCGCATGATGGAGCTGCCGGGGCAGAAGAGACACAAAATCATCAAAAGTTGCACACAGTGGTGCTGCAGAAAATGAAACTAACAGGAGGCAGTGGTGGTGGAGAGGAGGACAGATAACACCCTCTGAGAGTTACAGGGATGTAACATATCCATACTCACACAAAGGCACTGTTTCCCTGAGGAGCATGGTGTACAGGCATGACGTCGGCGTAGGTCTCCTCTAACGACAGCAGCACATTGCTCGCCTGCTGACCTCCATCAGCCACGGTCAAGAGGCGGGGAAGGTCCCGGTAGGCGTCCGGTCCAGCCAGGACATCGACCAGCTTCTCCCGCTCCAGCAGCTCCGTCTTTAGCCTCTCTGCCATGCAACCTGCAGAGATGCATCGTTCATATTGCTTAGAGGCTTTCAACTTTAAGACGTTCACATGCATGTGCGTTATTGAACACACCAACCTAAAATCCCAATTTTCATTGGCGTGCTTGTCTTTAGCCGTTTTCTTTTCATCGCTGTTAGTTGTTGTAGTCTGTTCCAGATTGTTTGTTCGGCCTTTTCTCTGTGAGGAGACAAGTGTGGGCCATTTACTGTATTATTGTTCATGAGATTGAAAGATGGTGATCATTAGTCATTTGTTCATCATTCTTACCTGATGGAGCATGTAACCAAAAGGACAACGTCAGCCTACAAGCACAAAAACATTTTAATTCAACAGCACTGACATAGCCTAATTCATCTTTATAATGGTAAAATAAATACAGAGCTTAGTTGTACCTCATTCAAGTCAACTGTGCGTAGATATCCTTTCCCCTGAAGTATGGACCAGGCTATCTCTGTGTCATTTACATTCATTTGACATCCATAGGTTTCAAAATACACTGGAGCAAAAACACACAGAAGAAAAAAAAAAAAAAAACACCAGCTCAGAATTTCCACTTGAATATAATGAACTTTGTCAATATGTTTCAATCCCCTACTGACCTTTCCTTGAATTCCCCATGTCCAAGTCCTCAGAGAGGTATGCGTGTCTGTCTGAGGACTCCTCATCTGCCACAGGAGTCTTAGTGACTGAAACCCCTTTGATGAAATCCTGAAAGCTCGGACCAGAGGACAACTGGGTCTTGAACCTGTCCACATTTGTTGTTGTTGTTGTGCTCCTCTGTCTTGCAGGGACACCGACTTTAGCAACATTTAAACAATGTCTCAGTTGGACACACCTGACAGGTATCCAGTGTTGATGGAGAGTAAACAAGGGTTTTAAAGTCCTGAACATTTCCATGTTGAAGTAAATGTAGCAACAAGAGCAAAGACTGGACGGAGGCTCTACCTGGGCGACCTAGTGGGGTTACTTACTACAGCGCTACGTCGTTACTGACATTTTGTCCTGTGTTTTTCTTTCTTAATAAGTTAGGCTACAGCATGTGAACGAGCTACACGAGCTAAATGTCATCCACGCACTGTTCAATGGGGCCGAAGATGTTTTAAAGTCAAGAGGAATATCTCCGCATTCAAACGTAACGCTACACAAACCCGGAAATAAATCAACACTCGACGTCTTTCTATGCATCAGCAACAATGTGGCTTAAACATGGAAGAAAATGTGTTTTTTTGTGTCTTTCAGAGATAAAATAGACGTAGTGACGTTTCCGGAAACTATTCCGTATCCTAATTCAGACTATTTACCTCTAAACTACCCCATTAAATCGTTGAAAAAGCATCCTTTGGGGGATTTGTGGAAACCTGCTCCGCGAAAATGAAAGTTAGCGACAGGGAATCATCTTGCATCCCGACTTGTCCGCTAGCATTTGTTGCCCCCTGGTACGTCAAACTTCACCGTCCGTCTACAAAAAAAGGAAAGCCCTTGAGTGGAAACAAGGTTCCGGGTGCCGCAAGCTTCCAAATGACCGTAATAGCAAAGTCCTAAAAACGTCTCTCTCTGGTAATAGCCACAATATGAATGAATCTCTACTGGTCAGACCACACCTATCCTAATGTACATCCTAATGTCTTTTCAGAGGAAAGGCTTGGCATAAACCCTTGATGCAGCGCAACTTGTTTCCTTGAAACACAACTGTTGTTTTTTGTTGGTTTTTTAATGGTTTGTGAGCCATTGATTTAAATATAATGTCTTGTTTTTCAAAGCAGCAATAAGCTGTGCCATTTCATACTATAATAGGCCTAGTCCTTTTTTTGTATAGCCTAATATTCTAAATGTGTTTTTGATTTTGTTTTTCTAACCAGACTTCATTGGACAAAATTCTGTGAAATTATGGTTTATAAATGTATTCGCATTTTCCTCCATAAGTTTATTTCTGGGAAGGATTTAAATAATAGATAGATGAATAAAACAGTATCATGACTGTGATGGCTCATAACAGTATCATGACTTTCATTCTAAAAACTGTAAACTACAAAAATCATAGGCTACCACACACACTATGTATTCTTTAATACCCATTTCTTGATTTTCTGCTTTATATTGTGAAATATTACTGTATCCCACTACAACATGTTTGGCATCTCTGTATCTAATTGTGGTCATGCCAATAAAGCAAAATATAGTAATTTGAGAAAATAAGAGAGAGGGAGCATGCAGATGGCTCAGCACAACAGGCGAGAGAGAGAGAGAGGGAGGGAGGGAGAGATTATGTGTAATGTGGGAGTGACTGGAAGCTACAGGTTCAGTATAAACTGACCATGGATGCAGGGATAACACACAGTACTGTTCCAGCATCTCTTTTGTCCAGTCTTTCCTGGCAGTCAGCGATGATGTGAGAGGAGGGCACTGAATAAAGAGGAACTGCAGGGCATTCACATAAAATATTAAGGTAATCTGATGGCACACTACAAATGTGTTGTGTAAATGTGTATAAATGTTATATCTGTGCTTTGATCATTTTTAAACATTTTAAATTCAGTGTTGACATTTTCCATCACAGCAAACATCTGTTCCTGCTGCAACTTCGGTGCCTTCTGCAGAGCCACAAGGCTGCTTGAGAGGAAACTGTGGTTTCAGCGTTTTTTCTAATGTAATTTCTACTCCTGTCGTTTATTCTAGCCGTCCATTCTTCTCCAGAACTAGCTGTGATGATGGAGAAAGCTGCACTGCTCCTGTTTTGTTGCCTGGTCATGTCTTTATCGGGCTCCCCGCTCTACCCATCCATCTACCCATCCATTAGGTAGGTCCTGACTGATTTACTGGAATTCTTCACACCTTTGTTAATTTCAATTATCACAGTTTTTTATGAATTTTTTTGAAGTTATTCAAATCTTTTACAATTGCTTTTCTCAGCTGTTGAGATTTGTAAACGCCTACCAATGAGAATGAAATACTTAAAAGTGTGAAAGATTATTACTTGAAAAAAGTATGTTTTTTTAATGAAATTAAAATACTGCTCTAAATGCACTCATGGATTATTTGCATCTTTAAATGCTGCTGTGCTGTGCTTATGGTGCAGTGTATGTATAGCTTTTACCAAGTGAAATGAAAATAAATTAATTAATTAAGCAAACATTATACAAAAGATGAATATGTAGCAAGGCAGAGACTTATACTCAAGGCTGAAAATGAATGACCTGATCCCAGCGTCAGGGCTGAAACGACTTGTTCATACACCATGTATGTACATGGTGTATGACGTTTTCAATCTTACACAGGCGCCTCTGCGTGTACCAAGTGTGCTCTCTGTACTTCTTATGCCAACAGGGGTCAAGGTGTGTGGATTAGTCACATTAGTGTTACATTTACACGGCAGCTTAATCAGTCACAGCGCTCTGTGTCAAAGCAGCAGAATGTCATTTTACAAGATCAGGAGCATTTTGCACTCACACTGTGGATTTTTTATTCTAAAGTACGCCTCCGTCATCAGACCTCTATAATCAAATAGTGTTCCTTCTTATTATGAACAAGTGAATATATGTAGGCTATATATAGTCCTATTGTGTTGTATGGTACAGGGTGTGTGTGTGTGTGTTTAGTTAACATTGATATTTCTCAGGTTTGGTCAGAGGGACACATCCATTCTGATGACATCTTCTATAAATAATCCAGCAGAGAAGCTGCGGGATGACACAAGTCCTCCCAGGGAGCGAGCAGAGTTACGGTCAGTATGTTAATATGGACTGAGTGGCCGATGTAAAACATGGCTTAAAGGCTCGTTTGACCTAAATTACATTTAAAAAAAACACATGTCTTATGTTTCTCATTTGTAGTTTCTACCGCTGGAATACAGACACATTTGTTTGTTTTTTGTGTGCTATCTGCCTCTAACTCTTCAGCATGCACCCAGCACAATACAGGACAGGTGGATGATATTTCTGATTATGGTGCACGCAGCATTTATATTTAACTGAATAGCCTTTATGCACAGCTCCACTACTTCCTGGACTTTAGCCAGCTCCTTTATTTCCTGTCTTACATTATTGGACAAAGTGATTAATCCAGGTGTGTCTGACCATTGTTGTGAGGTCAGACACACCTGGATTAATCACTTTGTCCAATAATGTAAGACAGGAAATAAAGGAGCTGGCTAAAGTCCAGGAAGTAGTGGAGCTGTGCATAAAGGCTATTCAGCAGCAGCATTTCCTTACATGTCTCAGATACTGAGATACTGCAGTTATTATCATTATTATTGTTAGTAGTAGAAGTCGTAAAAGTAGAAGATTCTTTATTCTTTATTTTTTACTATATTTATTAGACCCTTGATCCCACTATACTTCTCGGTATTTTACACTATTTTATTGTTATGGTATTCTTTCTATTGTATGTATCAGCTGCTCGAACCAATTGCCCCTGGTGGGATTAATAAAGTTGTATTGATTGATTGACTGATTGAGAAATAGCAGTGCTAGTGGTTATAGCAGTATTGTAGTAGTAGTAGATAATATATACTATTTCAAAGTAGTGCCAAAGAAAGGACCTTTAAGTTGGACAGTATATGCAGTGGATATGTTGTTGCTTCACAACATTTTACTATATTTTTTTCTGTGAACTGTTCAAGCGTGCTGTGGTGTAAAAGCAGAACCTCTGAGACCTGTCCACTTTCTGATTTTAGCTTGGGACGTCACGCTGACGCCATCTTTACAAACAGTTACAGGAAAGTCCTGGGCCAAATCTCTGCCAGGAAGTTCCTTCAGACAATCATGGGCAAACGGCTGGGGTAGGTGGTTACAAGAGGAATGATATCACTCAAATAAATTCAAATCCAACTGGAAACAGACAGAGAAAAGGTGGTGTGTGTGTTTTTTTTTTCCCATAGTGATGAAAGTGAGAGCTACATGAAGCGTCAGTCAGGTATCTATGAAGGGACCTATAAAGAAGATCTGACATCCATTCAAAGCAATCGGAGATACAGAGTGCAAGGGGATGCCATGGAGCCCAGGTAAATCAATACCAACAATCAAGCATAAACACATTATACACATAATAATTATTATGACATGTAGGTCTGTCATTAATCTGAGTCCTTCCTTTTTACAGACTGCTGAGTTGAGAACTGCAGTATGGACGGATCTGCCAGTCCTCAACTATCACTGCACCTCTCACAATCATCTCTCTTGTTTTTTGGTTTGTTTTTTTTTACACCTCCTTCAACCCGTTCATTCACAAATGCAAATGATACTGTCATTTTTCATGCCCATTAAAAGCTGTGAGGAAAACCTGCAACTCAGCTCATGACTGTGGGGGAAAAAAATGGCACAGAGGAACGTTTCAATTGTGTAATCTGAAATAGCAATAAAGAATAATAATTAAAGAAATCTCAAAACCTATCTCAGAACCAGTGTGGTCCTGTTGAACCAGGGAGTGGTAGAAACACAAAGTAACATGGATAAAGGATGAAAAAAAAATGTTTTTGAGGTGGTTGTGATGAGTTTTCCATGTTTATGCCTCTTAATTTCAGAAGGGAATATTGCCCTTGATTGACAAGAGCAAATCAAATTGCTATAGTCTGCAGCCTTAAAAACATGTAATTAAAAAACAAAGATTCATTGACTAATATCAGGCTAACAAATGTTTGTTTTAAAGTCAGCTCCTCCTTAACCAGCTACATTAAATTTCTGTACTGATTGCATCGGTTATAATTATCCAATAATACATGTAATAATGTCACTCCACATAATGAGCACTTGATATTTTTATAGCAGCTACACACGTTTGTTTACACTCCAGTTGCCTGATTCGACCTCCTCTCAGGAACACGCAGGCACTTACACAACGAGCTCGATCCACATTGCTCACTCTGCAGTTATAGCTGTGCATCACCTTTAAAGGCTGGAAGAAGCCCTTATAGAGCTTCTTCAATGCAGATCGATCAACAGGTGAAATTAGCATCACTAACGTCTGGGTTCCTCTCAGGGTGTTTCAGGATGCTGCTTCACTGAATAAAACCGTCATTATGTTACCAATTACATCTAATCTGTGCTTTTTTATGTTATGGTGATTGCAAATGTCTGACCTATGTGTAGTTACATTCAGAAATAACATATTTTTGCTCTTATAAATTAACAGTTACATTCATAAATAATAAAAAGTGGTTAAATTACAAATCTGTTCTCTCTTTGTTGCCATCCTCCACCACTGCTCACCATGGGAAAGTTAAGCATAGCATAACAAATTTCTGTTACTGCTGCTTTTTACATTAAATTTTATTATAAATCTATTGTCTATCGTCAAGTCTCCCACTACTTTTTGTTTTCCACTCGTCCGTCACAATTTATTTAAGAAGTATGTTCTATAGGTTTCGATTTTCTGTTTCTACACAAAGACACAAAGCTGGATTCACCTCAATTTCTTTATTTCCTCTTTCTTCTTCATTACAAAAACATCACATCCGCAAATTGCCCGTATTTAATTATTAACATTTTTTTCTGGGGTACGCATACTCTGTATCAAATGGGAGACGACCGCTTCTCCAACACATCTGACGCAAACAGGCAAACACGCTGGCACATTTAGTGATGAAGTGTCAGTGCTCCTGCCAGTGGTGTTTTACCATGAGACATGTTGACTCAGAAGTACAGTCAGGAGGTGAAATGGGCACAGAGCGACAACAAAGAGGAATGTACAAAAAAAAAGAAAGAAAAGAAAAGACGCACAAATGACCCAAACTCCATCAAGAAAACCAACAAATAAAAATTCCAGCTCACTTAGAAAACACTGGCATGTTGGACAGTAAGAAAACAAATCTCACAGGAAGATGAAGTGCAACAATCAGTAGCTTCACAGCTCTCGGTGAATCAGAGAATCTGTTTATCCTCATGCACGCTGTCATGTCTCAATTTCTTCCATTTGGCAACACAGACAAACTGCATGTTTAAACCGTTAATTGAACTGCAACGCTGTGTTTAAAGTCCAATTTTGTTGAATGACTCGTTGGAAATAAGAATAAAAAAAAAAAGATCTTCGTCAGTGTCTTCTTTTAGTTTTTTCTTGCCCTTATTTTTTTTCGATTCTGTGGGAGAGAGGGAGAGCAGATATTAGTCGTCAACATTATAAACTTTCCAGGCTTTACTAAACATCTGATCACTGACAAGTCATGTAAAGGGTTAATTCATGCATTCTGATGTGCAATTTTCTACCAAAAAACAAAACCAAAACACACTGCAATTTGGCAACAGACAAATGTCCAAGTTTCAAACAACACATTCTTTGATTTAATGAACACAAAACAACATGTCACTCAAACGTGATGGCACAACCACAACCACGAGTGTCAAAACCACAGTGGAAGGGCGATCAAGGTGCTGGTTATGGCTTATGGTCGTTATGATCATGGATGATAAAAAGGCAAACAAAGGGGAGGGGAGGGGCGGGGTAGGTGGGTGGGGTAAGTAAAAGTACACTCTGGAGTTCAAATGAGTGAGCACCACACTAGCCATGCACACTGCCAGCCAGTATGGAGATGCACCATGGATGCCCTTACTTCAGCCTGGATGCACGGCCGAGTCATTTGTTACAAAAGGGGGGGCTTTATCGTAGGCTCCTATACTTTGCCAACCTACTACTTTGCTCAGCAGCAATCCTGAAAGAGGAGTAAAGAGACAGCGAGGTGTGGACAGGGGGGTTAAAACGAGACAGAGACCAGCAGGAGAGAAGAAAGAAGAAGAAGAAGAAGTCCTGACTGGAAAAAAAATGACATTTGTGAAAAATCAGTAATTGCAATATCTTACTGGTTTAAAAGGGGTTAAATGGGCCGTGGTAAGAGCAAGAAGTAAAAGTGAACAATTACAGAGTGACGTCTTGAGTCAGTGAAACAAGCTACAAATTGCTCATTCTCGCCCTTGGAGGGCTCTACATGTCACTGGTGTGAAGAAATGGCCCACTCAGATCATCACTCACGCAGATTTTTGCCGCCACGCTTCTCTCTCGGCCCAAGTAGGCACAAGATCTCCTCTGGGGAGAGAGCCCGCCATTTAAAATCAGCCTCTGGGGACCAGCAGAGAGGCTAGAGATACAGAACAGGCACTTCCCTCCGGTTTGGAGCTAAGAGGCACCGAAGGGCCTCAAAAAGACCCCGGTCCTCGTTGTCTAAAAGAGGCTAGGCTTCCTCTCTAAGATTAAGGACCCTCTAGGAACCATTTGTGCCAGGCACCATCGGGAGACGTACCTCTTCACTGCTTTCTGCGCCAGCATGCGGTTCCCGGCGAGGAAAGTTACACCACCAATAATCGCCAGGTACTTCAGGGTCTGGAACATGTTCAGGTGGGTCCAGTAGACGTACATCAGGCCCAGCATGGCTGAAATGAAACAACAGTGTCGACTTGAACATTAGCATCCAGACATCCCAGCTGCACCATCTTAAATAAACCGTAGTTTTAACCATTTAATAGAACACAGTGGTTCGCCAAGTGGATGCACCAACTCTCTCCAACGGAAAGATTAAAATCCGTTTTCCCTTGTACAAATGAATAAAACAAAAGGTGACATTTACATTTTACTTTCACTTTTTGACTGTTTTTAGACTTAAAAAAACATAAAAAGGATAAAACAAGATCGTATAAGTCAAGGTTAAAACTTTAGTTCCGCTGTCTGGCACAGCCAAGACGGCAACTCATTCGCAGGTACACAGCACTTAGAAATAACAATTATCAGAGAAAATTTTTCACAGTTCACAGACTATTTGTGTAGAATTTGTGACATAAAGTACAAAATGAAACAAGACAAAACAACAATGGAGGGAACTGAAATTTAAAAATTCTGGAGATGGGAAAGTTGATGTATTGATAGTGTAGATAGTTGTAGTTTAGACCAGCTTAGTTCATAAACCATGATGAACATGAATCATGTGGGTTATGTGGCCAGTGAAGACAGCTCTGTGAAGATCAATCAGACTGTGACATTCATGAAATAACATAGAAAACATAGAAATCTTGTATTTTCATCCTATTTTCAAAGTCTGTCTTCACAGGTCAAGTTTTGTGCCCTTTTTACTGTATCATCCTAATGCTACTTCAATGGCATCTGGTTAAAAAAAGACATTTACGCCAATGAACCAACGCCTAAAAACACGAGAGAGTCGTGCAAGGAGATGAAAATTGACAAGTACACCAGTATTTTACATGCATGAGTTTATGTGTGGAACTTCATTTCTCTGTATAATGTCAGTCAGAACAGCAATTCACTTCTCATCGGGAACAACAGCAGACGGAGAGGTTGCAGAACAAACTGTACCTGTGATAAATATTTCATTTTAAAGACGGGGACTAACCTGCGTGTCCCACATGGAACAGAATGGTGCTGGGAGAGAAGCTGAAGTTGGAGATGTTTGCTCCGAGCTTAAACCACTAAAGAGGAGAGGGGGAATAAAAGACAATGTGATTTTCATCCCCTTCAAGAGCTGCAAACAAAAGGGCTGAAAAATTGTTTACAGCCTGGCACACAATGCACTGAACCACTGTAACAATAACTATTACTCAGAACTGCAAATGCCAGGGAAAAAATGCCTCATAGCTTTTGTGATTTCAAATTAAAACAAGCATAATATTCAGGCACTACTGGAGCCTCATTCACCACGTATGAAGCCTTCCTGCTGAAGAGCTTTTCTGGAGAATAAAAACTAGACCACAATGTGTATACAACAACAATAACAAAGCTGAATGCTCTACTGTTGATTAATAATGAATGTAGGTTGGCTTTTAGGTGTGCCCTTAACCAGGATAAAATGATTGATTCTAAATTATGTCCATACATGTTGCTCTGCAAGTTCAACTGGCAGCAAAAAAATAAAAATGGGGGAAAACAGTAAGCAATCTGAAGAAAGTTTGTAATATTACCAGGATGAGCAGGAGCAGGAAGGGAGACAGGATGAGCGCGGTGAAGGTGTTGGACACCACAGTTGGAGGCTTCTTCTCTGGTTCCCTGAATAAGTGCTGCAGAGAAGAGATTTTTCACCATTAACTACCAGTTTATATTCAGTCATCATGCAATAAAATCAAAACCCAAAACTAAACTAAAATAAACTAAAAAAAATCTTACCTGGATCTGTGGTTTGGGTACATATAGGGTCTTGGGCGTAATGGTGGCTGGGGCCTCTTCATCCACAAACTTCAGAACAACGTCAGCCTTTCAAAAGCATCACAACGTTTTAGATTTTGGAGTTTAATATTGACCGTTAATCTTCCCAGTAAATGATCCTCATCATCACCACCATCAGGTCCCAACAGATACTCACCACATTCCATAAGATGGGATTCTCCAGGGTAGCGTCCCCGACAATTAGGTGGAGGGAATAGGTGCCAGAGATGGAGTCAAACTCTGATTTCCGCTCGGCTGTGTCCAACTCGAACTTGTACAGATTCTTGTTGTCGGGTTCGGCCACAAACACAACTTCCTGGCCGGTTTTCTGATTGTGCAGCCGGACGAAAGTCTGTGACAAGACAAGAGAGCATGAAAAGGTCTTTAATCTTTAGACAGTGCTGAGAGCTCCATTTGTCTGACCCCTAACAGTGGCTGGTTGTTTTCATGAGACTTCGGCTAATCGCATAATATGACTGTGGATGGTCACATAAGTGTTTCTGAAAGCAGATGAAGTCAGCAACAATGCGTAGACTTTACACACACATCACTCTGATTACATACCTGGTGAGGAGTAAGCTCCACTCCGGTGTTAACGTCAACCAGCTGGAAGGCCATAGCGAAGTTCTGGTGGCTGTCTGCGGTGAAGGAGCTCTTGGCCTTGGAGGGGTAGTCCACTCTGTGTCATTAAAGAAATAATAATAATAACATTTACTATCCCACTGTCATGTCACTGAGGTTCAGAGGGAGGGAATTCACCTGTCAAACTTAAATGCTCACCTTGTTGTCTTTGTGCCGATGCTCTGGTCCTTGTCCACCACAGACAGGTCCATGTTAGTAACAGCCACCTCAGTGGACACCTTCACTTTAAGCTACAGGTGGACAGAGTCAGAACACAAGTCAGTGTATGTGAGCATTTAAACATTTTGTATCACTTTGCTTGTCATATATAGAAATCTCTTTATATCTATAAAGTATTCAACATAATACTTAATAGATGTATATCCTTGATGTCTTATGTTTGTTTCCATTTCCATTTTTATTCTGAATTTCCCTCCTAGGGATTAATAAAGTATTTTCTATTCTACTCTATTTTATGTAAATCTTAAGGACAACAAAGTTCTGTCTTCTCCTTCTACCAATATCGTATTTGTATAATCACATTTAAATGCTACTTAACTATTGAGTAGCCTCAGTAAACTCTGTGTAATGAAAGGTTAAAACTGGGTATCCTAAAGACAAATTCTCTTGAATTACATCTATATAAAAACTATAGCAGATTTGAGTAACTTAACTTAATTAGAAATCTCACATCATCTTAGGTATGATTTACCTGTACTACAGTTTATTTGCTCTTGGGTGAGACTTCCAGCCATAGGGGACTTGAAATGTATTATTATTCAGTGCTTTATAAAGTTCTTCCATAGCCTAGTTATTACATTACACAACTGTACCAGCTATATTGAGAATACAAAAATACATGGAATGGCCCTTTAACGTAAGTACTTGACCATGTAACCTGAACGCTACTTTTGCTTATTCAAGTGAAAAATCATAAATATAACAAAAGTCACCTCAACGTGGTTGGCAACGAGCCGGCTGTCTCCAGCCACAGCAATGGTAAACTGGTAATATCCACTGGCAGGCTGGTTGGACATGAAGTTCAGCTCAAAGACACCACTGAAAAAGAGAAGGAAAAAAAAGAACAATACATCATATATTGTTCTCATAATTATTCAATACAAAAATGAATTCATATACAAATCAACGCAGGTGCGTACGGTAAAGAAATGCATGTATCTTCCAGCTAGTTGCATAATTTTTGAAATAGCGTGAAATCTGGGCAGATAATGTAAAGCTAAAACTTTTCTCTCCAACAGCACATACTCATTAAGTGTGAAGGGTGCTTGGCTGAGGATGACGCTCTTGGAGGCCACAGCCTGCGCAGACTCCACCAGCACGTTGGCTGTGGCCAGAGGTTGAGACATGACATCAGTAACGAGGAGCTGTGAACCAAACAGATAAGACAGTGTCACTACATCGTGATTAAAAACCCAGACAGAGGACTTGTGGCTCAGTTGAGATCAAATTGAGATCTATACCTGCAGGCTTGGCTGGCTGTGGGACACTGTGGCTGGGCCCTGTGCACTCACAATGACCGGCACATGGAAGCGGTTGTTAGAAAGAGCGGCGGCGGCACATGCCACACTGAAGGCCTCGGCCAAAGAGTCCCAGGACTTCTTGCTGAAGATGGAATTGACCAGCTGGATGACCTGGTCCTGTGGGGAGAACATAATAATCCAGTGGTTTCAGAGACTTAAATAAATGCATGAAGAGAAATGATAAAACCTGAAACAACACCAGGGGGGCAAATATCATACCTCCTTGAGAGGAGGCTCCATGTCCATATGATCTGACAGGGAATAAGCAGCAGTCACAAACATGGCAGTTGCCTCAAGTCCCTCTTCAAACTGGAGGTAGATGCCACCGAGGTCATCCAAACGAGCTGTCAGATCCTGAAAAAGCAAAATAAATATTAATATGTATGTAAATTAAAAATGTAATTCTGCTGAAACAACCACGTTGTGCAGAATTAAAGCTCAGTGAGTCGTAGTCAGACTCAGAGAACGGTGACACAGCACCACCTGTTGGAAGTTGAAAGCTCACCTCAATTTCCTCCAGTATTCCTCCGAGCTCTGCCTGCTGGGAGAGGTGAGCTGCTGTCTGCAGAGCCAAGTTGATCCTGTCCAAAGAGAAGATATGGTTCTTGTAAATTAAATTGTTCAGACAATGTGCTCACAGACGCTACATCAAAACCAACACGTCACTTACGCCATAACATTGTCCTCCTTGTTGATCCGAGCCGTCAGGGCACCTACAACTTCCTGGGACGCCAGAGGAAGTCCCAAAGAGCTGAGCGCGCTCACGGCTCGATGGATCTGAGTCATGGTGGAGTCTTCGCTAACCGCTGCCAGAAGGATGTCCCGGGTTTCATTGGACACAGGGATCTATGGAGTGGACATAAAACCTCATGTTATATTATTCAATTATAAGATCACTTTTTAATGCCAATGTACATGTCAAACTATTTATCTCTGACAATTATTCTATTTTTCATCATTATAATCAGATGAGGGAATATTTACAGCACTCTAACCATAGAGGAACCAAAAACAGACAGATTGGCTGACCTTTGTAAATGTATTATTCTATATTGTCCTATTGCACCACACACATGTCTATTACAGCAATGTGTTGCATGGTTAAATAGTAGAGGGACATTTGCATACCTCACATCCTGAAATGGCCTGGCTGGTCTCAGCGGCAAAGAAGACAGAGTCAACACTAGTGGGATCGAGCTGGGACTTGAGGAACTGACATACTTGCTGCAAACAGAAACACATTTAAACAAAACATTTAGACATTTATGTACAGATTAGTCCGGTATTGTAGGCTACATCAAGCTCAATGAAAGTAATGGGGTGATTTAATAATTTCTCTTTTAATTCTTACTTTGTGATCCGGCACAGCAGCTCCAAGCTTGGTCAGACCCACAACAGAGTAGTAGGCGGACTCCAGGTCGGTGAACGGCTGGCTCAGGAGGTTCTGCAGCCGGGACACATCGGGCAAGGAGAGGTGGTGGGACGGTGTGAGCGCCTGAGCTCCAGCAAGAGTCAGGCTGAGGAGGAGGAAGCAGCCGAGCAGCCCTGCGGAGCGGACACGGAGCGGGCAAATAAAATAAAGGTTAACGGCCTGGTCCCATCGTGTATTATTTACAACAACTACAGCGAGTAGATTAAACATAATACATTTCTGCAACACACTATCTCCTGAAAGGACATGTATTCATTCATTCATTGAGATAACGCTCTCTTGGTCATTGCAGGTTTAGCTAAGAAGCGAGCAAGCTAACATCAGTAGGAAGCAGCACACTACATGCACCGCGCGGCTTTTCCCCCCCAACTACCGTAATTAATAACACCGGTAGTTCAATAACTGCATACACAATGTACATCGACATGTAAAACAAGCGTATTTAACATTATATTCAATTTGAATGATTCAATTCACTCACTAGACCGGTCCATGTCTTGCAGTCTAATGCAGCGTCACCAAAACCGACGATTACTTCCGGTGTCTGGGAGTGAGCTGTCAGCAGAGGTAAAGTATCCGGTGCTAGAGGCGACATTTCAAAATAAAAGCACAAGGCGGGTTTTTTCTCTTTACTTACACGTTGACATAAATCGGTATATGATAATGAAAGAATAATAATAATATACATATATATTTGTAGGTATATCTATCGCCTTCTGTCCTAATATTAAAACAGCAGCATGAGTTTGGTCAATCTTGATATTCCTAAATTATCTGTGTTGAATGAGCACACACCATTTAATTAGACAATTTGAACCTGTTCAAAGCCCAAGTGGTTGAGGTAGATGACTGCCCACCCTTTGGCTGGTTCTGCTTGAGGTTTCTGTCTCTTAAAGGGACATTTTTCCTCTTTGCTGGGAATTGTTGGGTGGATACTATTATGAAGACAAGGTAAAGTGTCTTGAGATAGCTTGTGTTGTGAATTGGTGCTATATGAATAAAAACTTAATTTGACTTTACTTAACCACAAATGACTGATTTACACAACACAACACTGTATACTGGAAATAGGATTTGTTTTATTAAACTTCTGAACAAAATGTTGTATGTTAAAGTAAAAACATACAACATCAAATATTTACAAGCAGTGCCAAATAACATAATACCATTATCACCAAAGGTGGGTATAGTATCCATACCTCTATTACATCTCGACTAGCTGATTATTGCATAAAAAACAACTTCCCCAGTTGTATTTATCACTTTGTTGGATCTTCTTAAGTTGTGAATCACTGTGATGTGTGCTACAATCACTATTACATTTTTAGCAGATGTCAAATTTTCCACTAATAAGGTCCTGACGTATAATGTATTGAGATCTATGACATAAATCTACACATACGCTAAACAGATCTTACAAGACAATGTTCACTTAACATTTTCAACATATATCACACATCTCTAAATGCATTACTGATCACCCTGTCTGAATTTACCCCATAATCAAAACTACAATATGTCCATCCATTGGCTATACCGCGTATGATGCCCTACAACAGTTTGTCATATTAACAAATATAGATATGGAGGTTCAACCTGAGTATTTGTACTCTTGAAAACTTTAAAATACTGTTAAATTACAGACACATTATGCAATGTAAAACCCAAGTCTTTTCAGATAGCAATAGGACATAGCCGTGATTTTTCAATTTTACATTCATTGTTCTTTTCCAACATGTTTAAGTAACAATACAATGAAATTACAAAGTCATTGGACTGAGACTAAATCTAAAAGCACCATTCTCTCTCAAAATATTGACAGAGCTATATACTGTAAAGGTTTTGCTTGCTAGTGACTTGTTCAAAAAAAACGCTAAACCTAAATGACAGTACAACAGCAGAAAGGCAAAGACAGCAACAGCAACTTTGCTTTGTGCATGTGTAACATGTTGGTGAGTAGATGAGCGAATCCTCAGGACAGAATCAGAGCCCGATTGGGTGCGTGGGATTTTAGTGCGCGAAGGTAACGTCTAGCTTTCTCTGTCATTATGAGCTGGTCTTTCGTTTGTCCACATACAACCGTCTCCCATTCTTTTGACATCTGAAAGGAGAAAAAAAAAAAACATGTTGCAGTCAAATTAGACCAATGTAGAAAAGGCTGTGTAAAATACTTTCCCGCTGATGAGAACTATCCTTGTAAGGTAAAAAAAAAAAGGAGCTTACTGGAGCTGGGGGTGCTGAGCTGGGAAATATGGCGCTGTCACTGGGCCCCAAAAGGAAGCCCTGATCCAAAATATTTTCATGCCGCTTGCTGCAAAAGGATGAGGAGCTCAGAGGAACTACAACAGGTTCTTCCTGTGATGAAAACAGCAAAGAGGACAAAAAGCCAGGAATTACAATGACAGCAAATCTACAAACAGGCTAACAACGCATTCAAACACTTTGATTTTTTTTTTTTTTTTTTACCTTGATGCTGTGTTTAGCCTCAGTCTTCATGGATTTGCGTTTGGATGTAGCCTGACAGTCCATGACATCTAGGGCCAACGATTTCCTCACTTTCTTCATGGGAGCGCGATGCTGAGAAATAGATAAAAACAAAACGATAAGCACCAGGATCAGCTTCAGATACAAATATGATGACAAAGAAGAAAAATATGTCATCAGTAACAAATAAAAGCAAGCTGGTCATTTCATTTCATTATTACAGTTTTGGTGCGGAAACTAAAAACCACACTCACTAAGATCACTTAGGTGTTCACGTTCAAAGTCATTCAATCAGCCAATCAAGTGGCACATTTGGATGTGGTAGAATAGGATAATGGCAGCTTGGATTTGAAGCTGACAAAACTGCAGACAATGACACAATCAACATGGAGTAAATTCGCCATGTAAAAGTAGTGTTTCCAGAATTGCATCGGGAAGTCTCGTCTAGTGTTAGTATTGTTTTCCTAGTACGGTTCTCAGTGAAAGCATTAGTCTAAAACATTGTTGAGAGGCAGTGGCAGGAGCAGCTGGTTGTGGGAAAGGAATGAACAAGAGTTTTCACACAGAGTCACTCCTGTGAAGATCCCTGCTGACCAACAATGGACGACTTGTCACTGTAATGCGTCACTCCAAGGTGTGAATTTGTCAACAAGAAGCAGCGTGGAACTAGGCAAACAGCATGTCCACTGTGTTCCCAGGCAGTCAGAGACAAACATTTGAGTTGTACATGTACCCGCTGTTGCTCCAGTAGCTTCTGTATTTCAATTTTATGTCTCACTCAAGGTTTTGGTCAGTCTTTTTTTCCAAGGAAAAACTGTATGTAATCTGATTAAGAAGTAGTTGACATCCACCAATTACATCTACCACTATAATACTTGTGATTAGCATAAAATCTGTCATCAATTTGGCAAAGTTAAACTGTGATTTATTTGTCAGCGTTCAAAACACAGCTGATTTCATCCAGTTCTTCTGCACCACACACAAAATGTAATCTTTCAAACTTTTTCTGTTTTGCTAAAATAACAACTTTTGCATTACACCCTGCTTCATTCTACTGAATCACTGCTCAGCTGGTTATTCTGCTTTTTGGTTCTTTACATTATTACAAATGTTGCCATGTTTTCTTAATTCCACTTTTTTTTCAGCAGTGTACGATCCAACCCCTAATAATAATGTGAACAGTTAAGCAAGTGGAAGATTAAATGATCTCCAAAAGGCATAAAGTAAAACATAAAACACTCTTTTGCAATATTTTAAGCAATATCAGTGTATTATTTTTGTTTTCTACAATTTTAGAGTGAAAAGGAGAAACAAAGCAGCACCCTGCAAAAACATGGGAAACCCAGGAGACTTGAGCTCTCAGATAATTTCAAAGGGGGGGGGGGGCATTTACTGATATATACCACTGTATATATCAGTAAATGTCTTTGGCTGTCCTTGTGGCATGAGATACCAAAGGTGTAAAAGATTAAAATTGACCCATAGTTACCAATGTTTTGCGCCGTTGCTCAGGCGGAGTCGTGCGACTGACTAAGTCAATTCCACCGTCTCTGAGGATGACCTCGTTTATGTCGTCTTCAAGGTTTGGAGTCTGAGGCTAGGATAATGCAGCAGAAAACGGTTTGAATGCAGTGTTGATTAAAGTGAGCTCACTAAACATCACAGACAGATGCTCACCAGAGGCTGTAGAGGCCCGTACTTCTCCATGGCATTTTTGAAAGGCGTTGGGGTTCGCGGTGTCGTGCAGAGCTCAGATTTGTGGTTGGGTGTGACGAATCTACATTGAAAACAAAATACGAAATATAAGCAGTGAGACTCAAAATCAAAACATATATCATATATATAAAATGTGACCACTAATCATTAATTTTAGAGCACGTACGCTGAGTTCTCCTTCTGAGTGAGGGGGGTCTTATCCCGCTGTAGCGGTGTAGTGACAATAGCTTTCTGGCTGCACACAGGCGTGGACGTGAGGGAGGGGTTCTCCAGGTCGTGAGTGTCCTGCTTGGTCCACATGTTGAGGAACTGAAACAACATATCAGATAGAAGATCACATCATGCAACAGTACAAGCAACATCAGAGTTATTTTCTACTACAGTATTATAGTTTGATCTTACTTGAGATGGAGAGAAGGGCAGAATTTTAACGGGAGTGCTCTTAGGAGTCATGGAGTTATTGGTGTCGGGCGACAAGGCAATGCGTCTGCGGCCTTTGCGGTTCAGTATGGAGGGCGGTGTGACCCCACCAGGAGAGATGGGGATGAGTTCCCCCTTGCTGCTTTTACTCAACTCCTGCAAGGCACTGCCCTCCAGGCGAAACTGGTGGCGCTCTGGACTGGGACTCTCCTCAGGCAGGTCAAAGGCCGCGAGGTTGCACCAGCCATCCAGGTCCTGATAGCAAACAACAAGACATCTTACTCTATACATCGATATCATGAATTTACAATATACTTCACTTCATATGTACAGTCACTGTTCTCTAAAGGGGTAGATGGCAAAATATATGTGGCGTTTTAGAATCAATGCAAGGTTTATGTCTGTTTTATGAATACAGAAAAAAATATATGAATATAAAAAACTGAAATTAGTATTTATTTAAACTCAGTTATATCTTCTGTTTTTAATAAACACAAGTATTAGCTGAAAAGACAGCCAAAGGAGGTATATCTGTTATTGCACTTCATGCTATGCTATGACAAGTGCATCTGTTGTTCAAGGTGGGAAACGTATATTCTGCCATGCCATTTTACAAGATGTTGTGAAACTACAAAAGACAGGACATTGTTGTTCCGCCTTTACAGCAGAAGATGTCACTGAGACAGACTGATGGAACAGAAGCCCATGCTGTTGGGTTGGATGTCACACCCAGTGCGGTTTAAAAATCACATATGGGGCGTAAGTATGCCAGCTTCTTAATGACAACATACTGGCATCTCTGTATTGTACTGAGGAAACGTACCCCATCCACCATGTCCAACACTTCCTTCAGTCCTGGCCCATTAGGGGACAGGAAGCCGTTGCTGTCCACCACCCAGTTGGTACACTGCATTTCTCCTGAGGCGTCTGCTTCAGTCTTGGGGCTTAAACTGTCCTTTGGAGAAAGGGCAGCTTTTGATGGCCCTGCTTTGCTGGGGGTGGCTTTAACAGAGGTGGATACTGGAGCTTCCTGAAACTAGTGGAAGAAAACAGAAGACATTTAACAAAACTGATGCTATAAACATGATTACTAATGAGTAATGGAGATGTTTGATGATTAAACGCATATATAACATGTCCGCTGACAGAGATAAAAACATTTAACCACCGTAAGTATGGCATTTTTCATATGAATACAATAGGTCACTTACTGAGAGATGTGGTTTCTGCTCTTGGTCGTTGTCTGCACCATCTTGAGAACAACTGGGCATCTGTGTATCAGAAAACTGAATTTTCAATACACTTGATTCTACACTTGATTCTTTCTGATTAAATGTTACAACAATCACGGGGATATCAAGGGAAGCTAGCCCACCTGTAGATCTTTATTTACATGGGCGAGCAGCTCCTCGAGTTCATCTGGCCTAAAGACCTCCCCAGCATAAAAGCCCATTTCCAACTTGCGCTTGATAGTTGAATTCCAGTGATTCTTCACAGCATTGTCTGTCCTGTAACATGAACCCAGTAAAGAGGGCAAAGCATTATTACACACATCAACATATGTCGACAAAATATTCTCCTGAACTGAGCATTTTCTAGCTCCTGGGTGGTGGTTTACCTTCCAGGGAGCAGCTTGGCGATCTCAGCCCAGCGGTTTCCAAGCAGGCAGTGAGCTTTGTAGATGACGAGATCCTCATCTGCCGTCCACGATGACTTCTTCACACTGGGATTGAGGTGGTTGTGCCAGCGTTCCCTGCACTGCTTCCCCAGTCTGCCTTTCAGATGCTTGGCCACCATAGCCCACTGCTTGTTGCCGTAGAGGTTTACAAGCTCTATAACCTGAGAAATGAGGGATGCGCATCTGAATTACAACTCATTCTCATAAAATGACACTAGATATGTACACTGCATTTCTGGCTTAGTAGTCACCTACCTTCTCATCCTCCTCTTTTGTCCAAGGACCCTTTACCAATTCTGGATCCAAGACCTTAAACCAGCGGTGTTGACACTGGTGTTCACTGTGATTCTAAGCAAAAAAAAATAAAAGAAGTGTCAGTCGCCTTAAAACATTCAATAGGACCTCTGTTGACATCTCAACCCAGTGTGGGCTGCTGTTTACTATAAACAACCGCCCCAGAAAAGTTAATCAAACTCACTGGTACGTAGCTGGCAACACATTTCCAGTCATTTGGTCCCATTTTTTGAACCAGAGCCTTGAGCTTGTCATCCTGTAAACACAAACAGATGGCCGTGTTTAGTCCCCTGTTCCTACACTGTCACTATTTACTTTGACGGGTTCAAGCCGCATCGAGACAACATGCAAATCGCTGAGGGACAAGGGGTCAATAATCACCTCTTCTTGAGTCCATTTCACCTTCACTTTTCCACCATCCTTCGGCTCTGCCACATCTGAATCGGTGTCCTGAAGCATTGCCTCCTCTCCATCCTCACTAAGAAACAAATCACTGTGTTGAATAAAAGCTGACAGTGGAAGTAGAAACTAGCCCCTGGCCCGCCCGCCCTTGTGCTGCGGCGAGGACAACTTGATTATCAGGTTTATTTTTAGGTTAGCAGGGACTTCGTGTCCATATAACACGGTCAGAAAACTGTTTGACACAGTTAAGGCACAAGCACAAAGTCAAAGGTACAGATTAAGGCGATTAACAGCAACATTTCTTGGGTTTAATATAGTGACTGTCCGGGAAAAGGGCGGCATATACCGTAAAGTATGTCCGTAAATGACTCATAAGTTCAGGCCAAATTACAATCTATTTACCTCGATAACCGAATATAACTTGGACTTAGATATATTAAATGCTACCATTCAATCCGTCAGTGAAACTAAGTACTGCTGTCTAAAATAAATTCAGAAAACAAAGATGAACATCTTACCCGCGCGGCCACCAAGACATTTCCCTCTGTTTCTGTTGTTTACGCTGCGACGGTGATATGTCCTGCTGCCTTTGCACGTCATGTGCATAAACATACGATGTTATATTGTAGTACTCCGCGTGTTTTGGTGTCTTTTTAAGCCGGTCTGCGGTAGCGATGGAGGCTCGTTGTTGCTGTGTTGAGTGGTAATATTACAGCCTGTTTCGACCAGCTGGAGCGGGGCGCCCGGGTTGTCCGCGCTCCTGGATTTCTATCTCGCGCCCTTCTCTGGCGTAGAAACCGGATAGTGACGTAACTGCGCAGTAGTTGTGCGCACACGGACAAGCGAGCTTCCGCCTACATCCTTCAAAATAAGAGCTGGCGTGAACGAACATAACCGTATTAAAAAAAAAAAAACCTATTTGGGGTCTGCCATCAAATGCTAAATCTTATAATATATATTGTTATGTAGACTCCTTTTATGAATATATAAAATTAGTTCCCACAGATAAGCCAGTCTTATTGTTACACATACCATTTCATTACATTATAAATGATAAACTCTCCACCATTACAGTTTTATCAAAATCCCTTTTGCAACGTTGTTAAGCTGCCTAATACTGTATGTCTCAAGACTAGATAGTGCACATCTCTTTAGTGTGCACTATCACGATGGATACACAATGTTAGTCAGTATAACATGTATTTATGGAAACTAGTAATATAGCTGTACAAGCTTTGAATATTTGACATATTTTGTTGTAATGTCACACAAACTTAGGCTTTGAAACACGTAATGTAAATTACACCCTGTCCCTGACACCATATATGAATAACAACAATCATAGCTGAAATGTGTCTGCACCTGATTTGCTGGAGAGGTGCTCCGCCCCCTTTAGACTGATGACTTGCTCTGCCTCCACCTGGGTCAATTAGCATGCAGCTTCAATAGTTTAAAACCCACCTGGCAGTCAGGCTGACGCTCAGGCCCAGGGAAACAATGGAGAGATCTATTGTCTTAAAAGGTAAGAAAACTTGTTTTATACTAAAAAATAATTAAAATCTGAACACATGACATAATTCTAAGTGTTGCCCAATGTTTTACATCCTAGATATGAAGAGCTTTGAGTGTTTGTCTCCATCTGAGCTCGACAAAAAGTTTTTTGGGGAACAGAGTTTGCTGTCTGCATTGTCACTGGACCGATTCTCCACATCAAGAGTGTCAAATGAGACGGCAGCTGATGTATCCGATGCCAAACTGTCCACCCTGGCCTTGTGTTCCCTGTCATCAGATCCCATTTCCTCTCCTCAGGCCATTTCAACAAACAGCTTGAACAATCCAGAGGCTGACAATTGTCACCTGACGGTTCCTTTACCAGGAAAGTCGTCTACACCTTACATGTTACAGCACAAGCAAGAAAAGGTTGTGTGTTCTGACCAGTCGTTCAGTGAGTTCACCACCCCTCAAATATCGTGGGACGTCTCTCTGATTAAATCAGAGAGCAACAGCCCCAAACCCTGCACTGAGTCCAGTGCTCTGGAGTCAATTTGGAGTCCAAAACCCCAGTCTACGAAACATTCACTGGCTGAAGTTTCTCCCTGATGATGCTTTTGAGACTGTTCCCCTTACACAACCTGAACATTGAGAAAACCCACAAGTCTGGAAGGAAAATCACCCTACTGTGTCTGCCTCTGCACTTACCATGGATCAAGGTCAAATCAAAGTGGCTCTTAAAATGCAGGATGATTACATAAACGGTAAGATGCTTGGTTTTTTTTTTAATATTGAACATTTACCCCATGGCAATGCTGAAAATCCACGCTGTTTTTTTCTTTTACAGGATCCATGTGTGAGAGGCCCAAAACAAGATTTTTAAAGATTTTGGTGTTTAAATAAATGTGACTTTATTTGTATAAGTATTTTTTATATACATTTTTCCACAATAAAATACAAAATTGGTATAAAAGACTTTATATAATTTTCTAATGCAAGTATCATGTTGCTATTGAGTCCACAACTACTGTTACAGTCTCTTCACCTCCTTTTTTACTAGATATACTCGCATCAGCTTGGTGATAAAGTATATTGAAAAGGCAAAGTTGAATGTCAAAGAAGTTACTTCAGTCCAGTCACAATGGTGTGAATCCTGCCTCGGTGTCGATATCATGTTCCTGCAATGAATTTGTTTTAGACAACTCATTGATCGCATAAAGTTACTTGTCAGAAATGCTAACAGTTCTCTCACCTGATTGAGTTTCTTGAACTCTACAACCTGGAAGAAAATGTGTTCCAAGATGTGTTTGGCGTCCCTCTGATCTTTATCCAATTTTGGAGTCACGCCCAGAATTTCACCACATTTTCGCACATAGAATTCAAGATCATCGTCTGTACCTGTGAGATGAGAATATATGTTTAACTTCTGATATGTCACATCTTGCCACTTAATTTGACTAAATTGGTACTAAACTTACATTTATTGGTGAGCTGTGCCAAGCGCACTTTCTCAGAGGAGAATGTTTCATCTAGATCAAACAGGTCCAGCATCGGTGGAGGTAAATCACTTAAGACGGGTGGAAAGACCTAAGAAGAGGAAGGGGAACTTAAGACTTTTGTTTTCTAGACGTGATTTTATACACAGTACAGGTAATACTCAGAAAATTAGAATATCGTGAAAAAGTTCATTCACTTCCCCATGATTGCGAACTGTACTGAACCAGACAGAGAGCTTTTAAAGGCTCAGGAACCCTTTGCAGGTGTTTTGGATTAATTGGCTGACGAGGCTGTGACAATTTGAGCTACAACATTGAACTTTTTCACGATATTCAAATTTTTTGATTGGGGTTTTCATAAGCTGTAAGCCATAATAATCAAAATTCTAACAAATAAAAGCTTGAAATATCTTGCAATGCCTGTTATGAGTCTAAATAATATATTCATTTCACCTTTTAAGTTGAATTACTTAAATGAATGAACTTTTTCACGATATTCTAATTTTCTGAGTATTACCTGTATATGGAAACATTAGCTGGAACAGGATTGAAACTTACAGCAGGTTGAAGCTGAGGCAGAGGGGTCTCGAACTGTGGTGTGATGAGCTGCAGTGGCTCCTCTTTGACATTAAGCTGTTTGTAAGCACTACAGGCAACAAAATCCATTTAGACATGCAGAAAAGGCAAAGCTGTAATGGTGGGTTAATAGTCTGAAGTACATTTTTAGCATTTTCACCTGAAGACTTGCGGCAAAGTGTCAGTTGACAAATTGAACAAGGACATGTCAAAGAGGGAGGTGAAGTCCCTGGGGTTCTCGTCACCCTCCTGTAAGCACACTCTGAGCTGTTCTGACAAGCATCCTGTGTCTGGCAACATGGTGTAATCTGTTATCTAAGGAACAAAAGGGCACAATTTACATCAGCTAATTTACAAGACAATATTAGCGATGCCGTTCTCCCATCAAGTATACTTCCTAACCTCTGGGTCCTCTGCGTCAATCTGGTTCAGCTGAATATTATCCGTCATGAGCCACTGGAGCACAACGTCCTGGAAATGAAAAAGTACAACTAATTTCTATACAAAAACAGGCTCAACAAATTCCACAGTACAAGAGGACACTCCTGCAGTAAAGAAATATTTACTTGTAAACTGGACTCACCATGATTTTACTGTTCTCTTCTTTGTCTATGTACTGGTCACTGAACATGTGACAAGAGCCCAGTACAGCCAGTTTTCCAGCCTCCTGCATAAGACAGAAGATCCTTCAACATCATCTCACATGAATACATTAAATAACACACTGAGAACAATTATGTGAAATATGTAATCCTTCTGACCTTTCCTTGATAGAAGGCCAGGACCGGCCTGTTGAGTGGGAAGCAGACTGATCCAGTTGAAAGAACAGCCACAGCTGGCTTCATCACACTCAGTGTGGCACCGTATGGGTACACAAATGTGAGAGCCCTACAGAAACAGACCAAAATGGTTGCATTCAAAACAATCTCCTCAATCGTTAAATTATTTGTGTGTTTAATGTAAAAGACATTTATATAAGGCCAAAAAACTTACTGTGCATTGTTTCCAACGTTTTCATCTTCAATCATTCCTGTGACCACTTTGCCAGCAGCACGACTGATCTCTCTAGACAAAAAGGCAGACAACCCTCTACCCTTAGTGCATTGGTGTTTCAACACATTCATGTTGGAGAAGCACAACTACATTTGAATAGGTAATATAGTTAATGTGTTATGTATGGATTTAGTGGAATATACAAAAATATTTTTGCCTTAAAGTTTTACGTGACACAACCACAAACCTGTTCAGCACACCATTGGAAACAAGTGCCTCCTTAGGATGGAAGTATTTGTAATACACGTTCCTCACAACAGCATCTGCAGCAGTGATGAAGAGAAAGACAGTTGATTTGTAATTTTTCTTAAAAACTACAGTAGATGATTGATTATCAGTTAAATGATGTAATGCTCAATATGCACCATTGTTAACCATAATTCCAAACTCCTCCAAAAGAAAGTTGATGTTGGTGTCGTATTTAACTTCTCCCCCTTCTCCAAGCATGACCAGGACGTTTCCTCCTCCATCCAGGTAGTGTTTGAGAACCTCCAGCTGGGATAAGATGGGACAGCAGAGTCAACACATGCTTGTGTGAAAACTTAAACAGCATCTGGCAAATTTTTAAGCCTTTTATTACATAACATCAATAGGCAACTACATAAAATAAACATTTTAAGCTGGAGAATATACAGCATCTTGCCCTCATACATCACCTCTGATGCTGTGAACTTCTCCCTTGGGCCGGCAGTTATCCATAACTTGACACCCTTCAGTTTCTCCACAGACAGCTCTTCTTTTATACTATGGGGCATCGTTTAAAAGAAACAATGATTAGCAAATTGTGTACTTTCCTAAAATCACAGCAAATGCTAAAAGAAAAGCTATCAAGGTTACTTTTCCCACTTCATCACCTTACCTTTGGATTTTCAATTGAGCCCTTAACCTCTTCTGCATAGATTTGTATCCATTGTTTGTGGTAAAAAGTTCCCTTTTTGAAGCATTGAAGACCACAGAATTGTGCGATTCCCTCTCCATAATTTACTGGATCTGTTGACGCTTTTATGCATCCATACACCTAGAAACAGGTTTAACTCAGAGTTAGATTGAGCTTGGCTATGAATCACCATTCAGACATTGTTACTATCTTAACGAGCTGAATGAAGTACGTACGATAATTCCTGTAAATAATTATATTTCATCAAACTGCAAAGACACAGTCAAAGCCAGGGCTTGTTAGCTCTATGCTTGTTAGCAAACACAGCTAAGAAAATAGCGATGTTGTGTATTAGCCGTGTAGCTAATACCTTGACGCCGTTCCTTTATAATAGCATCCGGTGCTAACGCCGTTCCTCTCCGTTTGTTTGATTACAGAGAGATAAGATAAGATAAATACTCGCATATGACGCCTGTTTCCACCTGTGAGGCTACGTTACATGATGTTATTGTTGGCCAAGTTACCGAAGCTCAACTGCAGTGCTCCCCTAGAAGTGATGCATTATGGGAGAGAGCAGTAACTAGGGGCGCTTACTACATAGCAACCAGGCAGCGAGCGCAGCGGCGTGTCGGTGAAGGTATGAACGTCTCTGGTAAGTTAGGCTTATAACCTCCTAAAATGTAACTGAATGTCTTTTTTTCCAGAGATTTTCAGAGTGTTAATCAACACTTAATTTACTGTATGTTTCCAAAACTGCTACAAGTACAGTATACTGTTTCTATGATATAAAACTACATCACTTTTCAAAGTTAACAATCAGTTCTCTTAACGCTAAATAAGTAAGCTAACACATGGTACAGTGGTAGATTTAGAGACCAAACATTTACATGATAAAAATTTTTTTAAGTAGTATAATGTATGTATGTATGTTTTTATTTTACCATTTGAGTGATAAAAGAAAAACTAGTTGTCTTTATACTTAGGCTACTTATACAAATGTTGTTGAAAGATTAAGATTCTGGATTTTCATTTCATTTCGTGTTATTTTATTCCAATGATATTAGAAATAAATGCTGCAGATTGCTTCAAAATGTCATTCCTACTGGAGGAAGATTGGGGATTTTATAAGGCAAACAGGTAAAAACAATCATCACAGAACATGCAAACTGTGAATTATACCTTTAGTACATGTTATCAAAATATGAAGCAACACCTGACCCTGCTTCCAACTGCTGAACTCAAAGTGTTCATTCAAAACAAGAGAAATAGGCTACTGTTCCCACAGAGTAACGTCAGTAATACCCCTTTCACAGTTTTCTGATAATCATAAAAACTAAAAGGCAATAAAATATTATTAATAATAATAATAATAATAATGACCTCTCAAATTTGTTCCAAAAGGTACAAATCATTTTTGATCTGTAAACATCTCAAAACACATCAAACACACAGGCCTGGGATACACACTGTCTTGACATTTTGTTCAGTAGGCCTACATAGTTACAGAAAGAGGCACACCAGGATCAAGAGCGAGACCTGGAGCGGGACACAGAGTGCTTGGCTGGGGACTTGGACAGCTGATGGTCCCTGTGGAGTGGAGATTTTGAGGCGTGTTTTTCGTTTCTACTCTCTGAGTGGGAACGCGAGCGGCTTCGAGACTTCTTGCTGTGGGATTTCTCCTTGGAACGACTTCGGGATTCACGTTCTGTCTTGACTTTGGATCTGCTCTTGGAGCGCGACTTGCGAGTGTCTGAGCGAGAGCGGGACTTTTTGCTCTTAGAGGGACTGTGCAATTTGCGAGTGTGTGAGCGAGACTTCTCTGGAGATTTAGAGTGACTGGACTTCCTCTTTGACCTCGAGTGTGATTTACGCCCTGACCTGGAGTGAGACCTGCGCTTGCTGCGAGACTGAGAACTGTGAAAGAAAGAACATTTTGAAAAACAATTACATTATTAAATGCTATATAATCTACTATACTATATCTTTAACAAATGAAGCTATTATTGTTAAATTATAAATTATGTAATCATCTCTCCAGGCAATGTTTAGGCCATTGATTGTGTGAGCCCAGTGCTGGACTCACCGTAAACAAGATCTGGAACGGCTGTGGGAACTCCTGCTTCTACGGCTGCGGCTGTGAGAGCGCCGTCTGCTACGAGACCTGTGGGTTCACCATGTCAACCTTAGACTTAGACTTAGACTTTATTGTTGTCATTGCGCAAGCACAACGAAATTGGTCACAATCCCAGGTGCAAAAATACAGCTAGACAATAAATTAAAAACAATAATTTAAAAACTCTATAAAAATTTAGAAAAATGTATCCCCCCCCCCACACACACACACACACCATACCTATTGCACAGTTTACTAGGCATTTAGGGCAGCCTAGTAAACTGCGCAATAGGTATAGTGTGTGTGTGTGTGTGTGTGTGTGTGTGTGTGTGTGTGTGTGTGTGTGTGTGTGTGTGTGTAAAAGGTGAAGAAGAAAACAAACCAAAGAAAACAAAGAGCCTACACTGGCACTCAAAGGTATCATCAGGGATCATATCTGACTTCATTCACCTGGATCTGCTGCCAGAATAAGAGCGCCTGCTCCGTGGTTTGTCTTCCACCAGACGGATCTTCCTCCCATTGACATCAGTCCCATCGAGCTTCTCTAAAGCTCGTTTCATATCTGAACGGGACCGAAATTCGATGACGCCCTCGTTGGCACGGCCTTTATGAGCATCGGCATAGGTTACTTCACCTGCTTGCCTCATAAAATCCTGCGAAAAAACCAAAGCATCAGATGAACACGCTACAAGAGACCAAATAAAGTGAATATGAATTGTTGCTACCTATTTCACACACATCTAGGTTCTATTGATGTTCTAGGGTTCCCACTCTTTTCTTGAAATCATTTTCCAGGACATTTTGAGCTGCTACAGACATGTCATTATATTATGCCATACACTAGGCTAATACATCCCTCATCATTCAAGTCTTCTTTTCAACAGTTGTACCCTATTTTGTACATTTAACCAGTTTCTTCCTGTTTCTTCCTCTCTCACCCCAAAAAGTCGGATTTAAAGATGTGCAGTCTATGCCTCTAACTTATCTATGAAATAAGACTTACATGCTTAAATTTATCATAGGACAATGCAAACATTTGTTTTGGTTTTTTAAACCACACCCATTACATAATAATAATTTTCCAGGACATTTGACGCATGGGAAAACTGTCTACTGGCCACTTTTAAAGTGCTACATATAGACAGAGCAGTTAAGTATTGGATTTACAAACAAGCAGTGTTGGGAACGTTACTTTTAAAAAGTAATTAGTTATAGTTACTAATTACTTCTCCCAAAAAGTAACTGAGTTAGTAACTCCACTACTTCACTATAATAGTAACTAGTTACCAGGGAAAGTAACTATTGCGTTACTTTTTCTTTCTTTTTTTCAAGTTTAAATATGTCGAAGAATTTGGATTTTTTTTCTCTCATTTTTAAATTGTATTTTATTGTTTTCATATAGGCTATTTCACTGATCGCAATTATGGAACGAGTGTGTTTTATTGAAAGCGAGGCTGGTGTGCCTATGAAAATAGGTTACAGTGGGTTTTTTAAGTGTTGTGGCTACAAGCAAATCTCATATTGTCTCTGTACAAAGACAACAAAGACCTTTTTAAATGTGAAAACAGCGGAGACCTATTCAAGATTTGCGTTTAATAACAGGCGAAACAACAAAGTGTTTGAGGCAAACTATTTGTAAAAATGAGAAATACAAATAAACTTGCCTTGCCTTGTTCACCCATATCAGTTGTCAGTCCCAGCTGACATTGGGTGTGGGTGGGGTACACCCAGGATTGATCACCAGTCTATACACTGTCATTCAAACCTTTAGAGTCACCACTTAACCTCATATGCATGTCTTTGGAGAGTGGGTGAGAGCCAGCTAACCCAGAGAGAACCCAAACAATAGCGCTAACGGCTGCACTGTGCCACGAAATGTAACTATTTCATATAAACAGTCACTCAATTTTAGTACTCAAATGAATTTACTGGTATCTACATTTATCTTGGAGTCTGTATCCTGATGAGTTGTGGATCACCTCTCACCTTGAGGTCCTGCCAGCTGCACCTACTGGACAGGTTCTCCACAATGAGGCGGTGTTCAGTGCGTACAGGCGGCCCGTACTTGTCCCTGCCGGTGCGATTCCAGTTGCTGTAGCCACTACCTTCGAAGAGGACAGGAAGAAAAACATTTAAGTCACCAAATTCTGGAGAGGTGAGGGCTCCAAACTGCCTGAGCCTCTTATTTTCATTCACTAATAGACTGCTACCAACTGTCAAACCCTGTCAACTTTCAGAGACATAACACAATTAATTAAGGATGGTTTTTAGTCCACCTCCTCTGGACCCAGGGCCCTGTTGAGTTTCAATACAGTTATGGAGTTAGGGATCATTTAAACTGGGCATGCCCTGTAGACCAGGATTCAAAACAATTTTAATTAGACAGCATTCTTCTTGATTTTCTTAAAAATATTAATAAATTCTGTGACCACAGCTTAAAATGTACTTACATAAATTGAAATAAAACAGAAATAAATGTAGGAACCAAAAAACAACTCCTAGTTGTGTGGTCTCCCCTGTATTCTCCACTACTTTTAAGTAGGATCATATGGGCTACTTTTGTCAGTGCCATTGATTGGTGCAGGATGCTACTGTCCCTGTTGTAAAATATGACAGTTTAAGTGTCAAGATTGAAAATTGGATTTGTTGTTTTTAACAGCTGAGGAGCCAGAAAACATGAAGTTCAATTTGTAATGTAAGAAGACAAAGATGACACCTACCAAAAAACTCTCTGATTTACTACAGAGCACTGGAAGCCGAATCAATGGCTGAATCATGTGTTGGCTTGGTCCTCTGCAATATGTCTTGCAACAGTAAAACCAACAGGATTCCTCACCATCACCCTGGTCTATTGGAAAAGGATGCTGTCATCATGGCTTCCGGTTATGTCAACCAGTGGTCAAATGGCAAAGGTCACACACACATTGTAAGGGGAAAGCCCAGGCCAAACGGGTCAGGCAGTCATCTTTACCCTCAATGGACTCGGACTCAGCCCGCAGTGGACTCTTTCAAATTAAAACATTAAGCACTTTGTTAATGTTGACTTCAAACAGAATACATTGTAGCTTCAAATGTCTTACCTTCTCTTTAATCACTGTTGTTAATAATGGGATTTTAACACACATGTGAAATAATGACTACCAAAGATTATAGGCTACAGTATACTGAAAACAGGTTTCTAATACCCACAATGTGAGGTGGGATATGTCACATGTATACTGATACCTTCGTTTTGTATGGAAAGTCAGTGAGGACCAATGTTATGTTGCACTAGTGAAGAGAGACTAATTAGACCCCAACTTTCTCATATACCTAGATGTGCTGAACTTACTGCGCCCTCCATAGCCGTATCCATCTCTCCTCGGTCCACGGGCGTGTTCAATGATGACGCGTTCTCCGCACAGCTCCTTGCCGTTGAGTTCATACACAGCATCATCAGCATCGCGCATGTCCTCAAACTCTACAAAGCCGTACCTGTGTGACATCAGTGTGCAAGATTCAAAGCAGGAAATTGTCATTATTTTTTCATGATTCACTTCACATTCAGTCATTATCAGATCCATACAATGTCTAATGTAAAAACAATCACATATTACTGTCACCAACCTTATATCCATGAGCCAAAGCGTCAAATCCCTTCAAAGGGATAGTTTAACATTTTGCAAAATTGGCCTATTGCCATAATCCCTATAGTCATAGGAGTAGGTTCATTATTATTATTATTCATTATCGGTGCATGTTTGTTTTGAGATCCCCGGGGCAGAGACGCGAGCTGCTCAGCGAACACAATGGAGATGAACGGTACATGGTCCCCTGTCCTTCATCAAACCCATTAAATACACAATCCAACAATGACAAAACGCTCATGTGGACAAGTTGTGACCTGCACATTCACCATGCTATGAAATAATCATTTATTTACCCTTGAAACAAATACTCGGAACAACTTGTGCTTTTGAAATCACTTCGCCCAGCAGCCGTGTCTGGAATATAACTCTGTCTGGTAATGTTATATCATTATTTCATAGCATGGTGAATGTGCATGTCACAACTTCTCCATGAGAGCATTTGGAGTTGTTGGATTGTGTATCTGATGAATTAAGTGACCTGTACCATTCAGCACCATTGTGTTTGCTGAGCAGCTTCCGTCTCGGCCCTGTGGTTCTCATAACAACATGCACCGATAATCAAAGGTAATGAACCTACCCTATTTGCCAAAATGTTGAACTATCCCTTTAAGAAGTTATTTAAAAAAAAAAAAAAAAAAAACTAGCAATATTAGTTTATATATTTCAGTTAAACCAATTCCCAACATCATTATTATTTTTGGGAAACAAAGTAATTGTGCAACACTGCTATCTGGTAAAATTAATTTAATCAAGGACAAAGTCACGTTATCATTTAATTGCAAAGAGTGTGAATGTAAAATTTTCAAGTTTGACAGTTTTCGTGCAACACTGACGTCACACACAGCTGTGTGCCGAACGAGATGCACGTGACATTTACCTCCATTGCAGTTTTGGTTTGTTTACATGTTGTGATCCTCAGTCTGAGATCGAATCGAAAAGTAAATAATAAATTCGCCCACAATTTACAGATAATCAGCTCATTATGATCCAGATGCGTTGGCCACACAACTGCATTCACGTAAACATTAGCGACACTAGCTTTGTTTACAGTTCTGCACAGGTCAACACTGCTAGAGTCACCTTATCGTTAGCAAACAATAACAAGCCGTTTGGCTGATTTTTTTTTCTTCCATTGCGTTCATAGTATAACGAGACCAGAGGCTGTCATGTTGCCATTTAATGCTCTTCCTTTATTGAGACATAGGACCTCACCTCAGGACTAACGTTGAATGAAGATGAGCTAACCTAGCTAATACAGATGATAAGGTGATCTTACCCATTTTTCAGGTCGATCTCTAATAATTTACCATAACCGCTAAAAAATCTTTGAATGTCTTTCTCTCGTACATGATAGCTAAGCTTGCCGACATATACCCGCGGCATCGCCGATTTAATGTCACAGTTTAGCTCTACAAGTTACAATGCACTTGGTGATGGGACACAGACAGACAGGCCTGGGGCTGGGAGACGCTCAGGCTGCTCCGTTTCCGGCCGGAAACCTTCAGAATAAAAGTGTCATGTCCAAAACAAAAAAATATAATTTTGAACACGGAAAGTGCACAGTTATATGTCGAGCCATTCAACCATACAGTATGCATGATGTATTCAGCAAATCTGTCATGTTGTTAAAAAAAAAAAAAACCCACAGACCAAAGTAGACATTAGTTGCAGGTGGAACAATCTGTCCATCTTTGTCATGTCATGCTCCACAGTAATGTCACTTTATATCTTAAGGATCAGGCTGCACATTTCCCCGATTCCCCTGCTCTTTAATGATTGCACTTCACATTTCCTTTCCTGCTTGCTCATAATGCTACTTCTGTCACTCCCCAATGATAAAATCATTTTCTGTTCCTATTTTCCTGTTCCCTCATCCAAAGGCTTTACACTTTTTAAGAAAATCCACAGGTCAGCTGTTGGTAGATCATTGTGATAGAATAGCACACAAATAATATAACATAAGGCTCTGTTTTTTTCCTCAACTTACTACTGTGGCCATTTTACACAGTTAGCATACTAATAATAGTAGTGGTAGACTTTATTATTAGACTCCAGGTCCATTTTAAAAGAAAGAAAGAAACAATCAAACACAAATAATATCGAATCGACTTGAACATTACAAGCTGATTACTGATATAATGTCAGTGTTGTTTGAGTGATGCCTGAAAAAACAACTCCCATGCTTTGTATTTTTTTTTTTTTAATTTATAACTGGAGCATGAAAGATTATCCAACTTAGTAGAATCCATTTTTTTTTGCCTCATCTAACAAATGACACACATGCACCCATTACCATAGAATTCTTTAATGATTGGAGATTAAATTAAATTTAGCATCTTCTTATAAATAAAAAGACAGAAAATAAAGTTATGTCTATATACAAATGTATATGAATTAATTTACACATAATTAAGACAGGTTAAAAAATGTTATAGGGAATGTGGGGATAGGAATGTAAGGAAAGTGCTTATAGTTTGCTGGGCACAGCCACAGGTGACACTCGCAGGACGCCCTCCTGGGAGCATGAGGCAGCCAGCACCCCATCTCTCCTCCACAGGCGCCCTTGAACCAGTCCCCGGCTGCTCCCTAAGGGACACAATACAAACCTTGTTAGACAAATGCAGGATGGACTAAATGGGCCACAACAGACCACAAAATTCTATATATTGAAAAATATACAGATTTTGGTCATTTTGAAGCCAAGTCAAGCAGCCTTCTGTATTTTTTTTTCTTCTTAATTAACTGAATCAAACAATACTGGACCTTTCAGCCTGATACATACTGAATATTTGAGAATACAAAAGCATCTGATAACAGTATAACCAGTTAAATAGCAGATAGTAGTTATTTTAGAATATAACAATATTTACGACCCCCATTATTTTTATGATGCGCACACAACAAATGAAATCCAGCAGACTGCAAATGAACCACATACTGACCTGCCCATGGGCTCTCGCACTCATACAACATCCACTCGTCAGTGCGGAAAGTGGAGTGAAACCACATGGCGTGGTCCAGAGAGGCGGAGAACTTGGCTTTGTAGTTGGGATAAGGCAACAGCGCAGTGCCCAGCAATGCAAAGTCTGAGACGTATGCAGCGACACAGCAATGCAGCTTCATGTTGCCTTCACCTGCACAGACACACAGACAATATGCATCAACAAACTTGGCTTAAAACGTATTATGTAGCTCATGTTTTGCAAACAGTTCGGGTTGCCGATTTCCATATACACTGTGCCTCATCACAGACAACAAGACTCCTCGTTGCATCGTAAAAGTAGGGCAGTCATCCTTAACAAATACAGGGGGAACAGCAGTGTATATCATTTATTTAGCTCTACTTCAAAAACTAATGGTTATCTCTGCTCTCTGAATACATTTAAACACAGCACTCGCACAACTCATCACACATCATTTTGACTTAAAAGCTGTACCTCTTGTTCACAAATACCTTGGAAAAAATGGTTTCAAACACTACAGATGGATTAAGCCCCAAAAGGTAAGTTACACTCTCATTTCATTCTAACTTTTAAAAGGTGGCATCTATGTATCTGTAACCACATTTGCATTTTTTAATTAGAAAATGTGTAATTTATCTTCTTTGTATCCATTTTAATTGCCTCTTGTGTGTCCCTGTCAATGCATAAATTATATGTGTGTGAATTGCATGTGCAGGTCTCTTGCAAAATGAGACAACCGGTTTAAAACAAGGATTCACTACTGATGAAAGATATTTTTGATGTGTCAATAAAACCGTTTTCAACCAAATGCTCACAACCTCTCAGTTTACACAGACAGAAAACTTGATCATAATAATTACACCCTTATGCAGTGTAGTCTGAAGTATACTGTATGTAGTGCATATGGGTGGTTGACGAATAACACAATTCTGACTGTCCGGGTGTCACATACTGATAAAAAATTATATTTTTTAAGAATATATATGTAAATGTTGTTCCTCTGACAAGATATAGTACAATAATACCAAAGTTGTTGGTGGTGTATTAAGATTTCTACTCAGAATTTTGATCCAAACATCAAAAATGTCATACGGTGTGACTGTCCGGCATATGTGTGACCTTAATAATAAGAGCATATTTCCAAATAAATTATAAATATTTGATAGTTGTACAATGCATATAAAATAATGAGGTGTTTTTAAAGCCCACAGAAAGATTTGATGTCTGTGCATAATGTCCAAACAAGTTTTGACCAAATACATTTTGTCCGCAAAATGGGCGTCATACGGTGTGACACTATTTTGTATATTTTGAATGGGCAATAATTTGGACATCTTAATGATAAAGAGGACCACACTCAATCAGGAAGTTACAGTAACATCTCTGGAGTGGTATGCCAGGTCAAGAGGTGAGTTCTGCCTTTTAGATTTTTATTTAAAAAGCAATATATCTGACATCATCAATAGTGGTCAATGTTTTGTGTCTTATGGTGTGACATTATTTGCATGAAAAATAAATTATTTTTCACAAATATTACTTATTAATGCTTAAAAAGTATTGCTGCCATGTGGTGAATAACATGATAACTATAGGCTTGCTGTTTTTAGTTGGCTAATATATTAACTTAACTGAGCAGAATGTCATGTGGTGTGACACTTTGTCATAACGGTGTGACGGTTTTTCTAAGTCACACCATATGACATATCTGTCACACCATATGACATTCACTTTATTTTGCATTAATATTAATATAAATAAATATACAAAACACACAAATTTAAGAAGTTTGATGTTAGATTTTTTTATCTATACAAATAATATTTCACATTCCAATTTTATATTTCATGTAACCATATTTTACCATTTGCCATGCTGTGCATATTAACAGATCCTATTTAAAAATAAATTTAAGGAGACTGGTGAAATGACATGTGGAAAGGATCGTCTCTGTCAGGAGTCGAAGTGGCAATCAGGGCTTCAGTCGTATGCCAACATGGGACATATTGTCTAACGACTTGACCACTGAGCACCCCCGACTGGGAAATAATGTTAAATGTTTGATGTTTTTTTCAAAACTGTGTTGATAATTTTTTGTCCTAATGTAGAAATGTTAACATTTCATCATAAAATATTCACATTAACTCATAAGTAGATTTTAAATGCTAATTCATGCTGAGTACACAATGTAATGTAATGTGTCAATATTGGACCATGGTTTTGTGGATGATGTTATTGTTCTAAGACTTTAGTTCAGCAATTGGAATTCCCGTGTAACCTGTGCCCAAAATCAGTTTTTTATTACAAGATATGTCCTCAATTGTTTTTGTTTGAATGTCAAATACATAAAATACACTTTTTTGCATTTTTGGTGCAGTTTGTCATGTGGTGTGACACTCATGTCATTTGGTGTGACGCTCACAATTGTGACAATAAAACAGCTTTGTTAGTGATAAATTGTGAAAATATCCATAGACCACAAGGAAAATAGAACTACCAAGAGTCTCAAGCATTATGTTAGAGTTATTACAAGGTTTAACAGAATTATTCTAAAATATCTTGAAAGATTGAGGAGCGATGTCATCCTTTGTATGATAATTTTGAAAAATAATCCAAAGTATAATACATTTTCAGAAGGAAATGTTTAATATCAAATCAGTCATGATTAAAATGTATGATGCAGTCAGTTAGAAAAGAAAAAAGTACCCCATTTTCATTTTATATAACATAGCTTTCATGTCACACCGTATGACAATTTAAGGCACTGATACAGCAAATTGATGAAAAAATGCTAATTTTGATGCAAAATCTTCAAGAACACATGTATATGTGTAGAGTTAAGAGTCAAGACGACACAAAAAAGTAATTTTCAGGGATAATATTTTAAGTTTTAAAAAAAATCTTTTTTTCGGCTTATATGTCAACCACCCATATGTGCAAAGCGTGGGGTGAATAAGTATGAGCATTTTACCAATATATCCTCGCGCTCGCACCCAGAACAGCTTCTTTGGCTCTGCACCAGCAAGTCTGTAGAAGTGTGGTGGGTGGACTGGCTTTATCTCAATGGGGACCTCATTAGCCAGCAGTTTATTAAGGCCTTGCTTTGACTTCTCTGCCAGGTCTGGTTTACTGTGAAAAAACAAAACAAAAAACAGAAGAGACATACGGATCATCTGCAGGCTAATTAATGAACTTGTATAGCAAATGCAGTTATATAATAGAGCATGAGTCAGCATATTTAGTAGGACTGCTCCAGATTGCCTGGTTTTAGATTCCAATGAGCGGCAAACAGAAGAGCATAGATTACAAAATATGTCTATGTTATGTTTTTTTGTCCTCTGTTTTTCCAAGCATTGCATTTGATTAGTGTTCATTTTCAAAACCATTGTAGGGTCCACAGAAATCTGTGGATGTACTCTGATTTCCTATCTCGATTACAATTGGAGTCAGTTTTTACATCATCTATTAAAAATGCAGCAGTCGCAGTCTCAGTACTGACTTGGAAAAAGATCCAGTCAAAATCATAATATTTCAATTATCATCCTCTAATGTACTTTGAGCTGCTTCCTGCACCAAATATTAAGTTCCCTATTGATGTTCCTCTGATAGTAATACAATACAAGGGGTTTTAAAAAAATGCACTCAAATTAAAGTCATAAAATTGCACTAGGGCACAGAAAGGTTTTACAATACTCTTGTGATCTCATTCAAAGATTTCTGCTCTTTGAATGATTAATGAAGAAAATGATGCAGTTTTTATACTTCACCACACTTTCACATCTGCTTCTTTAAAGAGAACAAACAGAATGCTGGCACTCATGGATAAATAGTCTTCTCCATATTTAGCTCCACACCAGATATATTAGCATCTTGGAGTTGTGCATGCTGCTACAGTCGACTGCATCTGCATATTTCCATTCATTTCACCGCTTATATGTACATCTCCTCAGGCCTGTGGATTATTCACAGTAAATGAGACTCAGATGTTGGAAGGAAACACTATTGAGTTTATTATGATGTAATTTTCAAGCACCACTCATAAAATCCCATTCACTTCTATTTGACAAAAGTCAGTTTAGATTGTGTGAGTGTGTGTTTTTTGCCTATATTTTTCCACAGTTAACTTGCATTTGTTACTCTACCTGAGATAAAGATGAATAAGCTCCTCCGCAGTGAGGAGGTCTTCAGGCGGAGGGACCACCGGCATGGTGAACTGGTGCTGCAGGGGGCTCGGCTGCAGCATGTGGAAGGATGCTTGGCATATCAGTATAGGCTGTCCATGCTGGATGGCCCTCACAGAGCGCACTGTGAAACTGCGGCCATCTCTTATGCGGTCCACTTGGTAGAGCACTGGAACCTTAGGATCGCCTGAAAAACAACACAAAACACATGTGTGGAAAAACAGTACATGGGAGTTTCTGTGGGCTGATTCCTGCATTATCCACTTAATTATGATGTTGATCGCTTTGAAACAGTTGTGGTCCATTGTTCAGTTCATTCTGTAGAAAGGTGGTTCACCTTACCTGCTCTTACGAAGTAACAATGAAGAGAATGGGCGTAGAGATTATCGCTGACAGATTTGGCTGCGGCCACAAGGGCCTGACCGACTATTTGGCCCCCAAACAACCGTTGAGTTCGAGGCACCCAGTGATGTGTTCCTCTGAGAAAAATAGAAAGAAAACAGCATACAGTTACCAGTTTATTAAAACCATAGATTAAAACACACAGCAGAACTGAACACTCTTGCAATTAGCCTTCTTATGGAAAGAAAATGTTAGGTTGTGTTGACACTGTGCTACAGAGGTTTATTGGACTGTGGTTTGTGATGCTGTGTAGCCTATCACTGTGTTGCATTATACAGAGAGATGTTTTAACATCTCTTATTTTAATGCGACACTGCAGCAGGATGAAACATGGTGAACTGCATAGGGGAAATGAATACTCTCTATTTAGAAATAACCTCCGACAAGAGACATCCGCATTTATATCAAGTTTATCAGTCGTTATTACAACTTAAAGACGTTGACATCAACGCCCTAAGACAGGGAGGCGACAATCCCGACGGGACATGAATACAACATTTATTTATTTTGGCTCAAGTACAGTAAAGCGACAAAGTTCAGACAGCTACCTGTACAGGTCTACGTCGAGCTTCTCTAAGTTTAAAACACTAGTGGCGAGGATGCTTTTCAGGTCCTGGTTATACTGAGCCTCCGGTTTCTCCGAGCTTTCACCACCGTCAGCTGATTTCGGTAGCTCTTCTGAGCCTCCTGGCGGGTCACAGTTTTGGGTTGAGCCGGTGGCGCCACTGTCACCGTCCACTTGCTCGTCCGCCATGTTTGTTTGGCAACGTCTTCCTCTTCTCCTTGACGTCGCGGCGGCGGCAGACTGGACGCAGCAGGAGCGTGTTGCCGCCCTCCACAGGTCAGATGTGGACCTTCACTTTAATAATGGAGACAGTCTGTGAAAACTGCTTTGCTAAGTATGGATTTCAGTGAATTAAATCGCGCCTCATCTCTGTCAATTGTGTTTGTAAGATGTTGATTTATTTATTTATTTGTGATAGTGGCTGCAGTGGATCTGTGGTGACACAGTCTCTCGACGGCTGTGCCTTTTATCTTGCACCATATCTAAGGCAGATGATCATTCTGTGTTTAAACTATCATAATAGCTAAATGTCTCTCTCTCAGTTCCCCAGTCAGATCAGACTATATGAGATGACACAAGACATTGTCAGGAGCCTACAACCTGCAGCCTTTCAGGTGGCGTTTCAGAATAGCTATAGGTTCGAACAATGCTTTTCCCGTGTCACTATTAGCCTATGCCTATGATCTGTATTTCAACTAGGCCTATTGGTAGGGTGCCAACATCAGCAAACAGTCTAAAATAGCCTACCACTTTATTAAAAATATCATTTAACATCACATTAAATCAAACAGGACTTATATATTTCCCCGAGGGGTGTCATTTCCTCTCCCACCTACTCATTTCTTAATCCAGTTCAATATCCTGCCTCACACCCCAGGGCCAGGCTCATACAGCTTTTTTAAACTAAGCTTTATGTCATGTCTTTCTCACATACTCCCAAAACTGATTCTGTGTTTGCTAAAGCTTTCCTGTTCCACAACTAACATTGATACAGAGTAGTAGTGGATTGTGCAACAGTGTATGGGACATAAGATACAGCTATTTCTCTGAGCATTTGCACTGGAATAACTATGTGTTTCCATTATGATAGTAGGCTAAATGTCCATGTCCCAGTTTTGTATTTATTATTACTCTAGTAGTAGCCTGGGCTATCTCCTCTAATATCAGATCATAAATATGCTGAATGCTGGACAATCTAAATGGCCCCTTGGACTTGCATCTCTTTCTTTTTGAATTTATTTATTTATTTACCTTTATCTAACCAGGATAATGACTCACTGTGATTCAAAATCTCTTTTACAAAAGTGTCCTGAGCAAGAAAACAGCAGCACAATGACAGAACGATTGCAGCCATTTACATTCACACTAAAAACATAATAATAATATAATAAATAAATAATATAATTTAAAAAAAATACAGAGAAACACAAGCATCCACACAGCCATCTACATCCCCATTTACCACCATTGACCAGCTCCATCAATTCCAGGTCCTTTTGCAAGTCATTCTAGGCAGTAGGAGCAGCATATTTTTTCCCCAGCTCAATTCTGACCTTGGGAACCGATAACGTTTAAAAAGTCTTGTGATCAGAGATTATACTTAGCCTACTGGAGTTTTATTAAGTATATTTGTAAATATAAGGGGCAGAAGAAGAAGAAGCGGACCAAGAAACATTTATAAATGATAACATAGCCTACCATTAGTCTTGTTGTGAACAAATCAGGCCAACCAACACAAGCATATAATTAACAATGGTGGGTAAATGCTTTGTAATTTGTAATAAACCACAAAGCACCATAGTAAACAGTATCAAGGGCATAAACTACATTCTCCATAATTGAGCACCGACATAAAGGTAGCAGCCACAATTTAATCCTGAAATAAAACCCCAGTTTTAGTTGAATACCAGCTATTGACCTTGAGAAGTGGTGATTTCAGGGAGGTCCAGTGGTTTTGACTTTGTATTTGAAAACAACAATATTGTTTTAAATCATAAAGTTTGATTGTACAGCATTAAAAGCACTTTGTAACTGAGAGAATGCTGTAGGTGTGGATGCTGTGGTGTGTATGACCGTGTCATCTGCATAAAGACGGAAATTGACATTGGAAATGTTTTGGGTGATGTGATTTATATTGAATACTGTATATTTAATGAATTGCTGAAGTTCCTACAAAAAAAATGGTGTAACGTTCATTTTTAAGGATAAATGGACGTTTTATATATGTAGTATATTCAATGGTTTGACCAATTTTCTGCCACTCTGTGTCGGTGTTAAAAGAAAAAAATGTCAGTGGGGTTAGGCACAATCTAGACTATACCAAGTTAAGAGGTTAAAATAGCTTTATAATTTTTTACAGATGAGATTCATCAGCGGTAAGTATGTTTTAGTCTTGTACAGAACTATTGAGCCTTTTGACTGAAGCAACTTCTGTAGAAAGTGGTTCCAGTTTTAGTTTCATGTAACTTAAGCTTTGCATAATTCAGTATACAAGTACACTCACCCAGCCATGGATTTGATACAGAAAGAACAGTGGACAGCCATATGTAGCTTAATGTGGGACAACAGAGTTGTGCAGAGATTTTCTCTGATGTAACACACCAGGGGTAGTGTACAAAAGAAAGTAACAATCTATTGCCTGATATTTTTTTTGGTAAAACTCTCAGTTTATTCACATACTCATATTTCAATAGTTACATTAAAACTATGAGAAGGTCAGTCGTCGAAATAAAACAAGAATAACACCTTAATTCCTTGTCGTCATTCAACTTGTTTTTTGCTTTCAAAGGGTTAAGAAAGCCTTCTTCTTGTCATTTCAGAGACACAATATAGTGAAGAAAAATTGAATCCACATTAAAATAACCAGCAAACATGGCACAGTCACAGAAAATGTTTGGCTTTAAAATGAATCAAGCACTCCATTGATCTGTATAGGTCCAAAAAAACAGAAAAGAAAAAAAAAAAGTGTCCCAGGAGAAAGTCCCAGCCACAGATCAAGCTTTTAATCTATTTAGCATGGACTCACAGGATCCAATCTACCATTTACCCAGTCTTTCAAATCTAGAGCTTTATCTGTTTTCCAATACCGCAGAATAATTCTGGAGGCTGTAATAGGACCCACTATAATAATTGAAAATGCACATTTTGATACAGCACATTTGGAGTTATACATAATGGAATATTATTATATCTTTTTTTGATTTTGCTGATTTTCATTTGGCTTCAATGGGGACGATGACATCATCTCACTGTCCAATCTACCCAATCTTCCTGTTGCTTTCCATTATTAGGCCCATTTAGCATTTAAAATTACAGATAATATAGGTTCAGGTAGTAGCCTATTATAATTTAGTTCCTGCTCTTTAGGAAAACACAGTTTGCTTATTTAATCCTTGTTGTATCCAAAGCAGAGAGGGAAAAATCAAATACGTTTCCAGCTTATTCAGTATGCCCCAGCCAGCTCAATGAATGATAATGAAGGTAGACAACATTACGCCAGGCTTCAGACCTTGCTCCTCCACTGCATCACTGAATAGAATGCAAAAACCACCTGCATGTCTATAAATCATTAATGGCTTAGCCTCCAGATACATCTCCCACATTTTGTAAGATGTAAAACCTCTACCTGCTAAGTCATGTGGAAGTAGTCTGCAGTTAGTTGCTGAGTCATTGCATGGAAACTGCTGAACTCGGGATGAATCAAACCTCACACAAACAGGAAAACATTTTTTGAATTGGGGCCCAATTCCTTATTACTACCTCTGTATTCATCAATTAATTAAAGTCAAACAAAGACCAATAAATGTAACTATTTGAATGTGTGTCTATAAAATGTTGGAGTTAAACTTACCTCACTCCACAGCAGCTTTTCAATTTCAATATCAACAAAACTAGCAATCTAGTTTATGCTCACACTAACACAAATAGTGCTTAGCTTAACATGAGAACTCTTCCAAGAAGTAGCCTAAGTCCAGTTAGTCCAATTTAAAATAGAAAAGATGAGTTTGCCTTAAACAAGTATGGTGACTGCCTAGCAGTGAATCCTGTTGCTGCCATGTGGGTTCACAGAGATATGGCAGCACTATGGTCTCACTGAATTTGTTAACAGCCTCCCCTCAAAGTGGAAATCTTCCACATAAGGTACAAGAGACCTGTGTGTGATGATGTCCGGGGGGCTAAACGAAGACATCTGGGTTTCTGGTGGCAGGGCTGTGTCAGCACCACAGAGGACACTGGTTGGACACTGTTCAGTGTGCAGGAAATGAGTCATCGATAACAGACTGTCGGACATGGAGGATTCAGATGCCAGGACTGTGGTCACCCATAGGATGTCAGCGTCAACTGTGAAGGTAAATGTGCACATCTGCCTTTTGCTTTGCTTTGCTTTGCATCTGGTTTAAACACATCCCCTGGTCTGGTCACCTGGCAGCCACTGAGCCAGCTACCCAGTGCATGATAGTGCTGTATTAAAGCTGGAATTTGTATAATGGTATAGGTAACTAAAAGTGTGTAAGGCGCACTTTAGTTTTTGTTCAACTCACTGTCTGAATTCAGAAACTCCTCTTTCTGTCATTTCCCTCCGTTCTCTCTCCTTTTCTCGTCTCCATATATTTATGAAAAGAGTTTTTTTTTACAGTGAAAATTCTTTCTGCTGCTGCTACCCGGTGCAGATACACACCCTGTTGTGTTTTTGTATGTCTTTGGCTGAACTAACTCTAAAATTCACTTTATTCTGTCTGTACACACTGCAAGTGTCAAGTTCAGATAGTTTCCTCTGTGTTGTTCCATATTTTTGTATACAATAACAGCATTATACGGTATTTACTTTTTTATTACTGTTTTACTGTGGGCCTTCAGGGCAAAGCACACACAAGAGAGGGAACGCAAACATTCAAGGAAATACCAAAAAAATAAATAAAATACAAAGAAGACACTCAGATGTTTTGTGCATTTTTGGATAGGGAGGACTCTTCAAGGTCTGTGCTTTGTCCTATGCTACAGACCACAATTTTTACTGTAGTTTATGTGACAAATGTCAGCCATGTCTTTTCTTATCACAGACATGGTTCGATGAGAGAAAGTGCCTGAAGGTGTCAAACTGGTGCTACACATGAAAGATGGCTGCTCTTACTTCTCAGTCTCATGTTAGTTTGTTCTTAAACTCCAGGGTTCCCTGATTACAACTTATTCATCCTTTTTCGGTTCAGACCAACATCACACACATTTTCTCCTCCAATATCTTGTTTTTTTTTTAACCTTGCTCCTTGGTCATCCTTGACCATAACAACACATTCAACACAAGTATAGGCTACACTACTGAATAATACATTATAGGCTACATAGCAGGAATACCTGTCTTTACTGTATGTGTCAATCTCTCTTTAGACGTCACAGGATCAGATGCCAAAACCACCATCGCACACATTCTTCTGCACGACTCTCCTTCTGTGAGTGTGAGTGGTTTTAGAGGTCTGCTGCATCACTCACTCTCCATGCAATACCTTATTTATGTGTTTCTCCTGATCGTGGTAGTCAGTCAAAGGCCTGTAGACGGTAAGCTTGTATAAACTGTGTAATTCCTAATGACTCCATCTGACATGTTTGCCCAGTGTCCTTCTGACCCGATGTGTGTCAGTGGTTGAGAACGACCCTGTCTCTCCGTTCTCTCCGCTCCCCACAGTGTCAAAGCACACACCTTCTGGCAGACTAAGCCTGAGTGACAAGAGCTGCTACCAATGTGCTTCAGTGAGTCAGACACTAATACTCTGACTTAATGGACAGAATCAATCAAGGATCAATGCCTCGCAGACAAACACTGGACGAAGACCTCTAATGATGCTGCTTTCTCTGATCTCACAAGTTTTCAGGAGGAAGACACCTCACTCTGTTTACTGGATAGATCCCCCCCCCCCCCCAAATCACTACTATTTATAAAGTATGGAAACAAAAACTATGTTTTCTTTTCCTTTAATCAAACTCTTCAGGGGAGAAGTAATCTGTCAATGGAGTGAGATGTTTAAACACATTTTATACAATACAATTTATTAGGCTGTGCTCAGTGCTGGCTCTTTTTTAGCTTCTTGGTAGCAGCACTTTTGATCAGATTTTTGAGCTTTATTGAAATTAAACATTAGTTTACATATAGGCTACATTAACAGATGAAATGTGTGTGAAATATGTCTCTGCTTGTCAGAAATGAAGTGATGGATAAACAGTGAATTGCTCAGCTACCCTTTTACTCTGTGTTGTGATGAGAATGACGCACAGGGGGCTAATTTAATTTATATAGCTGCCATTTTATCATCTTAACAGGACATGTGTTGGTCAGTCACACAGCTGATCACTCTCACACAGTAAAAAAGGAAGCTATTTCAGCACAGAGGCTTGTGAGCTATAGCGCAATGTGCTGTTATTTGAACATTTCAACAACCCACTCATAACTCTTCTCATTAACATTCCCATAAATTACAGTGCACACGTGTTCATATGGTGGACATAGGGACATTAATGCACAACATCTGTCACTGCGCCGTGCTCCGCATTTCTCTCCCAGGGCAGCTCTTTAGTGTGTCTCAAAGCTGCCACTGGTATTTATCTACCATCTCTAAGAGAGAGCACTCCTGAGCCAATAATCCTGCACACACATGGATATCAAATTATGGCAATTATGTGGAATGACACCATAAACACTCAACATCAGTAAAGATGATTATATTTTGATACTTGTCTATTATCAAAAACTCTACTTTATCTAAATAGTTTTATAAATGTGTTATTCATCCATACATCCATCATGGCTCCATACTATAATGTGAGTCATGTAAGTTTAATGCTGACCGGGCCAACCCTCCATGTGGACTGACATGAATATTGCTTTTACCTGCCATTAGGTTTTTTTTTACCCTCAGGGCTTCACCAACATAATGAATTCATTTCAATCTTTATACATTTGCAAATCAACAATTAGATCCAGTTACAGCTGTATTTTTGATGGGGATTTCCTACAATTAAATTTGTCTTGGAGGTGTTTCAACTCTTATTCACGTTACGTAATATTATCAATTTGTGTTTCCCTTGACCTTAACTGTCTTGAACACATACACCTGAACTACAATCGATCCTCACCCATCACAGACACCAGCAGCACTACAGGAAATACTATGACAACACAGTGTCAATCAGTGTTTCAAAGGGGAGAGCCCAAAACCCAAACCACTGACCAAACTCTTATTTTCTTAAACAACTGGCTTCATATAGCTAACACCATCCGACCTTCCGATGGTAAGGCTGCAGTTTTGAAGACTCCTTGTGCAGGCTGGTTGAATATTTCTGACTTTGTCAGATGAGCAGACAGATCAGTGAACAGATCTACTTGTAGGCCTAAATCCTTTATTCAATAGATGTAGATGACTCAGCCCAGTGGGAAAATGCCATTAACAGTGAGTCCCCATTTTCTCAAAAGGAACATGAATCCAATGCTGCCTTCAGGGGCTGTAGGACATATCATACTAATATGCAGTTGCAGTAGGCTATACACCGAAACGGTTCAAACTGACTAAATAGGGTATAGCTACAACTATGGTTATTGTCATTATGGATTAATCTGCTGATTATTTATTTATCACTATATTTGTGGATTGATTTGTAGCCTATTATGTGAAATATAAGATGATAACCCCAGTCAAATTACCCAGAGCTCAAAACGTAACCTTTAACTGTATTTTGCCCTACAACAGTCTGAACATCATGCAATTTTCTGTTTACTGCAATTTAATAAAAGGTTAAGAGTAGTTAGAAAATTGAAAATATGAAATGTTAAAAGATTAGGCTATTCTGTGATTAAACGGCCTATCAATATTTTCCCAGTAGAAAAATACTCATCTGCTGCACCAGATTGGCTGTGTCCATCCATCTAATTTTTTTTAAAATACATGTGTAACACCCAGAGGGAATTTCTTTAGAATTGACACTAACCTTCACCTGATTTGAATTTGTTGGCCAGAGGTCAAAGATCACAGTCAGTGTCACCTCACGTTATGCCCAACCTCTCTCAAGATGTATTAAACAGGAATAAAAATTAATGTCAGAATGACATAATATTGTGCAGCATGACAAACAGATTTTAAGTAGCTACAACGTGACTTGAAAGAGTGAGGAGGTAGGCTTAATTCTATAGGTTAAAAAAATGGTATAGCAGTGTAACATGAGGAAATCAAGTCAAAAGTAGCTCTGTATTACATGCGTTATGAATCTGAAGCACTTCTGCAGAATTTTGGTGTTTGAAAACCAAAGGAGATGTCAAGTCGATTCTAGAGCTTGAAATTGGGGTTTTACGAGCTGCACTTGAAGGCGGCATGATGCTGCGCGCGTAATGGATTTCCCCAGCACTGCTGCTTATCGGGGACCAGGAGCTGCAGCTGCAGCAGTCCAGCCACATTAACTCTGCTCCACCACTTGATGCTGGTGACCTTGTCTGACGGTGGTTACGCCTTTCAGTCCTGCATTTGTGCTTCTCTGTTCACCATGGCATCATCGGACGGGCTGGACGAGGACTGCGTGTTGCAGCGCGGAAGATCTCAGAGTGACCCGAGCAGCATCACCGAGGTCCGCCTGGGTGAAGCGCACAGAGCAGGTAAGAGGAGAAGAGAGGAGAAGAGAGGAGAGGTGGGGGCCTTAACGCATGTTGGACATCTGTCATCTGCTCAGTGTTGTGCTTTTGACAGGTGTCCGCGGGAGAGACACATCCCGGTTTGGGGGCTCGCCTGCAGCCCATCACGCCGATAACAGACGCGGTCATCCCATTGCATTTGTATGCAACAAACGTAGGTTGTGTTGTAAACGTGCGTCATTTACTACCTCCTATATCTACCCACTTCTGTGCTGTGTGGTGCTGTGCAGTGCTTTAGGCCCGGCATGTTAAATTGGTCTAATGATAATGTCATTTACAATGACAAAAAATGAATCAGAGACATAGGTAATAATCATGCAACATATGAGATGTTGTCCAACTGGTGTCATGCCACTTTTACAACACATTCATTTGATCTCAAAAGCAACATACACTAATTTGCTTGTTTTTTTTACCCATATGCTCAAGAGCCCATCAACCTGTCCCCCAGCCCATTTTATTCCCCTTCTGTGATTGACACACAAACATGGTTGTTGCAGTTGATGCCATTAATATGCACAGCAAAATGAATGCGTAGCCTAAGTGTTTTTTTTTTAATATAGCCTAATGCATGTCTTTTTACATTTGTGATTTTTTTTTTTTTTTTTTTTGCAGTGTAGAACTTGCCATCACACATGAACTGCAGTATGTCGAGCTGGAGCTGATGAGAGTGCTGGTTGTGTATTTGGCTGTTTCCATGGTGATCCAAATGGCAGAAGGCAGCACTTGGCTCTCCAACTGTGAGCCGACATGGTGTTTGTCTGCTGCGCTCACTGGTTGTTTTCTGTTTTGTTTCTTATTCTTTTTCTTTTTTTTTTTTCCTTACACTCGGTGATCTACAGCAGCCGGCCATTCAAAGTGAAATGTCACTTAGTCTGTGAATCGTGTTTATTTGCGAGATGGGACACGCATTTCCACTGGGAACTGCCGGGGGGCTGGCGTTCACTGCTGCTTGAGAGCTACCAGGTAGCAGCAGTCACACAGGATGGGCTTTTGAACAGCAGATCAATATGAAAACATGATACATCAGTCAGTTTAAGTTGCAGGTCCTTGACGTTGCTGTTTGACATCCATCATCACCCACATACTGTAGATTCAACTGGTTACACAGCAGTGGCAGCAGGGAAGTCATGAACTGAACAGCTGCTGTATCTACACAAATAAGGGGTCCAGTTACTGAATCACAGTCTGATATGTTTGAGGGTTGCGGTATAATGTGAGACAGCACATACATACTGTAGCCTACACATTCGTTTTCACTTGTGTGTGTGTGTGTGTTACAGTCTGAACGTCAGACCTTTTCACAGGGCCGGCTATCTTTAGATACGAGGGGCCACAGCAACACTGCGAAGGATCTTCAAGTTCTCTTGCCAACGGCAGACTATATCGTTGCGTTACTGCCCTCAGTTAGTTTCTAGTTCTTGTCACGTTGTCCTGGTGGTTGTTATGGTTACGTAATAGCTTTTTTGGTGTACGTGCAACTCTTGAGACCACGCCGGCAGGATGCAGTTCATTAGCGTCTTGAACTTAATGTCGTATTCAACAAAATCTAAAAGTCTTGCAGCAGATTTCACCAAAGCTGACGTTTCCTGTGCAGCGTCATGCAGATAGATAGGGCCTGCATGGGCAATGCAGCAGTGAAAACCCGCCTGCTTTCCCCCACCTCTCCATCCCCTCTGCTCGGTGCTAACCCTTTCCTAGCCTTGGCACCCCTACTGCGGCTTTGATCCAGGCACTTGAGGAAACCATCTCCATTAAAGGGGAGAAAAGTAGGAGTGACAGATCTCTGATGGTAGCGTTATCATGGGACCCAGCTGGGCAGTGTCATACTGAATCAGCTGCACTGTACACTTGACCTGATAAACTGTACAAACGATTTCTTCTCCCCATTGTGATGTTTTGATAATGATGCAGGGAGAAAAATTAAGGATTTTCTTTATGGAACGTGGTCACGGCCAAAACAGAAATCACTTGTCAAATCATCTGACAAGTGCCAAAGATTTAGCTCTCACTTAATGCTTGCAAATCAGATTCTCATGCTGCTCATTTGGATGCCATAAAAAGCAACACAGGGCACAGAGGACCCTGATTTAACCTGAATACATGTTTCACAGAACTTATTGCACGACAGCCTAGTCATCAGTGCGGTGCTCTATACCGCCTGACAGAAGACGGAGAACAAAACGCTGTGTTGTGGATTAAAATCTCTCTACACGGGGGTTTTTTGCAGTTGGTTTTTCATTCTGAGCCGGTGATGAAGCCACCTTGTTGAGCAGCATTATACAGATTACATCACCAGCTCTGATCAAGAAGATACAGAGCAAGAAGTGCAGCCAGAATATTGTTGCCTAAAGGTGGAATTCATGCTGCAGTGAAATTTTGGCATATGCAGTAGCTGGAAAACCGGATATTTGTTACTTTCATGAGGAGAAATACTGAGTGTACAATGTGACAGTGAATGTCTGCAGACAGAACAGGAGCCTTAGTTTTTTCTGTTAAGCAGAAAGTACAAGCTGAAGTTTGAAAATCTGAGTAAAGTGGGTGCATCCATGTTACTTTACGCACCTAGCAATTAATGGGCTCTGCTTCTCATCTACTCAGCTGTAATCATGGTAGTGTTTTGTAATCCGTCCAAGTACAGTCTTGGATATGCTCTAAAATGGCTGTAATCAATATTTTTTAGATCAACAATGAATTACAACTTGTAACATAAATGTCTCTTTCCGTCAGGTCTACAGAGCATTTTAGAAGATTTAAACACACTCACTCACTGTTATGAGTGAAATTGTCCACTAATGCAATTAGTAAACAGAGCTAGCCATTGAGCTGTTAGCATCTAAAAGTTCTCAAAAGAGACTGAAGGATAATTTTATGACATTGTAGGGTTATATACTTTTATGATTGACATCTGTAGTATTTGAGCCCCTTAGACTTTAGACTTTTATTTATTGTTATAGTTTGGTTATGTTGTAGTTTGGCATGCAGAAATGAGACAGTGAAAACGAAGACACCTGTATCTGCTTTAACAAGAATGATGCATGATAAGCATAGTGACACCTCCAGGGCTGAAAACTGCAGTTTCTTGAATGGCCGCGTGAGGCTGGCTGAGTCAATCCTCATAGACTTCAATATTAAATGTCAAACTTTACAGCAGAACTACAGGGCAGCCTGGATAAAAAAATCTTTAGCTATAGCTCATTTCCAGGGCATTCATTTTCATTACCACCCATTTAGTTTTATTAAGGATTAAAGTTATGACAGTCACTGCCAAGATGGTGACAGTGGAGCAGCCCACTCTGAGCTTCAAAACTTTTCTTCAGTATGGGTGATATCACGGAGGCTGCTGTCATCTTTTTTTGTAGTCTGTGGTGCATGCCCATTTTGCAATCAATATGGTTTTTTATTAGTATGGTATGTGCAGGGATTGTTGAGTTTTGAAATGAAGAAAGGTAGCCAGAAACATGAATGGATGCTATTCCTGTCTAAATAAGCAACTGCTTGTGACGATTAGTGGTGTGTTGTTTAACAACTCATTATTAGTGGCCAAATGGAACAAAATAAGTCAACTAGGGCAATTTAAGTTTATTACAAGCAGTTTTGCATTATAACATTACATTCAGCAGATTAACTGTGAGGATCTGGTAGTTACACAGGTTAGTCAAGCTTATGGAGGAGGGGGAGTAGTATCATTAATATCATGAAACATCGTGGTTCAACCTTGACCTACTGGAGTGATACTGTTGTGTGAATGAGAGAGTATAGCAGCATTACAAGTGCACTCAAATTCACTTGTCCTAATAAAGTGCTTCAGAGGGACTGGCTTGTTTACAAGCTGAATGGTCATCTCACTGCTCATGTTTTTGTCCATGATCAATAGAGGTGGTATCCATAACAATACAAGTAACACTTATACGTGAAATTAAATATTCAAAAACGAATAGCGCGTTTTTATGTCCTTCACAATTAAACACACATACTAATAAGAGACAAGAAGTGAAGCTGACTGATTATGCAGTGTTATGGTCTCAGCATCAAACTGCAGCCGTCTTTTCGTAATGAACACTTACAGAAATGATGGAGGGGCCTTGTCAGTCCCTGGCGTTACAGGAGTCTCTTCTTTTGCTCCCCTCATCTCCCTATTTGAGCTGGTGCTGTTGTGCTAATCTGACATGCTGCTCTAACATCAAAGGCTTCTCCCTGGACTCCTCCAACCCCCCCCCCTCCTCTCCTCCTCCCCTCCTCCCCTCCTCCCACGCCTCCCCGCCCCACCCCACCCACACTTCTCAGCTACTGACGAGCGCCTCAGTTTAGTCCTCACATTCAGTCAGAGGACGTGGGGTGGGGGGGCGCTGATGAGGAGATTAGGATTTCTTTTATCTGAATCAGGGCATCTCATGTTTTATTAATCAAGAAGCCTATACATAAACCAGTGTGTCTCATTCCAAATTCAGAGCTGTTATTGAACGGAGAGAATAGCGAACCTGGCACCTGGCAGCTTCACTCCTACATGCACGTTCATGTAAGTGAGGAGGAACATGTGGTGAATCTCCTCACAGCCACGACTCGAGTCATTTCACAGTGACTGCAGTTAGAGGTGAGATGGGATAAAAGTGACAAAAACCTGCTAAGCGCTGTCACTATCATTGGTTTCTTGAGATTTACCCTGGGATATTACTCAAAAAATACAGAACATCTATGGCCCCCAGGTCTCTGAACTCATATTAAAAGAGAAAGGTGCTTAGGCATAAGTTTGTCACTTCCTTTATTGTCTCTGTGAGATGTATCACCTCCTTTTTCACAACAAGAGTATGAACAAATAGGTTAACTGAGCTCTTTTCCCTAAACAATAAGGAAATAAGATGTAACCTCTGTAACAAGACTGTAACCAGAGTTTACTGTCTTGCTAGGAACTGTCTAATATCCTTTCTATGCCAAAATTAGCAGGTGTATTGGGGGTTTTAAATGTAGGTAAACCCACTACCTTTTAACCCACTACCTTTTAACAACCCTTTTAACACTGCCAGGCCTAGTTTGCCTTTCTGTTCAGAGAGGACACACACACACACACACACACACAGCACCCAGAGCAATGTCACACGCACTTGCAGAGAACACACAAATAGAAAGATAGAGTGAACGGCTGGCTGCTGTGCAAATTAGTAACATGGATATGACATGTCTCATCTCAAGGTTGGTGCTCCAGTAAAGTGTCAGAGGAGCCTATACTGTATATGGGAGACAATTTGGTTGGTGATTGTGTGTTTTTGAAACTTACTTGGAGGCTGCAGCTCACTTTTTTTTTGCATAGGATTTGAGAACAATATGCATTAGGAACACAGAAATCCACGGAAAGTTGTTAATGAAAGTGATGCACCTCATGCCTGCTCCTTTCCTATATAGACTTGAAGGCCATGTATTCATAGACAGGAGGTTTGCAGTTGAACCATCTTAAAATACCAAGCAGGGATGACTCTAGAGAAATGCTGAAGGGCATCTTAGACACCTGCATCTAAATGCTACAAAGTGGGGTCAAGAGCAGTTGAACGGTGAAACAGTGGGTGAAATTGCCACAAGAGGGCTCTACTTGGCAGATGGCTATATTTTGCATAAATGAGGTAAGCAGTCACTGTCAGGACGAGTCCAAGCACTGCAGTCACCTGACATCTCCCAAAGAATAGGGACAAATGGTTTGTCCAAGGTCGTGCTGCATATAGAGTGGACAGACACTCACTCAGGATTACGCAGCACCATACTGCAAGGTTTAAGAGGACAAAGAGAATTAGACTTGAAGTAAGATGCACTAAGTATTCACTGCATCTTCACTCCTCCTATTGTGAGCTCGAGTGAAATCATTGAGGCAGTTTTTGAAGTCTTTTGAAATTCAATCAGAGATGGTTAGAACAAAAAAAAAAAACTCCACATCGACTAAACCGCCAAACTTCGTGTCCCACTGTGGTTTATTTTTAGAGCTGATGCAACTCCTTATCGTTTTTTTTTCTTTCTCATGCCTGTTTCTGAAGTGGAACATCTGAAAGCAATGATGAAGGATTTTGTATGGACAGCGTTGGCATGATTAATGTGGAGCACTGCAGAAGTGTTTGGACTTTAATCTAGGACAATAAACGAAAATGTGATTTTGCTGAGACGCTTAATAGGTTGTTCCCTCCGTGAGTTTTATCCTACCCCTGAGTCTTTGGTGCAGCATTGATTCTTTTTTTTTATTAGCCGGCCAAGACTCCATTGTACAGTGGCTAATTCACAAGTACCTTTTGTGCCAACTCATCACTCATGCCCTTACAGTACGCACTATGCGGAGACGTCCCCGGGTCCCTCTGACTACAGGGCCCCGAGGAGCAGCGCAGCAGGCACGACGGAGCATGACGTCATCCTCACTTGTGCTGGAAGGACATAAACACACCATGTAGACGCACAGTGTAGATACAAGGCCCCCCAACCAAACAAAACAGCATCACATGGCAATCACATCACATTTATTCATTTAAACAGGGAACAACATCAAGTTTGAATAGCTACTTGACTTTTGTGATGTCATCTGAGTCATCAATTGGGGCTGAAGGCTGCAAGTTGATTAGTGGGAAGGAGAGCTTTTTTTAATTTGAACTTTTTTACCTAAAACAGCAAATGTTTGTGATGTTCAGCCTAAGGATTAGAGTCAGCATAAATAAACCATTAGCAGGGAATAAAAGATTACCTCATGACCTCTGTGTCTGAGTAACCCTGCCACTGTATCTATGCAAAGATGCTTTGAATATGAATGGTTAAGAGGACGTTGAGTATTTCTCAGAGCTGACCTCCATCCTTAAACCTGCATTATTTTGATGCTTTCTGACCAGTTTTGGGCTCTAACATCAGGCTTTTGTCAGAAATGGTAATGGGTGCTGTGATATGAATGTGTGCGTGTTGTTTTACTTTCATTTACAAGAGTGAACTGGTGTGAAGAAGCTAAAGAGGAAAACTTTCTGCAGAGACTGCAGCTCCCTTTGCCACAAACCTTTGTAAACTTATCACTACAGCCTGCGACAGCAGCCTCACCCACTCAGCGTCGCTACTTGCAGCAGAGGGAGGACGGAGATGACCGTTCATGACCTTTATCTGTGTCCTTCACTCAAGAAAACTGTATACATCAATATTTGTTTATGTATCAACAACACCAATTTTCCATATATCTTGGAGGCCTAGTACCATGGTTTTCAGTTGTTTGTTTTTTTTAAAACTTTGATGCTTGAAAACCCTAACCCTGCTGAATGACCTTCTAATATAAACAATGGGATCGTACAGGAACACAACAGTATAGACAGTACACACAATTTTTGTTATTCACAGTGAGAGATCTCACTGTTTCTTTTCAAGATCAAAAATCTGAGAAACAGTAAAAATGTTCAGATGATGCCAGCCAGCTACTAGGCTGCTGCCAAAGCTTCTTCAAAATGATACCGTTTTTTATATATTTTTATTTATTTATTTTATTTAGCTTTTGAGTGATTTGTCCATCTGCCTGAAGCAAGAGCGCATTGTCTGGTATCACAGGATGTAATTACCATCAAAGCAGTAACATGCATTTATGTGCAAATTGTGTTTCAAGGCAGGTTTTCCCCTTTAAGAGTGCAGAGAAAATGTGAATACAGATATTTTTGTCTCAATGCACAGACTTGATTGAAAAGCAGCAGGATTGGTGAAGCTGTACTACCCCCACCCCTGATACACACAAACAAACACACACACGTACACTGTCTCCCCTCCCCCAATAACTCAACAATCTGGGAGCTCTTAACAACACAGAGAAGGACTTAAAAAATTGATGCTTCTCTGTGTTGAAGTTCTCATCAGTACAGATGAAATAAAAAAACAAAGAGGTGCCCAAAAAGATGAATAGCTTGTGTGTACTGATCTGCGTGCAACATACTGTTTTCCATCCCAACAGCTTTGCCTTTACGCTCCAGTGTGCTGTCTTTGTCCATCATATGTACTTGAGCAAGTACACAAATGGATGTAGTTCTGCATGTGCATGTGTACCTTTTTCTGTTTTGCATCCTCACAGGGTTTAATATACTGGGATTGTAGTCTCATATTTGAGGGCATGATGCATGCATGCTCCTGAGGGTGGCTCTAATGTGCTTTATTCAAGAAAGGAAGAGCGTTTACTACGTGTGCAGCAGAGGCTGAGATCTACCCGGCGACTGGGTCAGGCGGTGTTGGGGCGGGGGAAGCGACTTGACTTAAGCTGTCAGCCATTTACACATAATGTATCTTTTATGAATGTTTCATGTGCTGACCTAATTCCTTTCAGAGCCAAGTAAAAGCAATATGTTGCACATGAGAACACAGCACAGCATCCAGCTGATCCTTTTGACATCCTCATCCCACAACAAGGGGGACAGGAGGGGTCGGGCAAGTGGACACAGAGCTGCGATATGATCACTTGGATGCCCTGGAAAGGCAAGAACAGAGGCTCTAGACCACCCCAGCACAGTTATTTTCAGCTATTTGTTTTTTGCAAAATCTACTCTGCATCCCACAGAGATGGCAAGTGGAAGCAGCCCAGTGAGGGCTTTGTTACAAAAAAGAGATACTTTGCTCTCGGTGGCACATGTAATTAAAAACAACTGCTAAAGCCCAGAGTAGGAATGGAGAGACTAATCACTCCGACTGATGTGAATCTCTCAGCAGTGTATGGGAGGGGGCGGTTGAGGGGGGGGTGGCAAGCAGCTGCAAAAATCAGTCTGCTGAAACTGGGTGCTGGATTTGAATATGTGCATTTCAATCCAGAATTAAACCCTAACAAGTAAAAATTACAGCATCTAATCACCACCGAGCTGCTGTTCTGACGTGACCCCAGCTAAACCCTTGGTACATGAGGAATTTAAAAATAGGAAAGTTAGAGGGAACACAAGCCTGTGTTGTTATTAAGAGCTGAGGCTGGAAAAATTATAGCATTCATGTGCTCATACAACCTATGTTTATCTGACTAAGACCTCCAGCTGCCGTGTGAATTATGAGTCTTATCGACCAGGGATAAAGGTGGAAGCTTCATGGGGAGGGTATAGGGGTTGGCAATATTGATCTGTTGGATAATTGTTCCATCGCTTCGGTCCAGTCAAACCCAAACCTTTACTTGTTAAATCATAAAACTTTCTGTGAGGATGTCAAACTGACTGGAGGTCATCCATTCTGTAGGTGAGCTAACATTACTAAGCGGTGCCATACTAGGTGACGACATGCCAAGAGTGTCAGATATTGTTGAAGTCCCGGTGACTTTACGATAACGAGCTATGATGTTGTTAATCTGCAACCAATCAGTGCTCTTCTCGGGAGAACACAAGTTTTTTTCCCCCCATCAAACCTTTTGTTCCCAAGCTCAGTGGAAGAGATTGTTGTAATTGTGATGGTGCTTTCCGTGTGACGTTCCCTGTTTCATTTAACACTGTTAAAAAACAAAATAATAGCTATGGCCGAAGATATTTGACATTGAAGATTTGTCGGGTGAGAAGATGAAAGGTGGTTTGTAATATATTTTGTAAAGATAGGAAGGAGTGACGCGTGTAAAAAAAAGCATAAACTTGTTGGCTGTCTTTTTCATGTACGTCAGAGCTCCAACTGCATCTTTGAACGGCTTCAGAGTGTTTCTTGTGTTGTTCCTTCCTTTCAGTCTAAATGTAAACTTTAAAGATAACTCCATCAATCAAACAAAATCAATAAAGTATCCTCCTTCTAAGTCTGACCAAAGGAACCAGGCCTCCTCCCAACCTTGAAGCATCCTCTTCAGAGGAATCCCTGAGACTACTTTGTTTGCAGCTCACACACTCTAACGCAGGCAAGGCTGTGTCTTCCCCCACTGCTACAGTCCCCTATTTGTCACTGTGACACTGCATTGGCTCCGAGGCAGTGCAGGCTATGACTGTACCTGATGAATGATTCAGCAGATTTAAAGGGGAACAGTACAGGAGCGGAGCAGCGGCAGGATTTATGAACATAAAATATGTGTTTTATTTTCAAATGTTCAACATGTTGATCCCGCTGACACATGCTGTGTTTGATGATGCATCATGTGCCAAATGTGACATAGTACAGAGTACTTGTTAAACTCATACATCACAATATGTCTCACAGTTAAAAGAAAATGAATTAAATATTTATCATTAGTAATAGTGTTTTGTCAATCTTAACATTGCATCATTTCATTAATAACTGACCTCTGATTCAGTTACTATGTGACTAATCTGTGAAACACAGACCTTTTCCCATCGCTGGCAGTGCGATTGCTTTGCTGTTGGGGTTTGCAATCAATCGTAAAGTGCTTTGGTGCAAATTATCCCACAAATGGACACTCCATAACTGCAGGTTTGAGCAGTTATACTGCTGATGTACAGCATGTTTCTCCATTTCCTTGTTCTCCCCCGAGACTGCACAGCACTCACACACTCTCCCCACTTACAAACACACACTCATGCACATCATACACACATAGGCACATGCATGCGCATATTCCCTTCCACCACCCATTACGAACTGTGTTTCACCAGTATCAAACCTGCAATGACCTCGTATTTCAGAGATTTTATACATTTTGGGTTCTTCAAAGGCAGAGCTGTTCAGGAAGCAGTAATAACCTCAATAATTCACTTGAAGCCTGTGTGACTGATAAAATCTGAATTTATTAAAGCCAGACCTAGAAAATAATGAAATGGCTAGTTGGTTAGTTTTTAGTTTAGTTTAGTTTTTCATATTTTGATAATTATTCATTCATTAATGGGGGGTTTTTATGCCTTCAAATGGTGTGCATATATATCTCCTCATTCTTAAACTTTATTACTGTAATGAAACGTCAGCTAACACCAAACTAGCATTTGCCAGATGGGTTACATTTATGCAAAATCTCTTATTAGGCATGTTTCATGTTGATATATTAACAAACTCACAGTCATTTTGATTGTTTTCTACCCTGCATGCACGCCCTCGTGGATGATGTTGCTTGGAAACTCATCCAGCCTGGATTTTATTCAGCTTTAACTGCCACTGATGGTGTCCAGCCATGTTGACTCACCTGTCGTGTGTGTGTTTGTGTGTGTGTTTTGGTTGATACTGTAGCTGTCTGCAATTTCTCATTGTCAGACCCAGTGCTACAGACTGGGATAAAGGTTTTATAGTCACCCTGAGATGAGCCGTCAACACACACAACACAAACAGCAAGAGAAGCACAGGTGTAACATGAATGACTCAGTCCCATGGAGTGCCTGTCATGCCTGTGAGCCAACATTCACAAAACCTCACTGAGGAACTCATATTAATGTGAATTTAAAGAGACCCCAAGGAGTTTGCTTTTAGTTATAAAAGATTCTCATATTAATGTGGATGAATCTACGTTACCCACACTTGTTAATGGGTCAATTTTCAATAAATATATCGTTTTGTCTTTATAGTTATTGTAGTGGTCGGCTCGCCCAGCATTTCCTACTTTCGGTTTCCCAGACGCTGCCCGGCGTGTCACGGGAATAACGCCGCGGTGCCGGATCACCGTTTATGGTCGGAACTACGGCGGTATCTGATCGTCTTCGAACCTCCGACTTTAATTCTTGATTAATGAAAATATTCTTGGCAAATGCGTTCGCTTTCGTCCATCTTGCGCCGGTCCAAGAATTTCACCGTGTGTGCGGAGGCTCATGGGAAATGTAGTGTGAAAACACTTAGCTTCCAAAACTCCTCGTAGTCCCTTTAATTACATTATTTAAACTGCCCTTGATAAATACTTCCCATATGACCATTCAATAGGAATACAGTACAACAGTCGCTTGGGATTCCTCCATCTTCAAGGTTGGGGTCATGTTTCACTTTTTTATTAACAGGTCACAATTTGTGTGCACTACCTTTTGGCGCACCATCCATGCTCGGCCATATAAATGGAGACTTGTAAATATTGAATGAGATTCATGTTCTTTGAGTAGCCCACGCTACCAGTTATATTCTTTGTTTACTGCTTATGTATCCCTGAGGAGAAATCTTGCCACTGACTTTTATCATCTCTGATGTAACTCAGCCCTTCCTGCTTTTAATGTATGAGCAGCCCTCTAGAAAATCGATCTGAAAGAAACCACAGAGTTTGTTTACACACCAAGTGATTTCTTTATAATTAATTTCACCTAAGGACTGTATAAGTAGATACAAAGAAAACAGGTTTAGTAAGGGCAGCTAAAAAGCGTGTTTTTAATAAAAAAAACATAAAACAGAAACAACAATGTTGTACCTGTAATGAAAAATGTAAGGCATATTTAAAGCAGTATTTCTTTATTATTGCTTTGGGATTTGTGGTACAGTGTATGTGCTGGTATTTACTAAACAGGCACTTTACAGTAACAAGAGTGCATATATTTCTTCTTTTATCACCTGCTGTATTTTTCTGACCTGGAGTAGCAGCCTGTTATTTTTATGCTTTCTGATGCTTTTAGCCTTGTTACAAGGATGACAATGTTGTCTGTTGTTCAGTTGACCACCTCCAGACTGAAACATCTCAACACTTTTGGATCATCATTTTACAACAATAATGTAAAGATTTTTGACTTTTAGTGAAATATGCGGTCAGCTATTGGATGGATTCCAATGACATTTTGTTCAAACATTCATGTTTCCTTCAAATAGCTCCGGCGATCCTCTACTTTTCACCTAGCAGGCCACCAGGGCAACATGTTAACAAATCTTATACTTTATTTTAGGATCCATCAGATCCTAAAATAAAAAAAAATCTATCCTAGATATGAACAGATAACATCTATTGAACTCGGATGCATGGTTAATGTGACAAACATTGTCAATGTGAGCTTAGCATTTAGCACTAAGCCAGCGCCATAGAGTCCCACGGATATGTTAGTGTAACTGTGTAGTCTTATCTTGTTACACTGGCAAGCTACAAACTCATAAACCGAATAAGTTACTCAAACATAACTCTTGACGCAGCAGTGCAATGTCACTGTATGAATGCATCATGCAGTCTAATACAATAACAATACTGCCATTATGACATGAAGGTTAATGTGCCGTTGAGCTGAATTTATTAGGCTATTACTGTTGGCTACTGATAATCAAAATTAGATAAAACTGTTTGAGACCGGTTTCCTCAAATGTGAGGATTTGCATTGTCATCCTTGTCACATCATGTGCTTTATGTTTGATGTGTTTTTACACTTATCTTGTCTCATGTGATATGTTTTTATGTGTTTTATGTTTTATATTTATCGTACATTTTGTTGAATTATTTCAATGACAATCCCAATCTCAATCATGTGACAGTAAATTGAATAAGTTAGTTTTTGGACCATTGGTAAAAACAAACAAACAAACAAAAAACAAGAGGCCTCTACTGATAGTGACATTACTCAAATTTAAAAGAATGATGGGCATAGTGCAAATTATTAGGCTATTTCTAACTGTTGATTGAATTACACTGAGATGTAGGCTATTTTTAAATATTTTTTCTAGCCTATAACTAGGACCAGCCTTTATTACTTATTTCTTTATGGATTTGTGACATAGCTATTGCAGGGCTTTTAAGTCTAAATGCATGAGCAATTAAACAAAGTGTAATTGAATTTAGCATAATCATCAACCGAGCATTGACCCAAATATAGAAATTTTTTGATTGTCAGAAATCTTCGTGTGCGTGCATGCGTTCGCGCGCGTATGTGAAGGCTACTGTAGGCTGTTTTGCAGCAGAAGATGTGCCAGTGTATTTGCCCTCCTCCTCCTCCTCCTCCTCCTCCTCCCATGCGGAGGGGCGGGGTTCACATGGCACATCAATATTAGCAGCTAGCTGCAGATGTAACCCGCTCCTTTACTGACACTTCAGTTCCTGCTCACTAGAGAAAGACTCTCTTCTGGCGCTGTTCAGCCACAGTTTCTGACCCCTGCTGCTTGGACGAGCTATCGTTAAGTTACACAGCGGGGTTTCTTTTCCCCTAAACTCACCGCGGCTGCGAACGAACTAAGTCCTCTGGTTGTTGTGTTGTGAGAGCTGAGTCGGCATGATGTGAGTGAGTAACTTAGCTTACGGAGCTCTGGAGTCGGACTGGATATAGCTGTGTGTCCTATGACATGTAAGTAGGCTACCTCCCGGAAACATCCGCTCGATGCTATCACGATATTATCCATGTAATGAGCTTGGACTTGTGTTTAGCATCACATACGAAGTGGTAGCGACTATTTCCACCATAATAGTCCTACTGTATAGTGCCGTGGCGTTCAGGAGGGAGTTAGTTGGGAAAGGAATTGAATAATATTTCTTTTTTTTAAGGGTTATGGTGTTGTTTTTACTGTATATTGTGAGATGAAATACTTTTGTGTTTTTTTGTGCAGCGTTAAACACGTGGCAGTAAGTTATTAGTGAGGAGGATGCTGTGTGACATCTCCTGGTGGTTTGTGTCAATCCCTCTCAGCTGGCTCATTATTTGCAGCATCAGCCTTTTGCTTTTAAAGCCACACTCCTACTTCACTGTGTAGTACCTGACTTGGACTTTTTTTTTTTTTTTCCTGCTTGGAAAAAAAAGGAGAAGATGATTCTTCTCCTGTATTGGCAGAAAAGGAGATGTTAATGTTCACCCAATCCCCTGCCCGAACACTTAACCACTTTGATAAATATTTCAACACAACTTGCAAATTGCACCCTGACTCTTTTTACATTATGCATCGTTAAACGCCGGGCCGTGATTGGCTGCTGCTCTCCGTCTCTCTGTGTGGCAACAGCCTTCCCCATCATCATCATCATCATCATCATCATCATCCACCCAGCAACTCCCTATTCCTCATGCCGTGGTGATTCTCTGCCTCCGAGGGGCCTTTTCTGCAGCATCCCAGCGCGGTAACCATGGCAACGGGAGCCTGACCCTGGGCGTGCTGTTACTGTTACTACGGGCTTGACCTGAATTCCTCGCCGCATCCCAGGCAGGCACGCACACACACACACACACACACACACACACACACGACTTGGGCGACTGACCTGCTTCTCTTTGTTAGTGGTCAAGCAGCTGAGGGTGTCGGTTGAGGCCGTGGCACTGAAACGCTGGACGGATCAATAAACTCAGCTGTGGTTGGACTTTGTGTTGTAAGAGGAGTCTGTCTGTACACTTGTAATGTTATCAGTTCCATGTCTAGTGAGGACAAAGGGACATCTCAAGACACCACTTTAGGCTTTTTGGGAAGGATGATGGGTATTTTTTCACTATTGTCTACAGACAGATGCCTTGTAGTAGGCTATACCTACAGTATGCTGAACATGCGCTTGAGCGATAAGATGACATCACTGGCTGGTCCCTGCACCATATTATAAAGATGGAGAATGTTGTTATGACATCAGTTGGATTTGACCTTGTTTCTAATGTCACATTGTGAACACGTTGCACTTTTGCTTCGAGTTTCTGCCGTCAGAGTTGGCCTCCCCTCCACATCAAATCCATCCTCACCTGTGGAATATCTCAACATTAATCACACATCTCCCTTTGTCTTCCCACAATGTGACTGTGGCCAGTAATGCAAGTGTGTGTGTGTGTATGTGTGTGTGTGTGTGTGTGTGTGTGTAATTCATTTCTTTTGGGATAAATGAGCAGATGTTGTGGATTTAGATGCTGCTGGAATTGATTTAGGAGATAAAAGCGTTCGTGTAGCGATTCCTGCACAGCCCACAGCTCAGCTGTAGGCTCCCTGAGGTGTCAGCTTGTTGGCGGAGCCAGACTGTGTAGGGGTGCCTATTTCTGTCCTTTCTCCAAGGGGCCTCTCCCTTTCCCTCCCTCTCTCTCTCTCTCTCTCTCTTCCTCTCTCTCTCTCTCTCTGCCACTCAATGCAGCATAACAGAAGTCAGCTCAGTCGGCCTCTGTAGATCTCTGCCTGTCTGTCTATCACTGGGATCTCTCCTCTACAGCTTAGCTTAGACTTAGGAGCTCCTCGAGCTGTCAGAGAAGCAGCAAAGAAGAATAGCCATTGATTTCAAGCCTTTATCTTTGGAGAGAAATCAAGATCTCCAACATTAAATTGTTTAGTTGATCAACATGATGTTATCCCTTTCAAGAAATGTCAATTATGTCATGCCTCCAGCTTTTTTAGTGTGTATTATTTTCTTTTTGCATTGCTTTGTCTTGCACATGAGTGCACTTTATACGTTTTTGGTTTGGTAACACAAGTAGTTTGATTAAAGCCAGAGTACAATAAATCCTAATTAACAAGAACATAAAGTAATGGGAAGCTGAAGATCGCTGCTTGAGCTATTTCATGTCCTGTGTTGCTGTTGTTGCGCAAATTTGTCCACCAGAGCACTCTTGTACCACTGCTGCCAACAGCCTGCTCCCCGTTAAGTCATTGAATGCATCACAGCTCAGCTGTCTTTTAAATGGCCTGTTCTGTCTCACTGACTATTTAACCCCAACAAATACAATGATTTTGAAAGAGAACAGGAGCAGACCTGTTGCAACCACAGAATCTATGACGTGTTTTCTTTTTAAAGCTGCTGTAACATTTTTTTTTTTTAATGAAAATGTAGCCGATAATGTAAAAACAATGCAGTGATGTGAAAAGGGGTTTGTCTGCTGCTCTCTCTGGGTCCACTGAGCTTCATGATGACCTCCAGCCTATTCAGCTGTCCGGCCCACAGCTGTACTGCTCTGGTTTTCAGAGAAAAAGCTCCTATAAACCCAGCGTACACTACCTGCTGACCCCTGACAGACACAGTTAGCAGCTAGCTGGTGAACAGAGTGGAGCATTTTGCAGCCAAAGAGTCCAAGAGCTTGAGAAGACAGTGAATACTGCACTTAGATTCAAGTAGACATGAATCTAAATGAGTGACAGTGCTGCTCCGAATCTACCACAAATGTAAATAAGCAATATATTGACATATTCACACCTTTGAATGTTTATTGTTTATTGCTGCTTACATCGCTAAAGAATTAGTTATTGCAGGTTTAACATAATTTTTAATTTCTAATTTTTTTGTGGCAAATTATGGATCAAAAAAATGAATTAGTTAATTGAGATAATACTCAGATTGACTGTTATAAATCTTAATTGTTAATCATAGATAGTGCAGATAGCCTAATAAGCATTATGTTATTTGTTTGTCTGGATCATGATAAAAACAAACACAAATACTTCATATATATTTTAAATCTATCATGAAGTAGAGAACACAAAAAAATTGACTGCTTGTAAACAGGTCTATAAAAACCTTGGAATCAGTCGAATGTCTATAAAAACAATGAGAGACCAGAAGAAGGAACTCTTGACAACCAGCCGTTTGTCAGTAGCAGTGTCCACGATTCGCAGGATGCTGTCGCTGCTGCGTGCAGTTAAACCGTGCAGTACATTCCTGTGTACTTCACTGTCCGCAACTGTGCAGCTTAAAATATTATGAAGTCTGCAGGGAATACAGCCTGCAGATGTCTGCGCTGACCTCAGAACAGGCAGTTGTGCTCAGGCTGAATTTATTTATCCTCTGAGTGTCTTTCAAGGCATTTAAAAAAAAAAAAAAGCATTCATTGTCTGCATGTTTTTTTGGGTCCGGGGAGGTTCTAGCCGCCCCGAAACCATGTGAGTCACTCGCAAACAATGTGATTCTCTGTCTCCCCCCCCCCCACCACTCGCTGCTCCTCAGAATTAGACCGGAATCAATAAGGCATTTACAGCCAGTGACCCACATTTGGTCGCTACTCTCACATGATGATGGGATGTCAGTAGTATTCGTGCAATTGCGTTAGAAGTAACGTGAAAGATGTCTCAAGTCCTCACTTCATTAAAGCGCTGATTGATGTCACTGCCGCCTGTTTCACGGTTGATTTTCCCATTTGCAGTTTTAATGCAGCTGTGTTTGTTGTGTGTGTTGATGCAGATGGGATGGACCAGCAGAGGGTGCTGCACTCAGGTTGCTTGGTCTCAGGGGTTCGTACGCCTCCCGTCCGCCGCAACAGCAAGCTGGCGAGCCTGGGGCGCATCTTCAAGCCTTGGAAATGGAGGAAAAAGAAAAACGAGAAGCTGAAGCCCTCAGCGAGTGAGTATTACGTAAGACCCTTGGATCGGTCGGGTGGGGGGGGTGGGTGGGTGGGGGCGGTAGCAGCGTGGAGAGGGACGTATTCACAAAAAAACACATGTTTTCATTTCTAGTGCAGTCACTGAACTGGTTTCATAAATGTTTGTGTTGTTCAGCGGTGGAGAAGAAGGCAGCTGTACGACAGAAAAGAGATGACCTCGTCAAGAGGAACCCCGGGGAGACGGAGACAGGTGCAAAATGAGACATGAACACACACACACACACACACACACACACAGACACACACACACACAGACGTGCATATGACTGCAGGCTGATGACAGTTCATTTGTTTAGCCACATGATGCCCGACTCATCCCTGTGCTTTCGCTTTCTCTCTCTTTCTGCATTTGCAGAGTCAGATCTTGCCTGTGGGGGCAACAGTGAAGATCCAGAGACCCCCACTCAATCTGATGCTGAGGACAGAGACGAGGAGCCTGTGGCGCCTCTGGCCAGCACCAATGAAGACCTGGGAAGTGACTTAGAAGCATCAACAGGTAGAGTGCAAATACAGTGGCCTGTAATCATTCAAAAAGAAAAAAAATCAATAAGTATGCATAGCACAGCACCTTGTGACAATATTTGGTTTGAAGAGTTAAAGCTGCATTAAGCAATCACACCTGCTGAGAGTACAGAAAAATAAAAGTAAAATTAATGGATCAAATGTGTAATGTGGAACATATTGTTCAAGTAGTTGCCTCAAGAGAAACGGCATGTGACTCTGCAGTTCCCGTTAAGCTTTACTGAGCATTTTAGCATCTTTCTGCTCTTTTGGTTTTATGGCCCTAACTTTATTGTTTTGATTTAATCTTCCCCCCTCTCGTTGTGTTATTCACAGCAGCAGAAGCAGCAGCTGCGTTTAGTCAAAAAAAAAAAAAAACTCTTAAAATCCACTGTACAATGTCCAGCATGAAGACAGCAGACAGACACAGACTCATAACATTTAGCCGAGGAACATCGTGTAGCGTTTAACAGCAAAAAAAGAGCAGATATTTCCCTCAGGAGTGGATATTGCAGTTTTACATTCTACAGGTGGCCAGAGGCACAACTCCAAAGACTAGATTAGTATCTGCAGGACTATAAATGGGCAAATGTTTGATAGATTTATGAGGCGATAATACTTGTATGTCAGTGTTTTGTTTACAGCTCGCTGCAGCGCCCTCAAGGGGCCAAACAATGAATGAATTATCTGAAAGTCATTGAGAGCCTGACCCAAATATATCTCACTGTTCACTATATGAGGGGTTTGCATTTTATATACTGAGCTAGGCAGTGGCGTGACATCAGCCTCTTACACAAATGATGATATCTGTGAATTTGTCTGCTGATACATTAGACAAAAGTTCATTTAGGTTTAGGTTTATTTAGAAGTAGTGTCACTGTTAGAGTCCCAATTTATCCAGCGGGGACTTTTCAGTGTCTTGTATGAGATGTAAAATGTCTTACAAATTTAAGTAATCAATTTGTTGAAGATATTGCTTTTAATCATGCTTTAAATTTTCAGGACCATGAACTGAATTTTAAATGGGTCATTGTTGGGTGACTGCCTCCACATTTTTGGACATTTTTGTCAGGCAGAAAAAAAGACATATGAACTTATTGTCTGAGCTTATCTACAAAAAAAATAAATCTTTCTTTGTGTATGTACTTTGTGTATGTGTGTAAGGAGCAAATTGATCTAGAAAAAATAGATTTAAAAAATATGTAATTAGATAATAAAAACCAGCAAGTTATTATATCTACATTTACTAAATTTGATTGTTTTACATTTGAGTGAGACATGGAAATCTCTCCTGGTGCAGTTGTGTCACACTCCCCATGACTCTGATTGTCCACTAAGTGGAGACAGAGACTAGCTGAACAAACCAAACCTTTGCTGTTACCATCACTGATGCTTCATTTCAGTGCATGATGTGACTGAAGACACAAAGACGGTGGGAGACCCCGGTCACAGTGACAATGGAGAAGACGAGAGCACCTCACTGAGCAACCCCGGCGAGGAGCAGCCGATGGGGAAGGCGGAGGCCGCCGAGGGGAAACAACAGGAGGCCACGGCGGCTAACCCTCCTCAGAGACGAGCCAGCACCCCGCCCCCACCCAACCTGCCCGTCAAACTGCTCACCAGACTGGGCAGCCTCGACGGTGAGTTCACCAGGGAAAGAAGACTGGTGACGCAAAGCTCCCCGTCCGCACCCTAATGTCTCACACTGATGATTTCTCACCTCAGGTGCCCCCCCAGTACCGGTGAAGAAGTCCCCAGCCACCTTACCCAGAAATTTCACACTTCCCAAAGACCCTCACGGCTCCCTGTTGAGAGGCAGGATCTCCACACCTACTGGGTCCCCCCACCTTGGAGCGCTGCACCCACAGCTGCCCCCTAGCTGTATCATTGAGGAACTGCACCGTGCCCTGGCCACCAAACACAGACAGGACAGGTCAGTGTTTGGATGTTAGGCATTTCTAATGCAAATACTTTCCCTTATATACCTTAAATGCTATAACAATATTCTATTAATCTTTGCAAAATAAACAAAATTTAAAAAATCCAATGACACCTCAATCAATTAGCTGGTTGAGTTGGTGAAAGACCCACAAAAAACAGACTGCTAAAAAGAGCTGCTTATATCGATTATGTTCATTATACAGTACACTACCAGTCAAACGTTTGGACACATCTTCTCATTCAATATTTTTTCGTTTTTTTTTATTACTTTCTACATTGTATATTGATACTAAAGAGATCAAAACTATGAAGGAACACATATGGAATTATGTAGGAAACAAAAAAATGTTAAACAAAGCAGAAAATGTTGCACACTCACTCTTGACTTTCTCTCATCAGCTTCATGAGGTTGTCACTGGAAAAGTTTTCCAGTAGTCTTTAAGGAGTGGGTGACAGATAACACTTTTGTTTATATTAACACTTTTGTGTTTACTACATAATTCCATATCTGTGTTCCTTCATAGTTTTGACGTCTTCAGTATGAATAGAAAATAATGAAAATGCGTGGGGTCAGGGTGTGTCCAAACTTTTGACTGGTAGTGTAATTCAAGTAATTCTGCTAAGGTTTTAATTGGTTATTCTTTCTATGAAATGGTAAAATATAGAGATGCAACCGTTTTTGTTTTATTCATCTGAGAAATGTAGTGAGTTGATCTAGTGCATTCAGGAAGTATTCAGTCACCTTCATGACATTATGTTGCAACTTGCATCTACACTCAGTAAGCCATAATGACCAACTCTGTGAGATCTTTTTTCAGCCCAAACAGTCATGTGTATCGGATATGCAAGAATATGGTGATTGTTATGAACTTTATTTAAGTTACAGGATAGATGCTGCTTGAATTAACATAAGGACGTATCAAACAGAAAAATGTGTGGGTTGTGTTAAAAACAGACTCTTTTCATAAAGGATATTCTTCTTAACTGGATTGACATTAATCAGTGACTCAAGTCAGCAAACACATCCCTGGATTTAATTATTCATTGAGCTATTTAACCACTTTGTGGAAGTAATCCAGTCCTCACACAAGAAGGTGTCATTGACAGGTTTCTATGTTGTGATGTGTGATCTCAGTTTCCAGTCGAAAGAGACGCGTCCATCTCCAAAACGGCGTCTGGACGGCCGTCTGTCCCGCACGTCCAGCACGGAGAGGGAGCCCGCCGGGGAGTCTGAGAGCAAGAAGGAGTCTGATGAGAACAAGGAGAACTGGCGTCTGGACAAATACTTGAATGACCAGGACAGCTGGAACGAGTCTGTGATCTCTGGTAAGTCCCCCTCAGACGTGCCGAAAAATTTGCTTTTTTCCTATTATCCGCCTCTTAATGTACAAAGCCAACAAAATCAGGGCATCCTGTCAGTGGATAATGAAGCGGCATAATCTCTGCTGATATTTGTTTACAGTGAGAGCATGACAGGGAGATTTACAGCACTGACGAATAGCAGACTTACTGGTGTTAAATTTCAGTGGCTCGTCAACATCTGCTCTGGTGGCCTAATTCTCGGCCATTCATGTGGGTCATGGGTGCATGGCCACGTGCCCTCAACATGTCTGTGACTCCAGGGTCAAATAAAACGGATAAAACGTGGGGCTAGATGGACGCGACAGATGAGCACGCCACCAGCACGAGGGTGACGTGATGCAAATGTGTGCTGACAACAGAAAAATGCCCGTGTTGAACACATTCTGGTATTAAGATTTGACTTAAGTATATCATATGACCAAAATATAAAACAACCACGTTAATTGGGCTAATTTACTAATGCGGTTTTAGTACCTTCTCACTCTAAATGCTCTAAATCTGGTGTGATTTGTGAGCTGAGCCCACAACACAAATCACCTGATGCGTCGCGTGATGTGTAACTAGACCTTGTTTTTTACCCCCGGAGTCTGACTGTGCTCATTAAATCAATCAGGACCGTGTGATGTCATTCACTACTTAAGCAAATTCCACATATTAAGAGTTGGTGTCCAGGAAATGCATTAGTGCACGAGTGAAGGAAGAGTGGGAAAGGCATATTGTTGGATAGTGTAATCAAGGTTTTGAAAGTATGTGCTGTGGGGTTATGTCAGAACTATGAGAGACCATGACATAGTATGTATGTGCTGTGGGGTTATGTCAGAACTATGAGAGACAAGTTCAATTGACATCTTTTTAATAAAACAATTGAATATTTTTTGATTATTATTCTGGACAAAGTATTATGTCATACAGTATTTAGTATGTTATAATAAAGTCCTGTGACTTGGCCGTCCACGTTGTAGATGAACTGCAACTGTGAAGCATGTAAAGTTGTCCATGGGAGAAATGAATGTAACTTTAACCTGGGAGGCTACATGCATTTCATAACTCTATAAATGAGCTGCATGGTTTCACGGCAGTGGGGAAGACACAACTGTTGCTTCACTGTTGTTTTCTGATTGACACACAGGAAGCCACTGACACTGAAACACACGCGGAAGAGACTGCAGTCTGTCGAGTCAGATAATATATCTTTTTGACTAATGAACTAAACTGCCTGTCACCATGAAGCATGGCGGTGACAGTAGCTATCAGCAGCTCTTGAACCCCTGTGAAGGTTGAGGGGAAACTTTTTGCAGAAAAGTAAAAAAAAAAAAAAAAAATCTGGATTAAACTTTGGTGCAGTGTGGGTGAAGATTTGCAATATTTCCAAGAACTGTAACCAAACACACAAAGCCAAAGCTACACAAGAATGGCTTGGAAACCAAAACAATGTTAATGCCCCACAGAAAGCAGGGAGTCACAGTCCAGACTTCAATCCAGCCCAGAATTTGTGGCTGGACTTGAACGTGGACTTGATCCACTGTTATTCAGGGTTGTGCAACAAATACAAAATACAGGGTCCAAGAAAGGTAACACTTCTATCTGTCTTTTTATCTGTCGATAATGATATATCTGAGTGTTATTTATGTAAGTATAGGTTACATCTAATAGCTCACTCTAATAGTGTGTGTGTTATTATGCTTTTCTTGCTTGTGTGTGTTATTATGCTTTTCTTGCTTGTATTATCTGCTTTTGCTGCCTACTGTTTTAATACCTGGATTTCCCCCTGGGGATTAATAAAGTATTGTTATTGTTATTGTTATTATTGTTAATTAATAGGGTGTTAGTTTGTTTAATACAGCTGCTGCTCAGGTCTTATGAGAAAGCACAAAAGCACACTGTGTGGTGATTAGCACCAGTTCAGCGGCTTCAGCTGGAAAACTATGCGTGGCATCTCGGAAGCCACTGTGTCATTATTATTATTATTGACCTTAATTTTGTGCTCCACATCCACAGGGACTCTCCCACGCAGGATGAGGAAGGAGCTGCTGGCCGTCAAGCTGCGGAACCGGCCCAGCAAACAGGAGCTGGAGGACCGCAACATCTTCCCCGTCCGCAGCGACCAGGAGCGGCAGGAAATCCGCCAGCAGATTGAGATGAAGCTGGCCAAGTGAGTGGCTCTGTGTGGACCCAGATCAGCCTGCCATCAGCTCCCACCCACATCCCCCCATCAGACCCCCTCCCTCACCTCCTCATGTATGTCTGTTTCATCACTCACTGCTTCTCTGTTTTCATTCCGCCATCTTCTAACACTAACACTCTGTCCTTAAACACACCACAAAGGCCAGACCAGCTATTCTAGACCAGCTATCCTGTACCTCATTGCTACATTTTTGGCAGCAGTACAGGCTTTTTAGATATAGTCTAGGTCAGTGGCAACTAGTGGCCCGTATAGGCAAAAACTGGCCAGCCAGCAATAATATCTGTCCCGCCAGATTATTTTGATAATCAGATTTTTTTTTTTATCTCTCAAGATTGGATTGACAATCCCACATTTAGCCATAATGTCTGAATAGAGATTGTAACCCCTCCCACATGAAGACGCACACTTTTATCCATGAATGACAGACACAAGCTGTCACACATCAGGCCGCCTGCTGCACTGTAGTCAGTGCACAGCGCCTGGAGCTAAAATAGACCTCCATCATGGCAGCAACAGTTGCCCACAGCAAGTTTGCCTCCAAAATAAAAGCATCAAGATCTTTCTTTCAAGTCAGAGACAGGTAAATTAAAATTGCATTTTTATCAATCAATTTCCTTAAATTATCCTTTGAATATGATCTGGCCTGCTAGTTAATAGATTAGGGAAACATCTTTGCTTTGGCTCCTGGTCAAGTTTAGGGTTAGGTTTTTATCACTACAGAAGCAAAACCTGGCTCATGTTAAGAATGAAATGACTTTTAGAAGTTGTGCACAGTCACACTGCATCCAGCTGTTGTTTGAATGAAATTATATTTTTGAATATTTCATTCAGAATCAGAATCATCTGATTCTGAATGAAATATTGCAGCTCTGGATTTGGTGTAGAGCAGTGTGGATCTTTTGTCTCGCCTCTCTGGCTCTAAGAGTACTTACATAAACACTGTCAAATACACATTTCCGCTGCACCAAAATAATACTCCATTATTTCGTCAATATGATAGTTACATAGTCTATTCCAATAATTTTGCAAATACCGTCTCTCCACTCAGCGCTCCTCGATGAAGAAAAATCAGTGTTAATCCGTGTGTGGCCTCGCTGTCGATGGCTTTCTCGTTGAGCCTGTAATCCTTTCTCTGAAAGCCCAGTTCTGGAGCATCACAAACTTTTCTAGGACGATTCCTGTGTTCCTAGACTCTCTCAGGTGCTGGATTGAGCCTCCAGACATAATGACGCTTCACACGTGAAAAAAGCAGAAGGCCATTTTTGCTTACGGCAAACTCCCTGGTAGAGGTAGAACACGTGACTTGTGCTGCACAGCTGTCTCCTCAAACAGTAGATCTAAATTTCTGGTGAAATGCACAATACAGAGAGATCTACCTGGAGCTGACATGCTTTATAAGCATTGTGTGGACTCCTGTGGAAAACAGCTTGAATGTAATGCCCACATGTAACCCACAGACATTGAAATGATCCAATTATGTGGCAAAAGGCAGTTGAGTATTGTCTGTTTTGTTGGCATTATGTTGTTTTGTGTCCAGCGACTGTCAGGCTTTTATGTTTGTGATCTGTGTTGTTATTAACCATCATTAGCTACAGCTAAAGCCAGTTCTGTGTGATTAATCCGACTTTTATGAACTTGTTCACCCTTAGTTGAGAAGGTAGTCAGTGCATTGCACACAGCCAGTGTGTTGTATGTGTGTGTCATTAACTGGTTTTTTATCTTTGGTGTGAATCGTCACAACAAATCACTCTTGAGTTGTCGTTCCTCTCCTTCTCCTGGATCCTTGGTTGTGGCTTTTCTGGGTCAAGCTAGCAGGTCTGATTTTTGGAGTGTGGAACAGGATTTTTCCGAAAGGCAGCGGATGAATGCGACACAGAACATAATCGTATTTGTTGTGTTATGTAAAAAGCAATAGGCTGTTGTTATGGTAACTTTAATAGGATTAACAGTCAAATCATGTTGGTTTTTTTTTAAGGAATAATAGTGTAGCAGGGTATGCTGCTGCTGGGCTTATGCAATGCTCAGTGGGAGAGGGAGGGTTCAGTCACTCACTCTCTGGAAATGTTGTAAGACCAAATGTATTGTGTGGATGTATAGGGACCTGACTGTGAGGCATGGTGGCAGCTTTAATCTCTAAAAGTGTTGCGCATCAGGTATGTGTGCTGGACAGTACAACCTGCAGCTCTCTTGGCAGTGGGTGTCCGTTTGACTCACACAGACTTGAAGCTGCTTTTGTTACTGTTAGCACTTTTCCCTCCACGGACTATTAACACATTTGTTTTTGTTTTTTATACCTTTGTTAAAACAAGCAGCAGTGATAACAGCCTGTTGGCGACAGATTCACACTTTGCTGTGTGCTGCTGAATGCCACCGACCGCCTTAATTTGAGGTTGACCCACTTTCGGGTGCCGATTTTTGGTTTGAAACAGATGCCGTTCTTCACTGCAGGAGATAAACAAACCACAAACTTCTAATTAGCATTTTCAAACATGTACATGCTTAAACGATTTTACAGCTCCAAATAGCTGAAAGTGTCGTTTTAGCTTTTTAAAAAAAACACATTGGATGAACAGAAGTCGGCAACAGAAATCGCATGTGCATCTAAGCACCATCTGTTTATATGTCAGCTTGAATCATACAGACATTTTGAACACATTATTACTGCGTTATGAAGTATCATGCTGCTAGTTATACACGTGAGTGCAGGATAACATGTTCGGCAGATGAAATAAATAACAGATTGCGCCAACGTAAAGCCTCAGTCGAACACAGCACACAGTGTTCATGTCAGATTCATGACACATGACAACATGTTGGTGACATTTCCCACTGTGTGTTTGCTGTACATACTGCATGATGGCTGCTATTCATCTCACACAACTGATAAAATATTTGATCAGTTCTTTATTGCATTAACAGTGGGTCTAATTAGTCTGTGTAATGCAGTGGAAGTAAAATACTCTGTTTCTCTCAGTGTGATATATTGAATTATTAATTTCTGATACACTTCAGTCTTGGCAGCATTTGAAGTTTTTTAGCTGGTTGAGATGGACCCAGTGTTTTCACTTATGTCACCCTAATTAGTGTTAAGCTTATTGACCTTCTCACCCACCTGCTGAGTTGGTTGCACTTGCACAGTGTAGGGCAACAAACCCTAATCAGCGCTCAGCTCACGTAATTCCTAATGGCAGACAGCTGTTTCCAGTGAACCCGCAGTACACAACCTGTCCTACAGCAGATGGTGGACTGACAGGTAGCAGGTAGCTGCTGACTGATATCAAACATTTCTGACACACAGAGATATAAGGAGAGGGATGTCATATTAGTCAGATGGCAATGTAGTTGTTGTTGTTTAAGTTGGCTGAAAACAATCAGCAGCAGCTTTAGTATCACTTGTATCACTGTGCAGTGCAGTATATGGCCGAACAAAGTGCACAAAGAAAACAAAGCTGCACAACGTGACAGTGCATGTGAGGATTTTCTGAGACAAAAGATGGATGAAATAACATAATATCCTCTTTTGTGCTCTTGTTCTATGGTTTTAATTGTTTTTGTCCAGCTTGAAGTATGTATTGTTTGTTGACTATTTACAAAAAAAGTTTTTAATATTCTTAAAGGAATAGTTCAACATTTTGGCAAATTGGCCCATTGCCATAATCCCTATAGTTTTAGGAGTAGGTTTGTTACCTTTAATTGTCAGTGTAAGCTATTTTTAGAACGGCGGAGAAGAGCCGCAAGCTGCTCAGAGCCATGGCGGCTCATGGGATTTCTTGGTTTCCCTCATCAAACTCATCAAATACACAATCCAACAACTCCAAAACGCTCTCCTGGACAAGTTGTGACCTGCACATTCACCACACTATGAGACAATAACCGAATGTTACGAGACAGAGTTGTTTTAGAGGTAAATTCATGCAAAACAACCGATGCGCGTTCCCGTCAGGGGCAGTTTTTCGGCGAGCAGTCTCTGCATTTCCCTCGAAAACAGCTCCGTCTCGTAAAGTTCCATTATTTCTCATAGCGTGGTGAATGTGCAGATCACAACTTATCCACGAGAGCATTTTGGAGTTGTTGGATTGTGTATTTGATGAGATTAATGAGGGAAACCAAGAAACCCCATTGGCCTCCGTAGCGTAGCTCTGAGCAGCTTGCGGCTCTGCTCTGCCGTTCTAAAAATAGCTTGCACCGACAATTAAAGGTAACGAACCTACTGCTGTGACTATAGGGATTATGGCAATGGGCCAATTTGCCAAAATGTTGAACTATCCCTTTAATAATAAGACTCGGAGGAAGAATCATCCATAATAAAATTAGCTTACTCAGGAAATCAAATTCAGTCAAATTTATTATGTTTGACACAGTGTTGATCGTCTCAGGGGTCCAGTCTTCTCCGCTGAGAAGCAGATGAACTCACTACATGTCGTCACTAAGCAGAGTCACGAAGAGCTGTTTACAGTAGAGTCTGCCTGTGAACCAAACGTGCCCACTGAAAACGAGCTTTGTAGTGGTCGTCCATGTGATTCCTCCACAGAGCGAGTGAGCGAGTTTAACAACAGCGAGTGCTGTGGAGCTGTCACATTTGTCTGTGAAGTCGGAGTCACTGAATTGTAAGAAGTCAAACAAGCTCAAGTCAGTCTGCCCCTCATCACCCTGCAGCAACCCAAGAAAATGACACAACATCACAAATGATTTCCTTCATTCAAGTATTGTTTTTATTTCATGTATTTATTGACTATTATTAAGTACCATCAAGTGCCAGCGCCGCACTCTACTGAAAACTATTTTCACTCGTCTCGACAACTTCAATGAAATCTCAAACAGGGACTTTTGAGCTCTACGTCATGTGTTTTCAATGGTAACATGTTGTAACTTAAGTGGCTCAGTCACGGCTGCATGATGTGTAAAATGTCTGATAATTATAAGTTAAGGTTATGGTTAATGCACAGCACTTAAATAACATTTTTCTAGTTTTATTGGCAACTCAAAGCACTTAACAATACATTCATACATCATATCCATAGTACACAAATGGAAGAGGGGGGGTAGTTGACCATCTGACGAGCAGACGTTTAAAAATTGTTAATATGTAATTTAGATGACATTTACAGTGAATCAAATGAAAATTAAATCCATTAAACTACAGTCTATCTATTGTTTTATTTATACCTACATAATTACATAATTTCTTCTGAAGCATAAAGGTCAGCACTGAACTCAGTGAACTCCAGGGAGCTTGGGATCCCTTTGTGCTCTGGGTGTGGTTTCATCACATACCCAGTGCTATCACAGGTCACAGCAGCAGCTAATTAGAAAGATGAACAATTGGAGCCAAGAGAGAGAGAGAGAGAGAGAGAGAGATGTTGTTTTGCTCCTGTCCAACCTCACAGAGAGGGAAACAGGGCAGTGAGTGCTTGATGAAGCCTAATTAATTGGCAGCTAAGCCTTTTGCCCCCTGCTTTGTAACTAAACTGTGAGGGATGAGTAAGGCAGGGTAATATCAGACTAGATAACTAAGCAACACTGACCATCAGCTTCTCTGAGCCTGGCATCACGCTCCTCCATGTGCCTCTGTCTTCCTGCACCCTCGCCCCAGGCATTTCACAGATGCGTGTCAATCTGGATAGTTGGAAGTGGCTTTTGCGTGTCTCTGACCTATGTGACGTTATTGTAAACCGCGTTTGTTCCAACCACACCTCGATGCATGTGAGCCTCTCCGTGCGCACGTGGGGGAAATTCCAGCAAGTGAGCGCAAAATAGCAAAAATGCTTCACGGACTTAATCATGGAATACGCCGGGAGTGTGATGGTTGATGGTGTGCGGAGGGGCATTGTGTTGAGGCGCAGCTGCTGCACATCCACAACACTGCTTATGTAAAGCAGACTCCTGATTACTCTTGCATAATAAAAACAGGAACTGATCAATTATGTATCAGAAGTGTGGCAGTGGGAGGCCGGGCGGGCTGTGGACCGTATGTACACTGTGTTGGTTGAGGACAGAGGTCAGAGCAGCAGGTCTGCTCCGAGCCAAGCTCCCTGCTGCTCATATATAGTTCACTCAATGTGTTACATTACTGCAGTGATTAGGTTTCTAACTAGAGCCATCTGCATTATGGCCAACCTAATCAGTCACCACCACTCAAAGAATAGCATGATGTTATTTAACGAGAAACTATTTGATAATGTGACACATGATTGTCATTATATTTCTTATTGTCATCTAATCACAGGATAAGACCAAAACCAATAAGAATTGATTATACTAACAACTGTTTGTGGATAAACACATCAGTGGGCTAAATCACAGCACCAGGGACATGTGTTCATTCATTACGGCGAACATACCGGTAGACATTGTAGTTTAGTATCATAGTTGTAGTGAGTCAAACACTCACTGCAGTATCAAATGTACACAAAAATGCAATATACAATAATACAATAATATTTCCTCCTCCATTTGAAGATTTATGTCTTTTGTCATTTCGCACAGTTAACCTTCAACAGACAGAGAAAGGAATCAGAGATTTATTGAGAGATGGAGTAATGCACTCTCTGGTTTGGCCTTGTTTAATTTGTTAATGATAAATCACACTGAACCACACAAGTCTTGTCTTTTTATCTAATCATTTACAAATGAGTGGATATCTGACAGTTTGGGGAAGAAAAAGTGACAGAATATTATTTTGAAGTTGGGAGATTGAAACGAAAATTGAACAAATTTGAACAAATTTCCCATCAGAGACAATATAAGTATATTGAATTGAATTGAATACAGACTTATGCATTTAAAGTAAAGTGGGTTTACGAAGAGGACACTTTTTATTTTGGTGAGAAAATCTGTTTGAACCATCACAGTGTGGTGTAATTCTATAAACAGGGTGACAGAAATGCAGCCGCATTTAACCACTGGGAAAGTTTTCTCTTTTTCTACACGAGACGGAAGTTTTATATTCGTAGAGGAATTTTTATCACCCTTCGACGGAAACGTATAGCAGTAGTAAACCAGCCAGTTCAAGTGATACTCCTTCTCCCAGGGTTTGTCAAAGCTAAATTCAAACAAGAGACGTGACACTGTGGTATGTCATTTGTTTCTCGTGATCTGTTATTTAGATTTGGCTGTTTTATTTTTAACTCGCCTCTATTTTTATGCTACTATAAGGAATGCAACGCTACTAATCTAAGTTTTGTTGTATCCACATTTGCAATGTGAATAAATTGTATTAAATCTATCACCTCTGGAAAATGTGGTAGTAGCAGCAGCAGCAACTGGTGCTGAAAATGGAGCTAACAAAATACTGCTTTAAAACTGCATTAAAGATTGTGTTATTAAAACAGGCTCATCAGTATGAGCTAGATATTATAAAGTGCAGTTCCACAGCAGGATAAGGATTAGTTTTTGGATGGACTTATGAGACAGAGTTGTTTTCGAGGCAAATGCAGAGACTGCTTGCGGAAAAACTGCCCTTGACAGGAACGTGCATCAGCTGTTTTGCACGGATTTACCTCAAAAACAACTCAGTCTCGTAACGTTCCGTCATTATCTCATAGCGTGGTGAATGTGCAGGTCACAACTTGTCTACTGGAGCCTTTTGGAGTTATTGGATTGTGTATTTGATGAGTTTGATGAGGGAATCCAAGAAATCCCATTAGCCTCCATAGCATAGCTCTGAGAAGCTCGCGGCTCTGCCCCGCCCCGCCGTACTAAAAATAGCTTGCACCGACAATTAAAGGTAACGAACCTACTACAATGACTATAGGGATTATGGCAATGGGCCAATTTGCCAAAATGTTGAACTATCCCTTTAAGTTTTCAGACAGTCCCGGCAGTTTATGACTCTGGTTGAGCTTCTCTAGCCAGACGCTGCGTCTGTGGGCTGCCAGAGTTCTCACAGGTGCTGCAGCGGCCAGCTCCGACTGCAGGACTGGCCGCTCAACAAGAGCTGCCCACATCGACTGAGTCAGAGCTGTGGACAGCTGAGTATGCCATTGTTTTGGGTGACGCCACCATGTGCTCGTCTGCCAGCGTCTCCGTCCTGCTGACCACACGGTCTGACCGAGGGCGTGACGTTCCCCTTCTGGCAGCTCGGGAGCCCCCGGCGGCAACAAAAGCCGAAGGGAAAGGACCCTCTCTCCCATATACCCGCCCTCTAAACATCCATCTCATCCCAGCGTTTGTGTACGAGCTGAGTGAATCATACTGAATCTGTCATGTTGAATGAGTCGTGCTGCATCGGAACAGAGCGATGTTTGTGGGGGAGGCTAGCATGCTGTGTCCTGTCTGAAGCGCTCATACCAGTGTTGTGAGGGGCCTTGAGTAGCGCAGCTGTCCGTACAAAATCAGGAACAGAGCAGCCTTCATCGCAGACACAGGACAATCAGTCTCTCTCACCTTGGACTCCAGGGGACAGCAGCAGCAGCGGTGCTGAGGCATTCATCTGAGTTTCCCTGTGCAGAGTCAACATTAGCTGAAAATGAATGGAAACATTATGCCAGTATTTTACAGTGAGCAGCTTTTAAAGCCACTCTGTGGTTTTAATGTGATTCGATGAATGTGATGGAAAAAATGTTGGTTGGCGCGACATGATGGGACACATTTGGTTTAGTCTGTGTTTTACTTTCAGTCTGATTCATTTAAGTAGTTGAAACTACCTCTGTCAGGATTCACTTAAACCTATGCACTGATTTTTGGGGCATTTTGAGTGTTTTAAAATAAAGTATTGGGACATTATTGGGACGTTTCTACTGCGACCAACTTATTTGTGGTGCTTTCATGTGCGACTGCCATCCCAGCAGTGACTCATGTTTATGATGAAAGCTGAGAGCCCCCCACAATATAGACATCTCAGTTCTGTAGTTATAAATCCGCAAACTCTATTATGTCTTTCATCGTAATCAGAATATATGTATAATTTAATAAAAATCAGAAACTCACATCCAGGACTAAGAGGTCACATGGAGTGATATAAACAGACCTACCATTTATCCTTCTATTCAGTGTTGTCTTGGAATCTAGAAATAATATTGAGAAAGTATTGTTATTGTATTGTATTGCAAAGTGCCAGTGAACAGAGCCTAACTGAACGCAGTGATGAATTATCTGCAATATAAACACAAATGAAACAGTGAGTATAAGGTGTCTTTTTCTTCAGAGGAAAGTGGATTTTGGTTTGGTTTGCAACAGTTCAGTTTGTCCTCCATGTATTTGGACAGATTTGAAGATATAACAAGAACACATCAGAAAATACCAAACTTGAATGTGCTTTCGATCATTACATGAGTAGTACGCTTCAACACTGCAAGCATCGTTGCAAATGAATATTCAGAATAAGAATAAAGATGGATCCTGCTAAAGACCCCACCCAACCCACCCACAAGAAAACATCATAAATCTCTTTCCATTTCTGTTGTGATGCAACACACATGGCATGTGGCATCGATTTGCGATAGTGGAGCGCAGAGCAGCACTCTGCAGCAGAATGCAGAGCAGTGGGCTGGCCTGGGATAGCAGAAGGGAATCCTCTGTTTCTAAATTTAGCTCTCTTTGCGAAACACTGCAGCATGAGCAGCAGCAGCAGCAGCAGTCATAATCAATTGCCTATCTACGTCACAGCAACCAGCTCGCCCTCCCCTCCGCCCGTGTGCCTCGCTATGGTGGAGAGACTAGAGACTGCATTTTCTCTCCCCCCCGATTCCCCACTGTTTGAACTGTGTCCGCTCTCCCCTGCGGGAGCTGGGCACAAGTTTACTGCAACGATCTACATCTCCGTCCCTTTTGCAGGCATCATCAGCTCGTGCCCTCAGCTGAGGACATCATTATGTAAAAATAACACTTCCTTTGTAACACACTGCTGACATTTTGCTGCATCCTGCCAGATCATTTGAAGTTGTGAGAGGGTGGTGCATCTGATAAGTTAAGTAAAAAGAGAGACAGAGGAGCTCGAGCTGGCAGGAGTCATTTAAAAGGAGCATGAGCATCTGCATTTTGTCTGAACATGAATGCAAATGACATCGGATTTTACACAGGGATGAAACGATGCGAGGCTCATGTATAGAACATAATGGCAAAAACCACTGACTTGGACACCGTGAGGCTGCTGTTGATAGTAAGGACATCAGCATCCAAGCTAGAGGAGGAAGAACCTGTAAATATGAATATAGAATGAATATAGAAGTTTCAGAGTTATCCGTGGCTTCTCTGAGTTACAGGGGGTCTCGGTGTAGCAGTGCGTCCATATAACGGTTGCAAATGGATACCAACTGTCTTCGTAACAAAAAGACACACCAAAAAACATCCAAATACCTCCATGCTGCTCGTATGTAATGTCCGTCTTGTATTGAAGCCCCAAAATGCGAAATTGTCCCGAAAAAAAATTAAATAAGTCTATTTTTCAAGCTTGTTTGTAGCGGAAGCTTCTCGAAGCTCCTCTTCCCGGTTCGTCAAATTTGGACGAACCAGGGTCTGTCCTCTTCCCAGTTCGTCCAAATTTGACGAACCGGGAAGAGGAGCTTCGAGAAGCTTCCGCTACAAAACAAGCTTGAAATATAGACCTTTTTTTTTTTCGGGACAATTTCGCAGCATGGAGGTATTTGGATGTTTTTTGGTGTGTCTTTTTGTTACGAAGACAGTTGGTATCCATTTGCAACCGTTATATGGACGCACTGTTACGCCGAGACCCCCTGTAACTCAGAGAAATCACGGATAACTCTGAAACTTCTCCCAGCCCCTTAGTCGACATGAGGGTGAGTAGATAATGCGTGAAATTTCAATTTTGGGTGAACTATCGCTTTAATACACATATTTAACTGGAGTTGCTGTTTCCATTTATGAAAAGGATTAAAGCAGATTAGCCTGTCTGACCTTTGAAATGCAATCAGATGTATAACATGAGGATAAGCTGTTCACAGTAAATGGCTGATGCAACAGGATTGTGAAAATCACGTTTGTAAACTTACATAATTGATATCATGAGTTCAAGTTCCTCTCCAGACATGTTTGAATAAAGACACTCTGCTATGATTGATGTTTATTTACCATAGATTCCTCCTTTTGCCTTAAATGCAAAAACCATCTTCACAATTCAAACCTCTACTTTACGCTCATTTACCCAGCTTCTATTACCAGGTCTGCATCAGTGAAACTGTATACAGTGAGGTCCAAAGGTGCTGTGGCCTCAGAGAAAGGAAGACATGCAGCAGTGATGATGATGATGGTGATGATGATAGATGCCTGCCCAGTGTCCGCCTCAATCTGCTGAGCCATGAATGAACTAATAACTGGATATTTGTGTCACATAGACCAACTTCTGCTGACACCACAGCTCACTGTGTGAAGCAGGACGGAGCAGCTGCTGCCCAGCGCTGCTTTAAATAACCCAGTATTACACTCAGGCCACCGAGCAGCTGACTGCAACATGGCAATATTAGCATTGAGAAAATCCAATGCTTAGATGTATAGTTCAGACTGTTGTTGGGGTTTTCTCCATCTAGAGTCGCTCTGAACTGCATAAACAAATAGATTCAGTGGGAAATGATCTTGCTGTGCTGAGACAGATTTTCCATTTTCAGCCAATCAGATCTTTGTGAAGTCCAGACAGTAACCCAAAGGCTGAAACTAAAGGAAGTTGAAGTTCATCGGCTTCAAAGAACTGTCTCCTTAAGTATCATCAGAGCATCATCTTTATTCCTCCCTTCATTCACTTTCCATTAAAACGATATCACTATGAACTGTATTCAACACAGTCGCAGTTTCCAGGCAACCGAGGCTGTCAGCCTTGGAGTTTGATAATCCCTTTCACCCGAGATGAAATATTAATGCATTCTCTGCTCGGGCTCCCCCCTCTTCTTACCTTTTTTTTTTTTTTCTTGGGTTCCCCTCCTGCTGGTAAGAAAACTGCGAGGCAAGTGACTGCTTTCTCAAAAGCCAGAAATGCCTGAGTGCTCAGTTTTCAAAACAGTGAGGAGCGTCATACGTTACACAACAAAAACCTGGCCTACTTACAGCACAAAATTGATAGTAAGTAAAGAGGACACACAGTGTAATTGATGCGGAAACCAGGCCCAGTGATGCCAGGGGTCTCAGACCAGCACTCAACGCCGCGCCACCTATGGTCAAGAAAGACAACTTCATTTCAGTGCGTTCTTGCACGTTGTGTGTGCTTGACCTGCAAAAGATATGGGTCTTGTTAACTGGAGCGTGTTTCCTGCTCATCAGGTCAGAACTGTTCCTGTTGTGTCTTCACTTCGGAGAGAGATGGCAGCTGGGTAATCCACAGCCACCATGACGGAACAAACATAATTGAAATTTGCTTGGGAAAAATATAATAACAAGTTCTTATTCTTTATTATTATTCATAATGATCGATATGTTTTGACATTTAAAATGGTATATTACAAAAATGGTATATACAGGATATTCTTTTAAATATATTTCAAACTATTTTTTCTGACTTATTTGTTTTGTCATGGTGACAGTAATGAGCTTCTGTACTTAAATTGAAATAAAGGCAAAAGATGCAATAAATGACAGGTTAGGTTTATTTCTGTCCTTGTTGCTGAACATTTGAACCATTCACTTACTGAAATAAATTGTGTGTGTTTTTTCCAGCTTTTTTAAGGTCACTGTAGGATCACTCACAGTCAAGTGAAAGTTGGATTTCATAAAAACCTAAAAAGTTAAAGTGGGAAACCTCAGACACACAAATAGGAAACAGCAGCTTTACAAGAGGAAAAACTGCAGCCGTAGCAAACATTGTCTGAAGGTGATGCAAGTGTTGAAAATGCTGCAGTCATTTCTTCCCTAGCCCGGAGGCAATGATACCAATTTCTCTTCATCTGCGACTCCTAACTGCAGCTTTTATTTCTTACCTATTCCTTAGTTTGACGGATGAAGAGCTGATTATTAACCCAACAGCTCGCCTCATAGGGAATCTGCAGTCTGCTAAATGTGAATTAGTGTTTTTGCGAGTGAGTCCCAGGTGATTTACTATTTGGTGAAACAGTTGAGAGTGACTTGCTTTGTGTGCAGTTTAGCAAAATGTCAGCGTCTCTGAAACCCTCTGACCCTCGCACCTCCGCCGTTGTCCATTACCCTACTCTAGGTGTAAATCTGTCAGCTGAGGATATAAATAAGAAAGTCTGTAGTTTTTGTCTTTGTGGTTTTGCATTTTGAGGAGTGCTCCTCTCAGGATTTTTATTTGTGCCTTTATAGTGAGCAGCATCAGAGCCGGGCATCAATCCAATTACAGGACTGGAGTTGGCAGATATGGTAAAGCAGTTGGAGAGACGTAAGCAGCAAGATGAAACAGCCTGTACATATATGGCATGAAGCGGAATCCTCAAATTACATGTTGCCACCACTATAGACCATCCCTGTCCCACATGTAGTAATTAACATTATACAATGGCTTTTTTTCCTACAGCTCTGACTGCGTGTACCCTCTAATTGAAATGTCAGAAGTCTCAAAGCCTCTGCACCCACACAGACGTTTTTCTCTCCTTTCGAACTCCATGAAAAACGGGTAGCTCACCAATGATCAGAGGCGTGACTGGTGACATATGCGGCTAATTTTGTTTGCTCGTCGCCCACTGCTACTTATCACAGCCTCTAAATAAACAGATACCAGTGAGTAGGGGACATATTTGTCGTCCCTGTCTGGCCATTGTCCATCTCCAGCATTGATCCCGGCACCCCAATTGACTGTAACTGTGTTCATTATGCAAACAGAATCAGAAATTGATTTGGAAATAGGTTACATCTGCTACAGTATGTTGGCTAATGGATTGTTTTAGAAATTCAACGTTAGCTCAGGCTTTTCAGAACAGTTAGTGGATAAGGATAAGATTCTTCACTTAGACTCAGATTATTAGCCTATAGCTTCTTGCACAGGTTTCAAGGCAATGTCGGTTTATTTGTACTTGATGGATTACTGTTGAATTTTGTACAGGCATATACAGGCGGCATAAGACATAGGTGATACCCCGAGTGCTCTTGTAACATATTGGCTTTTAGTGAGCTGCTAGGCTACATTTTCATATTCATATTCCCACTGAGGGAAAATCTATTTTTAATCTTCTTAAAACCTCCTCCTCCAATGGAACTACAGCGAACCAATGACAGGATCATGACAATAGATTCAGACAGCCATGGATTCATGAGTGTTTCAAACTCAACCTTGTCAGTCCAGAGATAAAGCGTTTGCATTAGCACAAACACTCACACTGTGTCCATCACTGACAGTGGAATACAAACAATGTAAGAAACCTGAAATACATCCAGGAATCCCTGGGATTTTTCATCCAGCGGCCGAAAAAATGTGCTGTGTTGTGTTTTGTGCTAGTTCACACATGTTAGCATACTGAAATGCTAAACTTATGCTGCATTTCCACTACATGGTACCAGCTCGACTCGACTATACTCAGCTTTGGTACCAGGTACTATTCTAGAGGTCGTTTCATTTTAAAGGGATAGTTCACCCAAAATTGAAATTTCACTCATTATCTACTCACCCTCATGTCGACTAAGGGCTGGGAGAAGTTTCAGAGTTATCCACGGCTTCTCTGAGTTACAGGGGGTCTCGGCGTAGCAGTGCATGTCCATATAACGGTTGCAAATGGATACCAACTGTCTTCTTAACAAAAAGACACACCAAAAAACATCCAAATACCTCCATGCTGCTCGTATGTAATGTCCGTCTTGTATTGAACCCCCGAAATGCGAAATTCTATATTTCAAGCTTGTTTATAGCGGAAGCTTCTCGAAGCTCCTCTTCCCAGTTCGTCAAATTTCGACGAACTGAGGACAGACCCTGGTTCGTCCAAATTTGACGAACCGGGAAGAGAAGCTTCGAGAAGCTTCCGCTACAAACAAGCTTGAAATATAGACTTATTTAATTTTTTTCGGGACAATTTCGCATTTCGGGGGTTCAATACAAGACGGACATTACATACGAGCAGCATGGAGGTATTTGGATGTTTTTTGGTGTGTCAATCATCTCAGGAGACCAACTGTCCTGGCCGGGCAGCTGGTGCCATAGGCGTGCTCTTTGAGCAAATTTCCAAAAAGGCTTTATTTGGGTGAACTGACCACATATTGGGGATCTAAACAGTTACTCTCCTGCATGAAAAAATAAGAAAACTTAATAAAGTGACATACTGTATGTACAGCCCAACAGCAGGAATTAAAACAGCCTTTTTGATTGATGACAATCGACCAGGTCTGCAGTGTTTGCACGTCACCTTTTAGCACCTCTCTACTATTTTGGAACCTTGGCCGAGGTGGTACAAGGAAAGAAGTACCAGGTACCAGATTCCAGGTACTTTTATCTGACAGAAACGCAAAAAGGGCGAGTAGAGTCGAGTTGAGCTGGTACCATGTAGTGGAAATGCAGCATAGGGTAGCGCCTAACACTGTAAACATTAGGTTGGCTAAACATCTGTTACTGTGTGAATGCGTTAACATGCAAGCATGCGCATTTACCTCAAAGTTTTGTTTATTTTTTTTGGACTATCAAACTCTGCACATAATGGATGTGTGTCCTTGACGGACTGAGCCACGTGAAGTTTAAATCCTGTAGAGTAACCTATTGTGTTTTCTTCAGTGCAAACGATTATGGCTTATGTACAGTAAGTCTGTTTGGGTTTGAGGTTGGACCATGCTATTTGAAGTTGCCTCCTCCACACTGTGCTCCCAGCGGGTCGTTCAAGAGCCAGACATGAACCCCCGCTTGATCTGTGGACCCGTGCTAAAGGGCAAAGCCTTGGGGACAAACAGCCAGCTAGATATGCAATTGATTTTTGGTTTCATGTCTGAGTCTTTGAATGTGTCTATCATCAAAAGCACAGCAAGCCTTTGAACAGAGGGAGTCTTACAGAGGCACTTGAGTGATTTACTGAATGCTTTTTGTTGTTTCTTCACATTTATTGTATAAGGGGCTGCAATAGAGTGTCAGGAGATGCTGCAAATATCCAAGCAGCGTTATCCTCAAGACGGTCTTTCATATTCCTGTGACCTAGTAACGGTGGGAGACATCCAGGTCAACACTTAAACACAACCGCGTTACATAAACGCCGAGCTTCTGTCAGCTCAGAGGGTTCCTTTAATTATTCCTGGCAACTAACCACCAACCGGCCTCCCTGCACACCCCGTCCCCCGGGCCGTCCTGGGCTCACTCTAGACTCCACATCTAACCGTGGCGCTCCTGTCCCCGGGCTCTGCCACCGAGGGGAAGGAGCGAGGCATTAGGACACACCTCAGTGGGCAGTGTAGCTGGCTGCTGCCCCGGCCCGTGGTGCCTGACTCATCCCATTTTCCTCCACTTTTCATGGGCTGACATTCCCATCAGCCCTTGCTCTTACAGGCAGCTCATTGCTTTGACATGCTGGTGAGTTTCTCCAACAAACAGGGGAACTTTTACCTCTGACCAAACAAGAGTGGGTGAGCACTTGTGAAGCGCAACCCTCTGCAGGAGGCTGCCTGTGACTAAAGGCCCCATTAGGATTGTTTGGCAAAACATACACAGGCTGACTCACCCCTGCTTGTACGGAATTTGGATCTCGTCCTTTGTCCATAATCAGCACCTACATTTTCTAATGGAAAATACATCAGATCTTTTTTAAATGTGGCCACGGCAGATTTGATTCACTTTGTCAACTCAGGCTAATGCTATCGACCTATGGACCATGTTTTCTGCTGCGGACCACACATCCTGCCACAGCTCTGCTCCATTTAGCACATTGACCATCGGCTTCCAATATTGACATGTCCGAGGTCCTGTTTTGTAAGCCCACAGCTGAAGCCCTTACAGAACAGGGAGCTTTTTTTAAACCCGCTCTCTAGGTGCCATCCACTTGCTCATTATTTTTAGAACTGTAGATGAAAACTTGCAGCTCATGAATGCTTCTCCACAACTTTGTTTTTGTCTGAGCTCAACTGATTTGTAGTAGTGTAGGATTATTTAGTTATGCCTTTGAGAAACATCCACCATGAGATCCTGATCTGAGTTCTTAAAGTTATCACCGATGCTTAATATTTACCCTAAACTTCCAGCGGCACAGTGTGCACTTGAGCTGCAGCAACCTGAAAATAGGAGCGATACAACTCAATTCATCCTGACAGACTTTTTGGTCCCATGATGTTCAGTACACACAGATTAAATAAACAGCTGCAGGAGGTTGATTAAATATGCATCTGACGCATTGAAATACCATCTGTGGACTCACTTCATCTGGCACTTTATTTTTCACCAGCCACTTGATCGCGGTTTTGGTCCGAAATTATTAAACATGATCAGCTCCAGTTATTGATATTATATGGCGTGACATAAAGATGGAGATTGATTCCTGAAGTTGATTTGATTATGATGATTATTCTCTCGTGAATGATCTCTGGCTCACTGAGAACACACAGGAACAACAGACTCTCCATCATGTCTCACACTGAATTAACATTAATTAGCAGCAGTAAACACTCTGTGCTGCCAGTGAATCTTGTCATTTAAATCGGTTGAAAACAACAGTAGGCACCTGAATGTTTTGTCCGCTACTTTGTGCTAATAGGAAAGCAAGGTGTGCTAAAATCCTTAAATACACGTGTCCTAACTTATGTTTGCACACTATGAAGACGAGCAGCTTTGCTACAATAGCAGCCTGAGACTGAGAGTTTAGAAATACAGAAATATGCCGGGATCAGTGCTGATCCTACATACTGATCCTTTGGATCACTTTTTTCATGCAGCATTATGACACTGTTTTGTTTCCTTTGTGCATGACCCTAAGTCGGCACATGCAGCCACCAGTTTTACAGGAACTCTGTTATCAACAGCTGGGGTTAATAATATAGCAAGAAATGTAGCAAAGTGCCGAGAGGCAGTGAACAAGGGAACTACAAGCTAGTAAACATGTAAACACTACACATGTTTAAAAAAAGAAAATATTTAATTAGACTTATAAGATTTACTAGTGTGTTTGCCGAGAAACCAAATCTGACATAGTAGCCTACAATATAAACCTTGTGAAACTTTGGCAAATCAAAAGCCTATCATAAGGTTTTGGACAGACCACTGTCCAAATTCTTGTGTTAAGAGGGTTGATGTATGAGAAAATGGTCGACCTAGATGAAAGTCGTTGGAGTAGGGTTTTCTTTTTTTGGGTTTAAAAGATGACTTATTTTCTAAGCATTTGCAAAATCATCCCAGGCACAGATGCCTATATTATTTATCCCCATCACATTTATTCTAGGTACACCTGTGAATAGCAGTTGTCAGGACAGTCAGTACTATAGGGATCATTTTGATACAGTTCAAAGATGATGTGAGCTTGCACCGCTGTGAACCAGGACTAAATCTCTGTCTGTCTACCTCGTTATTTGGTGAATGGAGGGGTTGTCCTGCTCTGAAAAAGACACTGTGTTCCCAGTAAACATAATGTCCCCTTATTGAGTCAGCACTTTAAGCCCCCGAGCTGGTCAGAACAACATCTGATCTAATTTTCTGTTCTCAGTTTTTCTGTAGAACCGTCGCCGCCGCCATCACCGCTGCTGGTGTGAATCATAGTTTCACCCTCCAGCAGTTGTGAATATATTTTAGCTGATTATTGAAGTAGATTTTAGAATGAGCCTTTTTCCCTTCATCTCATGCGAGTCGTGACTGATCGTTGTTACTTAACCCGGTTTTTCATGGAACAGGTTTCCTGTGCAGCACATGATTATAGCATTTATTTTTTTTGTTCACTGGAAGATAACTGAGGAAATATTCTTTCTAGCTACAGACTGTGTGCATTTCTCTGTGGATTGAGCACTTTGATTCTTTCCAAGAAATGCTTTACAATCAAAAAAGACATAGCAATCTACATTTACTGTATACAACATGGGGACTTTAAATATTGTAATAATGTCCTTTCCTATATTATCCTTGCTCAGATTTTCCTGCTGGTCCAGGGAAATAAACTCTCAGTCTTCGTCAGTAGTGGCCCATGAAAATCAGTGAACTAAAGAGCAGGGAAAGGGTTTTTATATTTTACTTTTTTTTTTTTTTTTAAATGAAACTGGCTTGAAAAGAAAAATCAAAAGGTTAAACTTAAAATTCCCATGAGGCAATTCAAGAATTTTCCTCTTGGATGCTATTAGTGTCTTGGCAGCTGCATGGCAAATGTAGTGGCCCGTGAGTGCGTCGGGGGTGGAGCAGAGATTCATCCTGGAAGGAAAGTCATGTGTGGAATCTTGTAATTCAGGTGATGTGGAAATCTGAGAGCTGGCCTGAGTTCAATCTGGTTTTACTAAACCACCCTGTCTTGTTAAACATGTAGGATGAATAAAATGAATATGATGTGTAAATTCAGATGCTGTGGCCCTGCTTGCTTTCATGTCATCTCTGTCCACCTCCTATAAGCTACATAATATTATATACCACCACCTGGTTACATGTTACGAATGATTGTTTTTTGTTAGCGCTCAAATGATAAACTACACAGAGCGATCAATATGTCACCGGTTTAGATTAGAAATGATCATTTCAGTCATTTAGCAAGTAAAATTATCAAGCGTTTTTCTTTTTCTTTATCTGAGATTTATTGTAGGCTAAGGCTATGAAATATCCCTTATAGATAAATTAAATAGAGCAGTCACTGATTATTTAGACTTCCCCTCCTGCTCATTGCCATCTGATGTCTGTCTCCCATGTGATGTTCATCGAGTTGTTGTTTTCATCATCTTACCATTATCACACCCTGAACACACATTGAGTGATCTGAAGGAGGAAAAAAGCCTCTTTGGAAGCTCAAAAATACACTGTTGCTCATCAGGCAACTCCCTCTGCTGCTGCAGGTTGGTGTGTGTGTGTGTGCGTGTGCGCGCGCGCGTGTGTGTGTGCGCCTGCCTAGGGAATCTCCTCCTCAGTCCCACCCCGTCACATTAGTCCTGTGCATGTGGTAAAAAAAGGAGGCAGGCGGTGCTGCACCGCTCAGTCCGCTCAGCGCAGCTCACAGCGCAGCATCCTCCCTCCGCTCCGCCGGGACAACAACCAACGCGCCTCTTTCCCAAACTGCCGGAACATTTAAGCTGCTCGTTTTCAGAGGAAAGTCTCTGTTTTTTTCTCCGCTCTTTTCTTATTAAACTGGCTCTGACGCGTGCTTTTAAACGCACAGCCTGACGGTTTTCCCGATGTGGAGCCTTAAATGTTGTAAAACCAAAACAAGTCGCTTTTTGGACTCGAGGTGGGACGCTGTGTTTGCGTTTTGGATGTGCGGATCTTGGCGCTCTGCACACCGGCTCAAGCACCCGAAGTGCTGCTAGTAGTGGGAGTGAAAAGACTGACAGACTTTATACTGAGGAGAGAAATCCCAGCAGCAGCAGCGGCAGCAGCGGCAGAAGGAGGGAAGATGGTCCAGAACGTAATTCTGGTGTTTTTCCGCAGGAGGCTGAGCCAGAGGCCGGCGGTGGAGGAGCTGGAGAGTCGGAACATCCTGAAGCGTAAGTATTGTAGTTCACCCTTCGACTTTAACCGCGAGTCACGAGAGTGTGGCTTCATTTTCATTTTGTACCACTGAGCTAACAGTTTAAAAATCTTCTCTTTCCATTTAATATAAAACATAAACAAAAACTATTCTGAGTTTAATGGTTAGTGGAAGATTTCAAAATAAGATTCTTTAAAATAGTTTTTTGTCATTATTATTATAGTTTTTATTTATTTATTTACTTTTATTAGGGTTAGGTTATCAACTTCTCCAAGGTGGGGATTTCCTACTTTTCTATTTTTTATATAATTGTTACGATTACGGGTTTTAATCTGTCCAGACAAAACAAGTCCATTGCAGACAATATCTGAATTTTCCACTTTACTAATTTGGGAACTGAACCAATGCACTCAGTGGAGCACCAAACCCAAACAGTTCTTCACATGTCTGCCATTATAGTCTGATTTGTTTGCACCAAGATCTAAATATTGTATTCTGAAATAATATATTTACAAAAGTGCATTCTTGGATCCACCTCCTGAACTGGGTCAGCTCTAAACAGTTACAGGATCTTCTTTGGCTCATGCCTCCAAGTTTTTCTTTTTGTGTAATCCTGCTGATAAACAAAAAGCACTTCCTCAGGGAGACGGCGTCAGACTGTAGCACTTGGAACTGTGAAACTATAGTCCCTCTGTCTGTCAAAGTTGAGCACAATTCAAAAACAGCCGTGTGAGGAATGAAATCCCACATTAGCACTGTCTGGGGCCACCTGTGATCACAGAGCAGCTGTGTGTCTCATCAGTGGCCCCGACGAGTGTGAGCGAAACACGACCTTCTGCCATCAGGACTCTCACCCTGAACCCCGGCCCCTCCTCTGATCAACTTCAATCCCTTTGAAAAACGTTTAAAAAAAAAAATAATTTTTGAATGGCGTGCTCCTGGAAGCTGCATTCACCCCAAAGAGTGCGACAGGTGCCAGCCTGGTTTTTAAGCTGCCCAAACTAGTTCAACAGATTAAATATTTTTTTGGAATGGAAAATAGAGAGAGATTAAAAATAAACTAAGTGACATCTAGTGATCTCTCTGCTTCTATCTAATGAAGAAAAATCCTATTAGTCCTCTAATCTGCCTGCCTCTCACTCCTAACTCACATTTGTTGCTGATGTGGATTTGGGAGTCGACCCTGTGAGTCCTGATCTCAGCACTGTCACACACTGGCTCACTCATGAGTATTGATTTGTGAGGAGGATTGGACATATTAGCTCTGTTAATCACAGACTTCATCAACTGTCCAGGCTCATGAAAGAGGCAGTGACAGTGTACTTGCCTGATATTGAGTGCAGTGACTGCAGCTGATCAAAGTTGTCCATCATCGTTGACGTCAAATGATTTTGACCTGATTTCTTTCTTTTTTTTTTTCGGGTAATAACATTTTTTCTTTGCTTGTGTCAACAGAGAGAAATGACCAGACAGAACAGGAGGAGAGGAGGGAAATCAAACAGCGGCTGAATAGAAAGGTAGGTGGCGGCTGCCCTTGGTCTGAGCCATTTCCTAAAAACTCCCATCAATTTAATCCCACATTTCATCCACACACGAGACTGTCAGGACCTTAATACCAAACCACACTGCTGCTGTTTTTCACATTTAGTTTCTATCACCAATCTCTTTAAATGCGCTCATGAAAGATACGGGTTATGATGCAGTTATGTTATATTTTCCAGTTGAACCAGCGGCCGACAGTGGACGAGCTGCGGGACAGGAAGATCCTGATTCGTTTCAGTGACTATGTGGAAGTGGCCAAAGCTCAGGACTATGACCGGCGAGCCGACAAGCCCTGGACCAGACTCTCAGCTGCTGACAAGGTAGATCACACATCTCTAGTGTTTTTAGGCTGGATCAGCAATACATGCCTCTTAAAGCTTAAACTGATCCAGTTTTCATTTTGTGACATCTACAGTATTGTTAAATAGACCTGTGTAGGTTTCTCTCTATAACAGTCTTCAGCGCTTTGTATCCATTCGCACCACACACTGAGAGTAGGATTGCTGTGACAGTGGATTGTGCTGCAGGAGGCTGCTCAGTCAGCGTCTTTAGATCTGCACTCACTGATGCTGCCACAGTCGCGATAGGAAGCTCATCAGCTCAGAATAGGCAGGCGTTGATTTAAGGAAAAACTTACATGGATTCATCATCTGCAGTTGTTCCAACCATCTATTTTCAACTGCTGAGATCCAGGTCGCATTAATTAAAAGGTCCAATATTTAAATACCCTCTGTTTTAGTTGAAGTGTTGCTCCATACAAAGATATGTATGGGTTTATGATGAAAAAAAAAAACCCTCTACTGTTACATCTCCTCTCTCAGGCATCTTTCTGCAGCTCTAATAACAACAGATTGGTAAGCCAATCAGAAGAGAGAAGGTTCTGGGCCTTTCTTCGGATTGGCTATCTTAGCTATCTAATAAAAATATAGCAGATTTCAGTTCACTACTACGCTACGAAAAACCAAACCCAGCAAGATGTGAGGGTGGGTGGGATGGTAGGCGGGGCTTTTTTGTGACATCGTAAAGTTACAGGACTCCTAACGCCTTACTTCAGGCTCAGTTTCTGAATACAGGCTGTGTGGACTGAGAAGTTTCATACTTTCACAGTATTGATTTACCCAGAACTGCTGTATAATATAAAAAGTAAATAAAAAAAAGACTTATGAGACAATATGGGACCTTTAATTAATTGTATTATAAAAATTGAAATGTAATAAATAACAGTATGTCATATCTTCTATCATACTTTGTCCAGAATAATCAAATTAATTAGTATTTGATGTATTAATAGGACATCAGTATTATCAGGACACATTTAACTCGTCTCACATGATTAACATTTGGAACATAACCTCCTCACTGTCACATAACTTCTCACCAACATAAATCCCACTTGAGTTCAGATAATCCACACAGTGACAACAGATGTTTCTGTATTTTCATAACATCCTCGTTTGAGGTTCACCACCTGAGCATCAGTGTGTGTGTGGGGTTGCACCTGGGCTCAAGCTTGATGTCGCTTTTTGTTCACAGGCAGCGATACGGAAGGAGCTGAATGAGTTCAAAAGTAACGAGATGGAAGTCCATTCTTCGAGCAAGCATCTGACAAGGTAAATGTGAGCCAGTGTTGTTCTGCGTTCTTTGTGTCAGCTTTATTCTTAGAAGGTGATGTCGGAGGGGGGGCCGGTGTGACATTGTGCAAGGACTCAAAGGTGGATTATCCAACAGTCCCACATCGATGGCTGCAGAACAGAGCGGAGCTTAAATTTAGCTGCAATCAGGCCCCTTGAGATGAAAAAGTTGCCCCCTTTTGCACCACCTCTCCACTATAATGAATGGCTGCACATATTTAGCTTATATTTTTGCTTATGTCAAGACTGTGCGTATCTTAAATTAGCCGAGTTTGTGCTTGCGTAAGACCCCATTTTTGAGAAGCAGCTATTGGCTGCTGTTAAGAGCACCCACCAACGGGCTAATAATAGGACTCCTGATTGATGAAACCCTGCATTTGGCTCTGGTTCACTTTCCCCTTCTTTTCCCCTCTGCAGGTTCCACCGGCCTTAGCAAGGTTTCTTCTGTGAAGAGTTGCTCATACCTGGTTCTGTCAGTGAAGACCTTGCACGGAGTCTTCCAGCGCCCTGGCCCACAGTCAGTGGGTGTCCTGATATTTGGGTCCAGCAAACCTTGGAGGCTATGTCTCTAGAAATGGAGCTGCCGGTGGGGGGACAGCGGGCGGGAGGGGGGCGGGATGGGGGACGCATGCAGCAAGCTCCACTTCTTGCTCAGATTAACATCTCCTTAACCCTCACTTCACACTTGTCAGAGGAGCAGGAAGAATCAAGGTCATGTATTCGCCACAGACAAGCAGAGACTTCTTTTTGTAAACTGACTTTCTTTCTTTTTTTCTTTTTTTTTTTGAAAGATCTTCTTTTTGATGCCACAGGGGGGAAATGTGCATGTGACCGAGTCGACCAGTCCCACTCCAGTATCAGTAGTCACATCCCCGAGCTGTGTCTGAGTCTCACCGATTCAGTTGATGATGATTTCATATCGACAGTGTAAATGTTCTTAAGAAAAAAAAAACCTTGTCTGTGTACAAGATGAATATCCCTTTGTAAGCACTATTTATTGTATGCACAATACAGGTTTTCAATTTGTAACAAACCCTCTTTTTGTCTTGTGTGATTGTAGTGTGCGTTTTCAAACGTCTACCACGATGGAAATGTGATCCCGAAGTGTCAGAATTACGTCGACTCGCATCTTAAACAAGATGTAATCCCATCAGATTTATCTCAAACAAACAATATTTTTTGTGCTTCACTAAGCAGATAATAAAACTGCAGTTACGTCCACTTTGTTGCAACGGATCAAGCAGCCATTAGTGCAGCCGCTGACCTGTTTCTCCTCATCACACCGTGTGTTATTCTCTGGCAAATGAGGACAGGCATCAGTTGCAGAGCATTAAGCAGGTTAGTTAGGTTAAAGACCCTCGTAAAAACAAGTTCACCTCACAGTATTTGTCCAATTTGGAGCGAGTTGTGGGTCTACTGTAATCACTGTTAGCTGAGGAACAATAATGAGAGAAACAAGGCTTTGTGTGTGGCTTACTGTGAGCCTGTTATTCCCGGACAAAGACATTAAAATAATGTAGGTGCATGTGAGGCCGTTGTAAAGCTTCTTTTGGAAAGGTGGAAGCCTCTTACCTGATATTAGATTTGACAAAAAAAATAGAAATTAACTAACAATAGCTTGGCAACATCTCTGTCAGGCACGTTAGGATTGGCTTTCTCTGACATCAACATGGCTGTTAACATGACTCACAGCCTCTGTCCTGGCCCTGGTGGATGAACAGATGGCAGCTCCAGTTTAAACTCTTACTGTACTCCGGGACCACTCGCTGTCTGGAGTAATGAAACCAGCAGCTACTGGCCCGAGAGCTACGGAGGATTGGTGGACAGTGCCGCGCCAAGGTCCAAGTCCTGCCCCCGGTAACCTGTGGAGGTGCGTGGGAGGAACAAGGGATGCTCTCATAGTCGGGCGTGAGGGGGATTTCCTGACTTCCGGTTGTCCCTTGCATGGGTGAAGGCCAAAGATAAAAGTCACACACGGTCAACATATGTTCTGCTGTTTTCAGCCAAATGTAACCGTGACGTCTTTCTGGTTCCTGAATAGCCTAAGGATTATAAATCATGTCATAGTTTGGACCATTTCCTTATATATTCTGGAAAACAGTTGGACAGAAAAAGCTGTATGGGATAAGAATAGTACACAGTGTCACTGTTACTCAACGACACTGAGCACGGAAGTTGTTATTTTCAATCACAAATGATGAACAAATCCTTGCTTCAACTACTAAATATTCATATAAAGGAATCGGTCACATGCTTGATGAATGAACCATGAACAAATACTACAAGTTACTTTTCTTTTATTCAAAAACACAACAGGCCATAATGGTGTTTTCAGTGATGTAACTCCGTCACTGGGACTCATAATGATGCATCAGTTTTCTTCATTTCAATCTCAGCCAGTCCCCGAAGCAAACGTCACTATTCAGCCTCATCTTTGCTTCTAATATGGTGCATTCTTATATAACTACCGACAACAAACACGAGATGACAGCTCCCAAATAAAGGCACAGCTCTTGCAAGGCTTCATGGATGTGCGCCGCAACAACCAAGCATGACAGCTAAATGACAGCTAAGACCACGAGTGAAGAGCATCTGAACAAATGAGCGAGGCGATGGAGCCGAGGCGAGCCCTGAGGCATGCGGGAAGGGATATTTGGTTTTGTTTTCTATCTAGTACAACTGTAACAGGTTCCCATGATTTCATTTCAAGTGCAGAGGAGGTGCGAAGCAGCATTAAAGGTTGTTTTTGCTGCACAGCCATGGCTGGGCTGTGTAACTGTATACTGACATACTTGTGCTTTTATCCACCTCATACTTAGTACTACAGCGAATCAAATCATCTGTGAATCCAGTAAATTATGAGTGACATACAGATGCCAAATAAAGAGGGTTGCCAGGTTATGAATCTCCTCAGAGAGTTCTGAACATAATATACTTTTCTTTAGGGAGTGCAGCTGCAGAAGGTTGAATCTTATTCCTATAAAACCCATATTTTTAAAGGCAGATGAAGTTTTGTACTATACGATGTTCTCAGTGGTGGAATGCAACTAAGTACATGTGATCGCATATGTACGTACTTGTGTGTGTCTTGATTATGTCATACTTTCCAGATTAAGAGTTCACATGCAGTTTGTGAGGAGTGAGGATAAGACATGATGCAATGATTTTCTCTTAAACCAAACAGTAGTGTACCTACAAGTAACTATAATTGGCTACAGCATTACAGTATCATCCACATTAATGTAATAAAGACATTATCAAGTAATTTAAATGATCAATAATTAACAATATCACAGACTGGACATTCGCTGCATCAGAACTTTCGCTTCTTTTTTTTTTTTTTTTACTTTTGATACTTGTACTATATTTGCTGCTAAATTCTTATCACTTTTTTTTTGAATACACAACTTTGACTCGTGGTTATTTCAAATTGCTACATGTCAATGTTAATTATAGGAACTGAATACTGACAAATTACTGTCAAAAATGTCAAAAAAAAAGGTGCTGTATTTTAAATGGAGCATGTAGGGTCTCAGCTTTGAGCAATGATGCCATCTGGTGTCCCACTACTGGAACTGAATCTGACTGCTTCAACATTATCGGCATCGCTGAAGTGAGGGGTCACTGGACAAAAGAGTTGGAAACATTTTAACCACTAGAAATCAATTAGCTATATATTACATCAGTACTCAAAAGATTTCAATACAATCATTGTTTCTAGTAATTGACAGTACTGAACTATATTTATGCAACCTTGAGAGTTCTGAGAAATTCAGGAAACAATGTCAAATTGTGAAGGTAGAGGTCCAGTCATATGGAACAGCTTTTCTGCCTCACTCTGCAGTCACTCCTCATTTCAGACTTCCAAGAAACATCTTAAACAGCTTCTCTTGAAGGAGTACAATGGGGTGTGATAACAGTGTGTGAAAGCAGTACAAATGTGTTATTTTGATTCTTTATATTTTCCTCTTTTGTTCTCTGTTTGGTAATCACATTTCCCTTTCTCTTTCAGATATTTTACATATATGTATGGCTGCCGGTTTTTTAATTTCAGTGGGTGGGCCCTTGCGGGGTTTCTTCATCCCACCTGTGCACCTCTTTTTTTTTTTTTGGTTGTAGTGCTGCAAATTCACAAATAAATAAACTAAAAAACTAAACTAAACTAAATTAACAAATGCAATGTTTAAACAAACATCAAAGACAACTGCAAGGAGCACAGACAAAAGACCAGGTGCTTGGAGGAGACTCTAAAAAGTCATGAACACATCTGGAACACTCCTGTTCTTCACTCCTTCCAAGACTTTTGAAGTTAGAAGCATTGGGACAGTGTGTTTCTGTTCTTTGCTGTATTGTGAGTGATTTCAGGGCAGGTGTTCTCAAATTGACGATGTTTTCTGAATGATCAGAAATTTCATTTCCTATCTATGCACCTGCAGTTTCGGAAGAAGTATTCAGATCCTAAATTAAGTAAAAATAAATAAATAAATAAATAAATACAAATCAATGCTACAGTGTAAGAACACTGAAGTATAAATCTTGCATTCAAAGATTTACTTAAGTAAAACTACACAAATGTCATCAAATAGATGGATTTAAAACATCATAAGTACACGTCTATTTCTATGCAAACTTTGAAGTTTATTTTCACGATGATAATATTGTGTTTCTTGAAAGAGTGAAAATAAGAGAGCTTAGTCAGATCAATTCAAACTTCTTAACAAGAACTTTTTAAAAATGGGTGTGACAACTTTAAAGTACAACAGTTACAACAATTAAATAAACTGTGCCTTTCGTGACAAATTCTATTATTTTAGGTTGTCTCTAACTGGTGTGTGATCTATAAAAAGCTTGACATGCTAAGTTAGTTTTTGGGTGGTCAGATGGCTGCGATCATGTTTAAAGTATGCCAGGCAGTTGCATTGACAGATGCAAATGGAAGAATGCCCTTCTATGAGCCAAACATCCCAGCCTGCCAGAAAGTCCACTGGAATCTGGGCTCTTGTATCAGTGGAAACTTTTTGGTGAAAGGTCAGTCACCACGATGGATCTAAAGCACTCGACCACAGTGCAACAGATGAGCTAACAGTGCCCCTCATAATCCCCCTAACACCAAACAAGCTCCAGAAGAATGAGGTCAAGCCCTACTGGTCATAACAGAAAGTAAACAAGCTGCTCATATTTCAAACAGATCATTAAGGGTCTTTTCCATTTGCAAGAAATCAACAAAGAATATGGATTTGTTAGCTTGTGCAACTCTGTGATGCATCAACAGTGCTTTCTCCGAGTCAGACTGTTGATCAATAAAGTGGGTCACCAGACTTGCTAAAGTGCAAAGTGAGCAAATTCTTATATACGTAGGTCTGTACAGAGGTGACAGGGATTTAATCGGAATAAAAGGAGGACAGGAACCATCCATGACCTCAAACAGGCTGGAATATTTTTAAAGGGTTATTCCGTCAATGTTACGAAGTTCACTTCACTTGTCACGAGGCAGATATAGAAAATCTGTGTTTTAAACTGGGGGTCGTGCAGTTTGAAACACATGCTGTGTTTTTGAGCTTGTCTGATAGCAACTAAAAAACCAGGACATCTCTAAAGCCTGTTTGAGTCTGACCACTCATGTGTTTAGGGTTAGAGTTGTCCTGTGAGTTCTTTTGTTGGACAACAACACTAAATCAATGGTATACTGTACTAAGTGAGTTGTAAAATTAACCAGCTGTCTTTCATTGCCCTATATCAAGTTATATACTAATCATCTAGAATCGATTTTATTCTTAAGAATAAAATTAGCATTAGACACCAACTGTTAACTATTCATCCAAGGAGACAGAATTCATAGCTCTTTAAACCAAACTCCTTAATCGCAAAATCTGTGGCTGCTGTATACTGTTTCTAAAAGGTTAGCTGTGAGTTCTCCCTATTTCCTTCATCATCTGATCAGAAGTTGGAGGAAATATTCTGATCTTTACCATGTAGCAACCACAGCGGCTCTCAGCGCAGCCCTTGGGAATTGTTTTGGCTTCACAGTTCTGCTGCAAGTTTGCATGTCTTTATCTTTATCACAATCATTTTGAACAGTCCTGAGCCTGAGAAACAAAACAGAGTGATTTAAACTTGCAGAAGATTTGCACATGCAGAAGTGAGTACTGTCATTAAAACTGTGGATTGCTGGGAAAGAAAAACAGCAAAGACTTAATTTGAGGTATGATTGCATGATCCAGATTTTGATTCAAAAGTGCTACTTCCAGTGTGTAGGTTGCTGTTTCCTGTAGTGAAGGGGATTTTAAAAATGGAAACAGGCAAGGGGAAGTGGAAAGGGAGGAGAGTGCCGCCTGGAATAGGCGCTAATGCCCACATCGCCTACGTCTGTGAGTCAGACTTCTTCAAGAGCAACTTAACAGGAGGCCGAAACAGCACAGTCTGCACCGCCTTCATCTAAGTTTCTAGCTTATTTCACCTCTACTATCTGTGGTAGGGTATGGGAGGGTGTGGCCATAACTGTGCTTTGATGCAACTGTAACCACACCCAAAAGTGACGGGATCAAGAGATGTAAGGACTCATTAAGTAACAATACTGTGAATATTGTGATACCTCATAAGTCTATCAGCAAATAAGTATACATTGGTGTACCTTTACACATGATTATCATAACTTACTGTGTGCATTAGTAAGCTATGTAAGCACCATTTTAGTTTTGTAAGAGGTTGAGGTGGACTTCTTACTCAATACATAGATGTATCAATGATAGCAATATTTAATATCTTAAGAGTAAAGATTATGCTAACTCGAATGACTAGAGAAAATACTAACATACCATTACAGCAAATATTGGTAATACTTATTTGTATTTTGAGTGTCACCCATATCTGTGTGCACTGTGCAGGTGTTAGAGCTCCCCCATGTGGACACTCAGGTAAAGTGCAGCATGCTGTCCTCACACTCCCTTGGCACAGTCACCTTGTAGCTGTGGCACGACAGTTTGTAATTTTGCCCATTGTTGTTATCCCAGTAGTCGGATCCTTTTACTTGGTAGCAGATGGCAAATTCCAAAATCGCTCCTGGCTCCAAAATGAACGGCGGGACTGGCAGACGAAATCTGAAAGTATCTGTCTCTGGAGAGTTGCAGTCCCCACAGTTCCCAGTCGAAACCCAAACCGCCGTTGTATCCGTGTGTGTTCTCCAGTTAGTGAACGAGTAGTGCACTGTGACCTCTTTCTCATAAGCTAAATTAAGTACTTGTATAGTGCCTGTTATTCCCTGCTCCGAACACAGGACCTGCTGCAGACACACACTCTGAGCACAGAGACGATTCAGGTAGTCTGACTCAGCTCCCATATTTTCTGGAAAACAAGGTTTGAAGTAAGGCAGGGACAACTCCAATGACCTCCTGAAAGCCAGTTCAGAGCTCATTAACAGTCTGAACATAACATGTTGGGGAATCAGGGGGTGCTCTTTAACTTTGAAGACCTTTACTTCCTCCAACTCCAATCCCAGTGAGTCCACAAAGCGTACCTGCAGGCTCCTAAGTTCTTTCTTCCTTTCTGCACATGAAGGAAGAGACTGAGCTCGTCTGCGCATGATGGTCTTGACGGGGGGGTCGCTTGGCACGTTGGGCTTTGAAATAGGTTCCTTTACGGTGGGAGATCTTGGACCTGGAGGTCGGATCCGAACAGGAGCTTTGGCAGATTGAGGCTTGGGATCGTAAAGATCCCGAAGACGGATGGTGGTGGTTTTAGTTGGAGGTATGGTACTGGAGCCATTAATGAACTGAAGCTGGACCCCTCTCTTTTCACCAGAGCCCCTCTGCTGCCAGTTATCAGAAGCCATGTTTGCCATGTACATTCACCTTGAAAAACAAAGCAGCCAGTTGTTTACCCAAATCATTTGGTTTTTCATACAGCACATGCAAATATCTGCACTGAACTTCCACATAAAGCATCAATCACAAAACTATTGGTCAAATGCTTACATTCTAAATACAAATGTTCAAAACAAGTTCAAGGAGGACCAAACCTGTGCAGCAGACGTCTTCTCCTGCTGGGCTACTGTCTTCTTCACTGTGTGCAAACTGCTATGAACCCAACTGCAACCAGATGACTGATATGAGGAAACAGCCTCTGCAAGCCTTTGCCAGTAACCCACCGCTGGAAGCCAGGCATAACATCTTGAGCAGAAAAAATAAAGAAGCAAGCTGCCAACAGGAGCCGATCTGGAAAGACGACTCCCACCAGGATCTGCCTACAAGACCATCAGTGACTGCACTGACAATATAGAAAACAAACTGTAATCTATGGCTCACCCCTGCAGCTCAGCCCTAGAGCCCTTGACATATAACATGAGACCATAACTGGGGATGGGTGCAGTAGAGTGAATATTTATAGCAGGTAGCGGTGGGCTGTGCCTCTGTTCTTTTCTTGTTTCTTTATAGTTACTGGTCTAAAATATCCTACTGGTTACAGGGTTAAAGTGCATGGAAATGGCTGTGAGGTCTTTACCGTTTGATTTACAGGCTGTGTCCACAACTCTTTTATATACAGTCTATGGTCCACACATATCTGTATGTAGGCTATAGGCTACATTTCTCATAAGTGGGATCAATTACAATCCTATCTTGTACCAAAATTAATGTATTATAAAACTATCTTGAGGAAGTTACAGAAAACAACTTTCACTTACGAATGTGTCATTATGGTTGTTTAAAAAAAAAAGTTTTGTATTGTTTAGCATTATAAATACATGACACCCGCCTACCAGTCCCAGGTAGGGGTATTATGCAAATTCAAATCCTAGTTACAAGACAACTGAGGGAACAGCTCGTAAAACCATGTGGATTTCAACCTAGGGAGCCTGCACATTACAGATTTTTTTGGTCAATTATCACATTTTTGGGGGACGGAAGGCAAGACAAACACCTAAATATATGTTAAAGAGCCTTCAAAAAGTGATATTTCCATAATACAGTATGTCCCCTCTAACGAGCAGGACTAATAAACAGCATTAACAACAGCATAAACAGCATCCAACACCTGGACTTGTTTAATCAAAAATGCAACCATTTCAGTCACATTAGCTTCTACATTTGTCAAAGAATCATGCACATCCAAATACAACTGTTACAATACCATTAGCTTCTAGGTTTGGCCTTGATTGTCCTATTTAAAGGAAACCAATTCACTGCCATTAGCTGCTACATTTGGCCAAGAATCATACATGATCTATTAAAATGAAACCCTCTATTAACATTAGCTTCTAGTTTTGGCCAAGAAAGATACTTGAACTGCTGAAATAAAACTATTTCAGTAACATTAGCGGCTAATTGTGAGCATGAACAATTTCTATCAAACATCAAAATATTATGTGAATAAAAGATACTTTTATCAAAACCACATTAGCCCATTCAGACAAAAAAGTCATGGGAAAACAAATATCAGCCCTTTGCAAAATATCATATCCTACAATATTTATACTCTTCACCCAGCAAACACACATGAATAACACCCCTATGGGCATTTACCTGCGTCCCCCCCGCCCTGCAACGGTGAAATACCGCCCCTGCAGCGGTGCGCAGTTTTTCAAAGGGCAGTCGAGCGTGACTGGAGTCAGGAAGTGTGTTGTGTGTGAGTATTAGCATACCATACATAGCCAAATATACTCTATTTATAAACCGTCTTTGGCATAGCGTAGCCTACCGCACTAATGTTAGGGATGTAAAGTATAAATGTATTTATTTTTGTTATAATGTTTTAGTTTAGGTATTGGTCTTAGTTGAGTAATACATTTTTTTATTTATTTACATGAAACACTAATGTTGTGAGTTTATGGTAAAACAGGACACAGTCACTTCCTATCTATATTTTAGTATCTTTCACTTTACACAAAATAATCCAAACTCGCTCTTTTCAGACCTTTCAACCACGTTTAACAACTTTGCTCAACAAATGTAGCAGGCACCGGTGTCACTGAGGAGAAGCTCCACATTTCCTCCAGAGAGTCATGCAGGGAGATCTGCTGGCTGGGCTGGGCCTGATGATGGCCGACATGCTGCTGGATCAGGTGCAGGTCAGTGACATGAATAGTGGATTGTGTTTCTCTGCTGAATCACGGTAAAATCCAAGTGTTTGAGGAACAAAGAGAAACAGAATGAGCAGAAGCTTCAACAGAGATGAAAAGCAACTGATGTTCCAGTGATCAAACACATTTCATCAAGCGGCAAAAATGGCATCAGTGTCATTCAAAAACAAAATTGTCTGAATTCACTTAAACATTTCTGCTATATTATTACAGGCCAGCAGGAAAGGATCAAATTCACTGACCTTCTGCACAAGACTGAATTATTAGACACTGTACAGACTCAATGATGATGGACAGAAAGGAGGAATGGAGAGATAAAGAAGAAATTTGATTTAAAGAGAAGAGCTGTGGTGGTAAAGAAATAGTATGTTTTCTGTCTCTAATGTAAATCCTAATGCTTGAGGCTGACTGTACCTGCAGTAATAGGTAATATCCTGGAGCAGAACAGCCACCGGAACTAAAATTGCCTTGAATTATACAAACTACTCCTCAGCTCTCGTCAGTAATTATCCATATAACAGAAACAACTGCATTTGTCACCGGGCCCTCCAGCGAAACCATGTGATACAGTCACACAGTTTTGCTTGAGGGCAGGTTGACATGTTGAAAGACAAACAGTGTTGGGCTCTTCCAGTTGGCAGCAGTTTGGTTGTATGATCACACACTCTTGGCAGGCAGGCAGAGCAGACCTGAATCTCCTAGCGACACTTGGTGTCCTGACAAGATGGAGGAGAAGGAGAAGCTCCACATTTCCTGCAGAGAGTCATCCAGGGTGATCTGCTTCCAGGTGCTTCCTTCCTACCTTCTGGCTGGGCTGGGGTTGATGACGGCTGGCGTGCTGCTGGATCAGGTGCAGGTCAGTGACAGAACAGATGATTATGTGGCTCAGAATATGGCAAACAGGTCCAAAGTAATCTGCACCAAAATCCAGTACAAAGGCAAAAACATGGGCATGGTTGAGCCATTTGATCCCATTAAGCTCAGTTTGTTTGTTTGTTAACAGCAATATGATCAGACAGTTATTTCACTCTGACCACATCTGTCCAAAAGTCTCATCAAAAGTATTTCTTTGACTCTTAGGCTGTGAAGTCACTCACACTACTCCCTACGCGCTACAGCATATAGGGAATTCTATATAGAGGACTATAAGCTTACTGCTCTGCGGCGCAGTTAATTACGTTATTACTGTCATATAATTAAAACATTGCAGCTCAATGCCAACTGCGATTATGACCGCGATGCGTGACTGCAATGCATTATGGTATATTATCCTTGTAATGCGCATGCGTGGCGTTTTGAGGGGAGTCTGTAGAGCTCTGTCATTTTGACTCGCAATAATCTGCCTTTTTAACCAATTCCTGCGGTTTTAAAATGCCCACATGCACAAATGTTATCCCTTAAACAGTGCTCTCGTCTTCGGGTCGACTATTTTAATAATCAAACAGTTTGATTGTTTGTTGTTTTTACCCAAACAGTCGCAGCGCCACTGACCCGAGCCGCCATTATCATATCGCCGGCTTTTAGCATTTTTTACTCTCTTTTTGTGTTTTTATCCTCACAAAACGGGCTGGGCTGCCCACCTCCCCTCTAAGGAGATCCCCATAGCCATTTCGGCTCTCGTTTAAAGACTCTCCAACAGTCGCAACGCCACTATTGGAGTAAGCTATACCGGCTGTCCCAACCGGCAGCTAAAGCAACCACCGGCAGGATACCACCGACACCGATCCAGGTTACCGGACGCTAAATCACCGCAGCAGGTCCAGTCTCTGGACCTGCGCCGGTAAGTTGTGATTCTGCAAACCTATCTGCTGAGTGATCTAAGGCTTCTCTACACAGTGGGCTCCCGAGGTGGAGCCCTGTGTGTAAGTTTTGCTTTGCGCTGCTAATGTTAGCCACAACAACGGCAACAGCCATAACAACAATAACAACAACAACAACAACAGCAACAGCAATTCATTCTATTCCTCAAGACACCTTTACTGGCCACAGCTGTTTCTCTCCCCAGCATTCTTCACAGATACAGATATGGCTCCACTTACCTCCCCGTCCCCGCCTGGTTGTCGCAGCTGTGTCCGCCTGACCGACAAGATCTCCGAGCTGGAAAAAAGGATATCCAATCTGTACCAGATCCAGGCGGCAGAAAACTTCATGGACACCATCATCTTCAGCCCCGCACAACCTGTTCCCCAGATGCCCGAGTCCATCACCCTCCCCCCCGTAGATGAGGTCAGCGCTGCGTCACCTGACGAGCCCGGAGACATCGCTCGCCATTCGGCCACCGTCGCTCCTCTGCCGGCCACCGTCGCTCCTCTGCCGGCCACCGACGCTCCTCTGCCGGCCACCGCTCCCGATGACACCTGGTCTCGGCTTGGAGCAAAGCCTAAAGCCGCGACCAGCTCCACACCTGTTCATCCGGAGCACTGGATCCGAGCAGGCGCCAGCAAAGGGAAATACAGTTCATCCATCCACGCTCCTGCACCTCCACGCTTTAATATCCAGCTGAACAATAAATACGACATTCTTAGTGTCAAGGATTTCCCCTCCCTGGACGACGGATCACGGGTCTCCCCACCACTTACTCCTGAGCGTAGCAACTTTCGCAGGAAATCCCAGCCCCTGTTTACACCTGCTCCTCGGAGATCCGTGGCTCTTCGCTCCCTTAACTCCGGTCGTCCCTCCTTGTCCTCCCGGCCACCACATCAGCTGACTTCACCAACGGACCAGTCTCGTCAGAGCCCCCCGCGAAGGTCAGTAGCACACACCCAGGTGCTGCGCCCCCCCTCCCTGCTCGTGATCGGCACATCACTAGTCAGGCATGTAGCGGTGCCCGGAGGGAGGACATTCTGTCACCCAGGTGCAACTGTTAATGACATTAAAACAGCTGCTCTGCTCCTAAGCGACCAGCACAGGTCTGTCTCTACCTTAGTCCTTGAGGCAGGCGTAAATGATATAAAAAATCAGCGGTCGGAGGAGGTCAAACAGGATTTTACCCGCCTCGTTGACGCACTGCTGGACACCGGTAAACAGCTAATCATTTCCGGTCCGCTGCCCGCTCCGCGATTCGGCGATCTTAAATTCAGCCGCCTCCGTCAGCTCCACACCTGGCTGAAAGGCTACTGTATGCACAAAGGTATCCCCTTTGTGGATAACTTCGCAGCCTTCCTGAAAAGACCGCAGTTCTTTAAAAGAGATGGCTTACATCCAAACCGTGAAGGCTCAGGCCTCCTAGCCTCCAACATTGAATTGACTCTCCAATCATGCTCCGCCTGACTCACTGTAACCCCGTATAGCTCCCCCTACCTCTGTAGCAGCTTCACTACACCTAAGAGCATCCCTGTAAGAGTGACAAATAGACCACACAGATCATTCATTCTGCCTACAACTAATTTTAGAAATCCACTCAACCTGGTTCCAGTCAGATCTTCTTCTCGCCTTATAACCTGCCTGTCAGCTATCACTCCAGTCTCTAGTACTGCCGAGTCATTAGTTCCACCCCAGCTCAGTGAACTCAGGTCAATACATGAATTTCAAACCTGTGATGGGCTTAAATTCCTGCATTTAAACATAAGGAGTTTGCTGTCAAAGCTTGATTTTATTAATGTGCTGATTACCGAATCAAACCTTGACATTTTAGTCATCACAGAGTCATGGCTCTCTGGAAAAGTGTCAGACTCGGATGTAGCCATTAAGGGTTTCAATCTGTTTAGAGCAGACAGGAAATCAAGAGGGGGCGGGGTCATAATTTACATCAAAGAGCATCTGGTAGTGCACGTAATTTCCTCTGCCTCTGTGCCCAATTGTTGTGAATGTATTATTCTGGATGTCAGTGTTGGGGGCGATAGTCATATCACAATTAGTGGGATTTATCGTCCACCCTCTGCCCCTATCTCAGCCTTAGAAGAGCTAGGAAAACTATTCTCTCCCTATATTTCCTCTGAGTTAGTTATACTGGGTGATCTGAATTTAGATTGGTTGTCTCCCTGTTCATCTAAGCTTAAAGAGTTATGCCTCGAATTAAATTTGTCCCAGCTGATCTCCTATCCCACTAGGCCTAATAATAAGGATAACTCTAAATCCACGTTGATTGATCTTATTCTGACTAACAGGCCGCAGAAATATCCATGTAGCGGAGTTCTCGCTCAGGATATCAGTGACCACTGTCCTATAGCCTGTGTTAGAATGACCAAAAGTCAGAGTTCCAGGGGACGTACCATCAGAAAGCGCAACTTTAAAAACTTCAATGAGCAAGCTTTTATAAATGACTTGTCTCATGTTGACCTAAAAAAGGTTGACTTAATCCCGGACTCTGAGCTGGCCTTTGAGTATTTTCGGAGTGTTTTTAGCTCTCTCATAGATAAACATGCCCCGTACAAGAAATTCCGTATAAAAAACCGGTCCAATCCCTGGTTCACTCCTGACCTATCTGAAGCTATCCATGTCAGAGATCTGGCCTGGTCTAAGGCCAGACTCTCTAACAGCCCATCTGATTGGCTGCTTTTCAGAAAGCTGCGCAACAAATGCATCAGCTCAATCAGGAGGGCTAAATCCACTTTCTATTTATCCTCTCTTGCTTCCAGCCAAGGTGATGCTACCAAATTTTGGAAAACCATTAAATCTCTAAATTCCACACCTATCTCTACTCTCCCTTCGCAAATAACTTGTGGTAACTCCTGCATTTCTAATAAATCGGATATGTGTGATGCTTTTAATCACCATTTCATAGCCTCTAGTCATTTGTTTGATAACAACATTGTCCCAGCTCCTCCTGACCCAGTATTCGTGACTGCATCCAACCCACTAGCAGTCTTTACAATGAGACCGGTAAGCCATGCCGAGGTAATGAAAGCAATCATTCACCTTGACTGCAAGAAATCCAAAGGTGAAGATGACCTTGATCCATATCTTCTGCACTTGAGTGCCCCCTTAATTGCCGCACCGCTTACACACATCTTTAATATGACATTTTCATCTGGTAAAATCCCTGCTGTGTGGAAGGCTGCACAGGTTGTTCCATTATTCAAGGGTGGTATTGCTAATAATTTAGATAACTATCGACCAATCTCAAAGCTCTGCTGTTTAGCCAAAATTTTAGAATCCCTTGTAAACTCCCAACTGCGAGCCTTTTTGGACTCAAACAACATTCTTCAACTAGAACAGTCAGGTTTCAGACCGGGTCACAGCACTACCACAGCTACAGCACTTGTTATTAATAACATCATTAATGGGTTAGACTCTCACCAGCATTGCACAGCTCTTTTCATTGATTTGTCAAAAGCTTTTGACACTGTAGACCATAACATCCTGTTACACAAGCTCTCGTCCATCGGCCTTGATAGCCCGTCTCTCAACTGGTTCTCCAATTATCTCACTGGGAGAACGCAAGCAGTTGCTGTAGATGGATTTAGATCCAGCTCGCTCTCATTGCAAAAAGGTGTTCCGCAAGGGTCCATTCTTGGTCCCCTTCTATTCTCTCTTTATGTCAATAATATTGTTACCCCATCCCCAGCCTGCAATGTCCATTATTACGCAGACGATACTATCTTATATAGCATTGCCCCTACTCTCACCTCAGCTGTTGTTAATTTACAATCTACCTTCAACCATTTCCAGTCGTCTCTTGTAGCTTATAAACTTGTACTGAACTCCAGCAAAACTAAATGTATGTTGTTCACAAGGTCCCATGAAAGCATCTCCCCTCTCAGTATCCACACATTAGATGGTCAGCTTATTGAAACGGTCAACGCTTACAAATACTTAGGCATCTGGCTGGACTCCAGGCTTTCCTTTCGTAACCACGTGGACCACCTTATCAACAAACTTAGGTCCAGAATTGGTTTTCTATACAGAAACAAGTCTTGCTTCTCATCACAGAGCAAGAATATTATTGTTCATGCCACTGTAATGTCTGTTCTTGATTTCAATGATGTGATATATATGCATGCCTCAGCCTCAGCACTGAAACCCCTAGACTCTATCTTTCATAGTGCCCTACGCTTTATCACCGGGGACCCATATTTAACACACCACTGCTCTTTATATAGCAAGGTGGGTTGGCCATCACTCACCACCCGCAGAGAACAGCATTGTCTACTATTCATCTACAAAGCTCTACTCGGAATGCTTCCCCCGTATTTAACTTCACTTTTGAATTCTCGCTCTACAGGTCTCCCTACCCGCTCCCAGTCCCACATCAGACTCCATCTCCCTTACACAAACTCAGAGCTAGGAAAAACTGCCTTCTCCTTCTATGCCCCACACCGATGGAACAAATTACAAAACTCACTGAAAATCGATAGACTTATCTCACTTGAGGCTTTCAAAAACCTACTTCTCACTGCAGTTTTGGGGGCTCAGACGTGCACTTGCTTTAGTTAGTAATTTCACTACTCCTGTTTTCATAACTGTATTTTATTGTGTTGTATTGATGTTTGATGTTTCATTTCTGTGAACTCTGTATGCTACAGGGCATCCTTGAAAAAGAGAGCTTGCTCTCAATGGATCTACCCTGTTAAAATAAAGGTAAAATAAAAAATAAAATAAAAAAAAATACCTACTGTATTGCCTGCTTAGCGACCATCGGTTGTGCACTACTTTTCACACTGCATTGTGGGATACTCTGAATCCACGATATAGGTATATTGATTTTCACTTAGCATCCAGACAGCACTACAAGCACTATAGTGGACTACTGTATATATTCCACTATAGTGAGTAGGCTAGTGAGTGATTTTGGACACAGCCCTAGTGTTTCTCCATGTGTCTGAGCTGCAGGGCCTGAGCTGTGGTGGTGTGGGTTTGAAGGTCAGAGTGACCCAGTAGTTCTGTAAAGTGACCTTGCCCCATGGGAACAAGTAAACAGTTTATGGCTGCACCTGAATCCAAGTGTAGTGTGCAGCTACATATAAATTGGGAAACAAGGCTGTGTGCCAATTGTAAAAATATGAAGACACATTGGCAGAATATGTCATATGAATATACGTAGGTTTTTCACAATACAAACATCTTATCTTGTTAACCAATGAGTGAACAATACACCCTGTTTTTCATTTTTATCGGAAATCCTTTTTTTTAATATACATTTGTAGTAATTTTAATATATGCCTTTTCAGTGATTCTGAATTAACCACCTAAAGTCAGCTGCTGTAACCAAACAAGGTAAATAGACATAGTAAACAACAATAATCCTTTACACATGAGAGCTGGATGTTATCACCACTCAGCCTTTAAGCCAACTTGTAAAAAAAAAAAAGCTTTTGAAGGGGTGGAGGCATATTGAAATTAGGCTGACATTTATTAATGACTTTAATTATTTCAGAATTGATTGTGTCATATAGTATGTCTATATTCTACTGTGTATCTAATAGTTTATTATTATTATTGTTAATTTAGGGTCAATTATTGAACTTTGATACTGCTCTTTCAAAGTGATGAGAAACTTAGAAAGTAAAAAAAAGCAACAGATGTAGTGGTGCAGAAAAAAGTGTTGTTGTCAAACAGTATGGCCTGAGATCAGACTCTGCTTATAGACATGTCATCATCACCTTTACTTTTTATGTCAGTTTCTTAAAAAATATGACAGAGGTTGATCTTTGAGAGGAGAAACCAAAACTCTTTTCATGCCACCGCAGCTATTTGACCTCCTAATTTATGTGTGCAGGCACCATAAACCTTCAGTCACGCCTCATTCTTCAGAAGCTGTCGTTTAATAACCCAAAATTACAGCCAGTAGTCAGAGGGGGGAGCTGCAGAGAACAGAGCGCCCGTTCTAAGCCATGTCTCAAGGACACTTTGCAGCTGAGTCACTGTCCGTGTGTGTGTGTGTGTGTCTGTGTGTGTGTGTTCCTGTGTTTGTGTGAGGACATGGTTTAAGTAAGTGTTATGTATAAGCTTTTTGTTCCTCCATGCAGTGTGACCAGAGGAGTAAACAGCAAACTTTGCCAGAACCTGACTTATTTCTATCATTCTGTTTCAAACAGGAGTCAAGTCATCTCTGTAGCCTATAAACAGTTATGTAGAGGATATAGCTTATACTGTATAGCTATGCCAGGTTAGTGTTTATGAAATTATGTAAAGAAAGCAGAAAACAAGTGATGTCACGAAAAAGTCCAGGGAATATCAGTTGGTGGCAGCCTGTCCCCCCCCCCCTCATCAAGTAGGATAAAACTGTGTCCTTTACAGGCAGCAGCAGCACCACGTGTTGGTGACAGGTACAGAACCTGCTGCTGCTGCTCTGAGTGCGTCACCCACTCATAGTGAGGACATCGAGGAGCGGGGGGGAGGAGGAGGAGCTATCAAAAGAGGGGGAGAGCACAACCGCAGTATCCTCTGAACTGATCTGAGAAGAAAAACAGACGGAAGACTGAGGAAAAGAGGAGTCCTGAGACTGTCTGCTCACCTTGCTCACACTCAGACGTCTGCAGCATCATACCCTCACACCCACACACCCACCCACACACACACACACACACTCTGTCCGTCTTGTCCCTCCCTCCAACGCAGAGCGCCGTCACGTCTCATCTGTCCGTCTGGAACCAGAGGGAAGCCCCCCCCGGCAGCGACACCACATCTTGCTGTACCTCTTCAGTCCAAGCCTCCGGCATCACACAGTCCACAATCTAATCAGTGCCCACCCCCCACCACCACCACTACCACCACCACCATCGCCACCATCGCACAGCTCACAAGCCTGGACGGACATCCTGGTGTTCCACTTATCAAGATGGGGAAGGGGTTCCAGACCGATCAAGCAGCTCACACGGAGCACCAGCAAGGCGGCGAGGAGCTGGAGAAGGACGTGTGGAGGGAGACGGAGGAGAAGGAGCAGCAGCACAGGAGGGCTGAGAAGAAGCTGCTGGCCTTCTGGATGTCTCTGTCCCACCGGACCTGGACCTTCTTCAGGCCCCGCGACAGACCCAGCTTCCAGCGCTCTGCCTCAGCAGCCCGCCTGCTGAAGAGTGAGGCATGAGGAGAGAGAGTGTGTGTAGCTGTAGTGAGTAGTAGTGTGTGTGTGTATGTGTGTGTGTGTCTGTATGTATGTGTGTGTGTGTGGAGGTCTGTCAGTAGCAGACTGTCAGAAGAGGCCTCACAGACCTGCTGTCAAGTGGACCCGTGTGTGTGTGTGAGCGTATGTGTGTGTGTGTATGATCCATTCAAGTGGATGAAAGCAGCTTCCTCCAACTAGTCCACCATTTGCTAAAGTACTCTGTGTTGCTGCCCTGCCAGAGTAGGGGTGACAGGTGAAGGGCAAAGCAAGCTGCTTGAGTTTTTTATTTTTGTGTTTTTTTCTTTTTTGGGGGGAAAAAAAGGAAAAAAAAACTAAACAAAAACTCAGAAGAGCGATTTAAGAACCATCAGCTGTGACTTTTGAAAGAGGCCAGAACTTGGGAACACACTCAAAGAAGGAAAGGAAATATTCTTCTCTTCCCTCGCCAGTCTTCCCCTCAGTCGAGATGGATCATTACATCCTCCTCAGATCAACTTGACTAAACAAACACAAAAAGGTCAATAGGAGTCAGATTTTGTGACACAGAGGAGCTGTCCGTCCGTCCGTCTGTCTGTCCGTCCGTCCGTCACCAGCACGTCGCAAGGAAGGCTTTCCAGGCGGGAATGGGTTAACAGCGGATCAGCCATGGTGGTGACCCATCTGGCTCTGGAGCTGCGGTTCCAGGGGAAGAAGCTGAGGGGCTTCACGTGTAAACTGACCCGTTCGGCCCACGGCTTCCTGTCGGAGGGCGCGTGGGGCATCGCAGCCCAGGTGCTGCTGCCGTACCTAGTGGCCGGCCTGGGCATGGTGGCAGCCGGGATACTCATGGATGTAGTGCAAGTATGAAAAAGTGTGTGTGTGTGTGTGTGTGTGATAGCATGTTTCTATACTGATACGATAGTGAGTCTGCTAGAAGCTAGACAGGTTCATATGATTGTTTATGTTTTTTCTCCACTGTTTTCTGTGGTTTCATTTCATCCTGTGCCTTTGAGGTAGAGAGGCGGTGACTTATTGGAAGGCAGACGAGTCAGACAAGGGATGAAATGTGACGTTTGCGTCATTAAGCTGTCATCTGTGGATCATCCTTGCAAACAAAAAGCACTCAAGGAAATAAAGAACATCAGTGCTGAGAGCAAGAGGAAAAGAAAAATCACAAAAAAAATCTGTCTCTTCAGGCTCCCGGGCATAATATTTATTGAGAGCATTCAATAAACAGTTGCCAGTTCCTCTAACAGCATTGAAGCTCTTTTGTAAATCTACAGGTACACATAAATGATGGGGAGTGAGGCAAACAGCAGTGTCAGACGCCGAGACAGAGTCACCTAATAGCTCTCACCCTGTTTAACCTCTTGTAAATATTACACCAGCAGCATGACACGTCTGAATTATGCAGCAGGTCAGCCAGCTGCTGGTTTGAAGCAATAAAGAGTCAGCAGATCAGGTTTCAATTACAACTTATCAAATCCGTCCACACTCACAGGCGAAGGGGTTGTGTTGAGAGGTTGGGAGGGGAATGATTAGCCATTGGGAGCATGCTGAAATATCCAACAGGCTCTCACTGCTGTGTCTATATTAGTATACATCTGGCTTGATACGGGGGGCAAAAAACACTATAGATTTACTTTAGTGATGTCACTTGTGTCAACATCAGCACATTTGGGCTGAGGGCTGTGAGTTTGAAACTGAAAAAGAAATCAATGCTGTGTGGAGTCAGTTTGTTAGCCTACTGCTCTTCAGATCTGTTTGAGGCAACTGTTGCTGGTACAGTAGCTTTGCCTAGTGGGAAATTTGGTACCAAGTTTATAAGAGTATATAAGTACAGAGCATGTGGATAAAAAAGTAAGATAAAAGAACAGCAATAGTTCTGGCTGTGCTGCATTGATTCTGATAACTGCAATGCTGAGACAGTGGATAACGTGTATAAAACCAAATTAAATCAATACAAATAAGGAGCAAAGGTTTGAAAGGGTATTCTTAGAAGTTTTGTATAAGGGGTTTCATAGATTGCAATCCAATGGACTTTTTAGAAGGACTGCAGACAACAGTATGATCAAAAAAACTGTCAAAAAGTCAAAGTCAAAACAGAATATCTTTCTGTGTGTTAGTGTAACAGTGGGCTGTGTGGAGAAAGAGGCTCATTGGGAACAGAGCGTGCACTAATAGACCAATGTGGTGTTTTTCAGCACTGGGAGGTGTTCACAGAGATCTCAGAGGTGTTTATCCTGGTGCCAGCCCTGGTGGGGCTGAAGGGGAATCTGGAGATGACATTGGCATCTAGACTGTCAACAGCAGTGAGTGGAAACACACTCACACACATATAGAACACAAACACTCATAGGAAGTAGTGGAAACAACTTGAATTTTGTGTTTTTTAATGGTTATCTGTGCACACTAGAGACAAATCAGTAGGGTCATTCTGACATCACTTACACCAGTAATTAGCCAGGACCTTGAAAACTTTATGTTGAGGGTTGAGAATTAAATTTTCACCGTAACACTTGGAAAAAAAAAAAGGTGATGTGTTATGTAATCCCATCTGTGTCCACAGGCCAACACAGGGCAGATGGATGAGGCTCAGCAGCAGTGGAAGATGGTGCTCTGTAATCTGGCTCTCATTCAGGTGACACACTCATTCATCCTATTAAATAACACACTGCGCACACTTAACTCTTCTGGCTTTGAAACACTAAAGTTTAACTTGAGGAGTTTCGATGCCTTGATCCTCCTCCTGAGTCAAAGCATTTTTCTAAATGCATTACACAGACAAGATGACAGAGATAGTTTCCAAATGGTCGTCATGATAAGACACTAAAGCATGAAGTCCAGGAATTGGACGGATGCTTCCACTGCCTGCTAATACATAGCATGCACCAGTTTTACATGCACCTGGCTAGATTCTGTGAGTCACTGCAAAGACATTTCACCAGTATCCTGTTATACGTTTTTTGTCAGGGCTTTTTTTTTGGGCAGCCTTTTTCTACTTCTGTTCCATTTATTGTCTGGGCGGCAGAATAAATTGTGTTGCTCACTCAAATGTATGGCTAACCACACACAGCACACTCAGATATAACAAATACAGCAATATGCAGACATGTAGCTGGATAGGAACAGAATATTCGCATTACCAGGCAGCAGACTGGCTTGGAAAAGCATCTTACAACCATTTATAACTCCTTAACATTTATATTTCACTTGCACATGGTACGCACTGTATCAGGCTATAGGTTGAATGTTGTTCTACAGAATGGTCTACGGGTTTCTTTTTTTCCATCTACCTCTTTATGTTATCATCTAACCTTTTCTGATTTGTAAACAGTAGAAGAAAATTAATTGATGAGAATTTAAGATTGGCAGGGCATTAGAGTATTTTTTTAATTTGCTGTGCTTTGGGCTTTCTGGATCACTGTAAATATCCCAATATATAGATTAATACTGTAGAATAGAGAGCTATAGAGAGCTGTATAAATTCACCTATGTGCTGTTCTCCATGCACAGGTCCAGGCCACAGTTGTGGGCTTCCTGGCAGCAGTCGCAGCAGTGAGTCTGGGGAGTCTGACCAGGGGCAGAGTGGATGTTATCGAGGCTGCTATCCTCTGTGCCAGCAGCGTCACCACTGCTTTTATTGCTGCACTGTCTCTAGGTCAGACAAAGACAAATTGCTGCAGAGGAAGTGAACAGCTGACAATACAGAGTAGATGCACAGAATACAACATGTTTTGTGGCAGCAGCAGAGTTTGTGAAACACCGTCATGCTTCGTATGCTCCGTCAGGTCTGGTGATGGTGGCAGTGATCATTGGCTCTAGAAAGGTGGGCATCAACCCGGATAACGTGGCCACGCCCATCGCCGCCAGCCTCGGGGATCTCACCACTCTGTCTGTGCTCGCTGGGGTCAGCAGCCTCTTCTTCTGTTACAAAGGTCAGAGGTCAGGTCACACCACATCAGTCATTTTTACTACATTGTTTGTTTGCCCCTGTGGTTTTATTTTTTGGGTCAATTCCTGTGATATAAAAGGATCTTTGAAAAATCTCTGAACAAATTATTGTTATTCCAGAAAAGATTTCTAAGAACGATCTCTCGATCTAGTAGACTAGAACCATCTGCACCCCTTTTTGTGAAATATTCAATATTGCCCATTCACAAACTTAATGTCTTCCATTCATGTTTGTTTGTGCATAAGTGTATCAACGGTAAACAAAATCTTCCTGACACTTTTCAACATTTTTTTACTTTTTCATCCGACCTTCATTCATATTCAACTAGGCATATTGGCAATCTTCATTTACCCTTCTGTCGAACATCTGGGCATCAATTTAATATCACATTTAGAGGTCCAAAACTCTGGAATGGTTTAGATGTGTTTCTGAGGTCAACATCATCTTTCACATCCTTTAGAAAGTTACTGAAAAAACACCTTATGTATAACCTTCAGTGATATTTTCCTGTTAATTTTAATTATGCATCCATCTTCCTTTCTTTTGTTGTTTATGTTTTGTAATTTTTCTATGTTGCACTGTACATTTTATTGTTTATCTTGAATGTTTCTATGTTGTATTTCTAATTGGTTATCTTGAGTTTCATGTAATTCTTAGATGATGGGAATGGAACTTCGTACAAGCCTTCCAAGCTTCGTTCCCTCCTTGCACTGTTTTTTTTTTCAAATCAAATCAAAGAAAAAAGAAATGATCAAAATTCACATTAGGAGTATCAGCAGTATTAGTGTAATGGAGTATTTCAGCCAGAAGAGGGCAGCAAAATAATCATAGTCACAATATGATTATTTCTCTTTCTTACTCTCTCTATTTGTTTGTTCACTGATTTATTCTGTGTTCTCTATCGCCCTGCAGACATGTGGTATCTGCCTCCCGTGGTGTGCTGCCTCCTGTTGCTCCTCCTCCCAGTGTGGGTCATAGTTGCCTGTGGCTCTGCACCAGTCAGAGAGGTCCTGAGGTCAGGCTGGCAGCCGGTCATTTTGGCCATGTCCATCAGCAGGTAAGCCGATAGGTGTTAGTTGGCAAATGCCCACAGCATTTCACACATGGGTCAGTGCAGCTGAGACTCACGCACTCTGTTTCGTCTTCCTCCCAGTATTGGTGGACTGATTCTGGACAGGACAGTGAGTAATCCAGACTTCGAAGGCATGGCAGTGTTCACTCCAGTCATTAATGGTGAGCATAAAATGAATTCCCTGCAAAAGTAATCTCACCCATCAAACTTTAACATCAGCTCCCATTAATAAAAACAAAAAGTTTAGAGGTTTGTATCAGTGGATTTGAATTTTTAATCAATTTAATTTTCTTTTATATTTGGCACTTATGGTAATAAATACGAGTTAGGTGCTTGTAAGAGTCAAAATTTTAGGATTTTTATGATCATTATTTACATTATGCAACTTTATAGAGTAAGAGTGTGTGTGTTACTGTATATTCTGTGTTCAGTCCTTGTAGTAGATTTTAAGATATACAGATATTTCACAGGAGAACTGAACACATCAACATGCAGGTGGCACCAGAGGACAAGTGAGGGATCGCCTCAGTCAGAACATCTGTGTGAGGGATGTCGTAGCTGGTTACTCTACAAATGACAGGCTTTATTTTTTAGCTGACCTGGCTGATTAGACCTCTAGTTTAGTGTAACTTAGGAGAGGCTGTGGGGACGTGTCACCGAACTCTAGGGGTGCATTTCACTTCCTTTAATTGCGCCCACCATTTTGTCAGTTACGTCTTATACCTCTTACTGAAAAAGATGGAAATGAGGAGAGAAGAAACAAGGAAATAGATTTAGAGAGATGTAACATCATTTCATCTGACTCATTTCAGCACAGCAGAGTATTTATACATCATGCTTCTTCCACTGCGGATGGTTTCATGTGTCCTCGCCCATGGCCCCCGAGAGATCCCTCCTTGCTCTTCCATCCCTCTCCTCATGGCAGAAATAAGAGCTTTGGGACGTCTTTTCAAGATGGAGGACAATTCCCAAGTCAAAGGAACAATAAAATCATGGAAATGGGAACATGAATGTACTATCATGACTAATAAGAATAATAACCAGGCACAACAAATTTAGGGAAAAGTTAGCGAAATGTCACTCAAGCGAAAATGGGTGCCTTAAATTCAAACTATGGTATTACTATTTTTGCTTATGTAAAGCATCTAAACCCTTCTTCCACCACTGCATATGATTAAACTGTATGTGAATTTTCTTAGATTTTATTTTCATTATTGAGGACTTAAGATATGAGATTGATTGATAACCTTGACTAATATAGCTGCCATTGTGGATATTACGCCTTTAAATGAAGATGAAAAAAAATGAGTGGCCTTTATTCTACAAAGACTGAGCAAGTCTAAGCAAAGACATTGCTGACATGGTAGAGCATGAAAGCATGACATATAAAAATAAATAGACACATATAGAATGATATTTAAGTTTCTCAATTAACTTAATTACTATCAAAAAGAACTGTCATGTGGGAATTGTTGAAGCATGCAGTTGCCCTGCAGCTGTAACTGTCACTTTGACAATGAAGTACTAAAGGCTAAGATCAAATTTCTAAAGGTCTTTGGATATACTGTGTTAATCAGTGATGAGGCATTAAAGCACTGCTGTAGTTGAGCAGCCTCTCCTCCCTGTCAAAGGAACCTCAGAGAGGCCAGATCTTCGCTGACTGAAGTTTGTCGCTCACAAAGCGGCATACTAAGTAGAGAGCAATAACAATGGTCTTTACATAAACCACAAGCCTGATCAGAATGCCAACTATGCATTCGCTGGCTCCTGTTTCCGCAGCATCCCTGCCAACCTCAGTGCTACCAAAGACTCCTGCATGTATTGCCATCCCAGGACAGGAAGTGCATTTGCATTCCAATTCAGCGCGCTCCCCTCCTGCCCTGTTGACCAGAAACACTCCTCCTGTTTTGCCCAAATGATCCATGTGCTTTAAAGCTCTGCAAGCCAAGAGGTTCTGTTCTGCTCCTAATGAAATCAGCCCGAGGGCAGAGTAATACTATGATGAATATGGCACAGCAACCAGACTGACTTTTCCAGACATTTAGAGAATAAGGCCCAAGGGACCCTGTGAGTTAGGAATAACTGCTGAAGAGATTTCAAGCAAAATTGCTGTTTGGATGGTGAACCGTTTTTCCATGTTGTATTCAGCAGTGTCTGCTCGGCCTTTTGTATGGAAAAGAGAACAATGGCAGCTGATGATAGTGGGACAGTTTGTCCAGTATTATTGTACAAGAAGAGTTGTACATGGCAGATACATCGTGTATTTAGTTGAATCTCATTTTTAATGTGGAACTGATCAGTACTTCTCTGTGTCCATGCAGGAGTTGGGGGAAACTTGGTGGCCATCCAGGCCAGCAGGATGTCCACCTACCTGCACTACTGGAGTGTCCCTGGAGCTCTTCCCTTTAAAATGAGTGGGAGCTGTCCTGGACCTTGTGCTACCTTCTGCTCCCCAGGTCAGCTGTTGTAACAAATAACTAGAGGTGTGATGTGAAATGTGAATGTGACTGACTCTGTCTCAGTTTGTGTACTATACCCACATTTGTTGTTTTGAAGTATGTTCGCATTGACAACTACAAAGAACTAATATAATGGTGAACTCAAAAAAGTTGAGTGTAAATTGATGGACACTTGTTTGCCTGTAACAGTGATGATGAAGTGGCCAGAACAGTTTCTACTGAGGGGTTGTTAGATTTTAAAGCACCTGCTTGACATTTTGAGAAATACTTACTGACTCCTTTTGTTAAGAGTTAGATGAAAAAATCAATACGTCTGTGCCGTAAATTTTAAGCTACAGCTAGCAACCGGTTAGCTGAACCTTAAGAACACCAGTGCTAAGACTTTAGAGCAGTCACTCTGCAATTATGAAAAGCTTTGAAAAATAGGTAAAAAACAAAACAAAACAAACAAAAAAAAACTATTTCAAATGTGCCTCAAATTTGATTGGTTTAAGTTTTGCTGTTGCTCGATGACCAGCTTAGCAGTATTTACTTGAAGAAACATGAGTTCAGCATCAACCTTTTTCTATTAATGTACTCCAATAGCTGTCTTTAGAGGTTGTAAACAATGCCAATGTTAACTCTTGCTACTTTTGATGTTGACATGCTAACCAACTTGCCCTGGCATGCCCCCAATCTGCCCTGAACACTAATGTTGCCAAGAAATCACACTCAGTGGGAGAAAAACAAACAGCTGCCCTGCCCACAGACTTGCTACAAGGGGACGCCCTTTAGTCCCTCTCCAATGTTCAGTTGCTCTTATTGATTTTATTTCATGATGGGATGAGTTATACAGAAATTAAGCCAAACTGTTTCATAACATGAACATTGAGACTGTTGTGGTATAGAAATGAATCTTCTCTCACAACCTATCAACCACTATCTTTTACTGAGAATCTTTCTGACTTTATTACCAGAGTAAAACAAGGAGACCTGAATTCTTTCTGCAACCATCAAATCCTCCGTAAAGCTTAGGGAATTTTCTTCTCTTCTTCTGGACATGTCCTGCAGTTGAATTTTCTCCGTTGCCAACAGAGCTTTGTTATGTTTTCCCTGCTTGTAAAACAAAATTGTTCATTCTCTCTGCAATCTTTTCCATGCTTTGTAGGTTATCTATTTCCATTTTTAAATTGATCTTTCTGTTCATTACTTTACTCCTGTATAGACTTTTGTATTTCCTTGTACTTGGTATCTTTTTATGTTAAACTGTAGGCTATACAATCACTTGTAAACATTCATGAACGATATGCTACACATTACATCATTTAACAGACACCAGCGAAAAGCTCTACTTCCAAGAAACAAACCTTTAGAAGTTTACAGTAGTATGCACATCTCTGTTCTGTGTTTATTTAGATGTGAACTCCAAATCAGCCAGAGTCCTGGCCATCCTAGTGGTCCCGGGTCACCTCCTCTTCCTGTACACCATCCACCTCCTGCAGGGAGGCCATACTGCCATGACGCCTACCTTCATCATCTGCTACCTGTCTGCAGCCCTTCTTCAGGTTAAAAAAAAAACCCAATAAGGCGTTATTCAAATTGCTTTGTTAGAGTTTGATTTCCTTTAAGCTGAGTATATCTCATTTGACTCCTTGTATCGAACAACTGTCATTATCCAGGTGGTGATTTTGCTTTACGTTTGCAAACTGATGGTGTGCTGGCTGTGGCAAAGGGGACTGGATCCAGACAATTTCTCCATCCCATACCTCACCGCTCTGGGTGACCTGCTGGGCACTGGCTTCTTGGCTCTGAGCTTCAGACTCATACTGATGTTCAGTTAAACTAGGACAGGGGTCTGACACAGGTGTGTTCCTGCACACCCTGAATGTGTTCCCTGTATGCAAGTGGCTGAAGCACACTGCAAAGCCCATTGTGCTTCCTTCAAGAGAAAGGGAGAGAAAAAAAAAAACCCATACAGTCTAGGAGGCAAGTACTGTATGGTGCACTTGTGCTTCAATACAGTTTCACTATGGGACATTTTGAGCACAGATATAATATTTTTTGCAAGCACATGAATTCAATTTTGTAGACAAAATATCATGCAAAGGATTAATTGAATTGGAACAAACACAAATCTAGTCTGTGCTCAGTAGATGTACTGTATGTGTCTCCTACCAAAATGCACAGTATTAGCCTTTCACTGTCTCATACCTCCAATTTGCACATAATAAACCAGCATTAAATTGATCTGTCACATCACTTTAGGCCTACAGACAAAAATACCATCTAATTCACAGTAGTTTATAAATTACATGCAGTTTGCACAACTGATTGGACTGAATAAATAGTCAAATTCATGTGAATGACTCTTCTAAACACATGAGCCTGTCGCAGAACTCAAACAAGTCATTTTTGTGCTATGCCATTCTAGCTATTGTGTCGCAACAAAATAAAGTAGGCTATGCTATTAAGTTGTAATAGCAGGCTAACTAAAGCTGCATAAATATCACTCTCAATACCTGTCATATTGAGGTACAACATTTTGCTGCTTGGTTGAAAGGCGCTACAATCAGGTTAGCTGCCTACAGCTTACTCGGCCAATGTCAGCCGTAGTAGCAACCTACCAAAATAGCTGAGGGATGACTTAATTAAGAGTGGTTGATAAAACTAGCTGTGTAACCAAGACTGTTCTTGTGTGAGTGACCTTATTATAGTGATTAGCTATTTTCCTAGACTAGACTAGGGAAATCGTGGGATACAGGTACTAGGGATAACTGGTACTTCACAGTGAATTGGGCTCGCAGTGAGGAATTCAAGAATTAAATAAGTCAAAAGAACTCTGAGAGATCACTGTGCATTTGCAACAAATATATTTATTGAGCACAGAATAGATTTTTGTTTGCACACGTTTTAATTTATCCACAACATAACTTTTCAGTGCTCAGATGATCCCTTCATGTTTAAGATAGCCTATAGCTATCACACTGATAAGGGACTGCAAACAGAAAAGTGGATGAAAAAGTCGGTCAGCAGGTGTACACTGTTCCCTGGAGTGTCTGTCGCCTTGATATCAACATCACCAAGCTTGACACTGTAGTAGCATCTAAAAATGGATAGTGGGAATACTGTCGAACCACCGTATTGTTAACTGTTGACATATTCTGCACACCCATTGTCAGCTATTAAATGTTAGATGGCAAACGATTGTATTAAAACAATAACAATATACTGTATATCCAAGTGTTAATGTATATTAGCGTAATTCAGATGCTGCACTGTCTGGAGGAATGTTCTATTGTGTTTATTTTAAGTAGATTTGTGCCTTTAAACCATGATAAGCCTTCAGTTCTCTGAGTTTGGTGTTGCAAAATTTCTACTGGATATTTTATTTTTTTGTGCAGCACAGTGCCACTGAATATACCCTGTTGTATCTCTGTTACTATGTTTTCTAGATATGAACAATACAGATATTCCTTTGTGCTATTTTGTGTACAAATGATTTAGTTCTCTGTTTGGGGCCTTTTCAATTGATATGCACCTTTAAGAAAGATGTCCGTCTGAAAATAGCATCCAAAGATGGAAATAATCTTATTTTCAAAGTGACAGCAAGCTTAACTGGACTTTGTAGAGCCATCACATTTGTAAAAACATCTGAATGACCTTTCTGCAGCTATGATTTGTCATTTAAATAAAATATGTACATGTAAGTCATGACTTTCTGACAGGATTTCTGTGCAATAATGTATCAAGAATGAGGATGAGTTCCTTCAAAACACAAGAAAACATCTAAACACTACTGACTGATATTGAAAGCAATAAACAAATTCTTGTTGAAATGCTTTTATTTGAAAATTGTGAGAGAACTATATATCTATTTTGGTTTTTATGACTTTGTAGAGTCAGAGATAACAATAAATAAAGACAGTATCACAGTTACACAAAAATCTCTTCCTACAGTACAAAATGAAATAAAATAAACACAGTCACAGTTACAAAAGTTGTTGTTGTCTGCTTGAGTCAAAATAAGGCCCTCCACTAAAGGCACATAATGTTTGGAGACATTCACTGTCCAAATGCGATTCTAATACTTTCATAATGGTACTGCACCTTGTAGAGATGACTTCTGTGCAAATGACACATTTTGAAACAGCAGACAAAGTGAAATAAAAACCAACGTTGAATGGCATTTCACACATTCACTCTTTACAGTAAAATATTGTTTGCCTTCATGAGGCAGAAAGGTTCATCTTCTGATGGAAGGTCCTCTGCTATTTTTATTCTCTGTTTCCACAGATGTTCTTCAGCTTGACGTTCTATTTGTAAAAATAATCTCTCGTCATACATTTACTTTGCTTTTATGGTGCTTCTTTCTTTCTTTCTTTCTTTTTTTTTTTTTAAACAGTATTTGCAACGTCTGTAATAAGGCCTGCATTGAAGAAAGCATCTTGAAAAAACAAATGTACTTTTCCAGGCTCAATAAGTTCAAGTGGAGTCCATGGATGAGTGACATCCCAGCCTCATCTAAACTTGAGGTAGGCTGGTATGGAATAGTTGAAGAGCAGGAAGTCCATACGATAGAGGTTGTAGAGTTTCTTCTGGTAAAAAGGGCTGATGTTATGGAAGAACTGGGCTGCCATGTCTCCTGTAGTCCTGGTGCTCTTGGACGAGGCGGGGAAGCTGACCTGGTCCTCCACCCCGGCCAGCTGCAGCACGTAGCGGGAGTCCTGCTCCAGCGTCTCGTATTTCCCCACCACGTCATAGTGGATGAGGCAGGGGTGGCACAGCGAGTGCACCCGTTCCCAGTGCTCATTGAAGGGCTCCTCTCTCTGGGTGGCTGGGTCCACGAGGTAATACACAAACTCCTCGAAGGAGACGTCATTTCCTCTCTCCAGAGCCTCCGGCTGCGGGTCCGGCCTGTGCCGCCGCACAATCTTTGTGCCGTATCGTTTATGAAAAGCCGTGTTGTAGCTCCGCGTGAATTTGTTGCGGTAGGCGGACACCAGCCGCTCGAAGGGCTCGCGCACGAAGATGAACTTCAGGTAGGAGCGGAGACGCTGGTTGATCTGGGAGGTTGAGTACTCGGACAGGGTGCGCAGGTTTCCTGGGATGTGGGCCTCGTTGGCGGGGATGGCCAGCGGATCTGTGTTGGAGCCGGCTGCACCCGTCAGAACCATGAGCACCCGCTTCCAGTTGGTGCACGCCACTTTGGGCACGTAGCAGTACAGCAAGCCATGCTGGTCGTCCACGATGACGTGCTTCAGGTCTTCGGGGATGAGGACTCGGCGTTTGCGGGTGTAGGAGTGGCAGGCTTCCTCCAACAGCTCTCGTCGGCCCTGATGGATCGCCTGTACTGCTGATTCAATCTGCAGTGAGACAGAACAAAAAGACAATTCTGGGTTAGTTGTGCCCAATATTGATTTTGTTATAGTAGTAATGATCACTACATGAAAATTAGATGCGGCATCCTAGCTAGTCGAAGACGATGATTGTACACCATTAATCTGTTTCTGCCCCTAAAAAAGGAATTGTTGGTTCTGTATCAATTTTATAGAAGATGCAAACCAGACCTGCTTTATATGAAACGTGTTCATGCACAAATCCATAAAATCCAGTCTGCGGAAACCAAAGATCCACTACTGTAATTTGTGAGAGTGGGTAACTATAGTCGGATGCTTCGCCTCCGGAGGTCTTAAACTCAGTCCATCTCCTGCCATCTGCATGCAGCCTTAATAAAATCATGGGTCAGTCAGTTCAGCTTGGCCTCCTTATGGCACAAACGCCTTATTTACTTCTTTCACTCCATCAGGCTGGCTCTCCACAGCAGTGGTCGGAGCCCTGAGACTCTCAGTTTGAATCTGTGCCTTGACTCTATGTGTGGCTCTCTGTGTTTACTGGCAGACACTGGGCAATGAAGGAAACACCAGACTGGTCAAAGAGTGTAAGGCCAACACACCCACCACTCTCAGCAGTTGTGTGTGTGTGTGCGTTTACAACATCGTCTTTCCACCTCTGACTTTAATCTCTTCATCTGGGCTGTAAGCATGATTTCCTGCAGTTTTCTTAAAATAGACCAAGATGCACCACAAGACAAACACCAGTCGGGTTTACACTCTTTCAATTTGTAAATGAGAAGTTATTAGCTCTTCAAGTCACTTCATGGAGCCATATGCTGCCTCTCTTGTCTCAAAAATGTTCACTTCACCCTCATGGCTCTCATCCAACAGTGTTTCCAGCAGCAGCAGCAGCTTTATTGAACCCACTGTCCATCCTGTGCTTAACAGTGGAGTAGAGATGTGTCGTTAGCCAGTCACTGGTGAACATGTTCAGCAGCTTTGCTAGAGCCAGATGTTTCCCTCAGGAGTTTAAGCCTAACTAAACAGAGTGTTCACATTAAAAACTGATCAGGTGGCCAAAAACACAACCACAAATTAATGCTTATATTGTTTTCTACCAACTGGATGTAAACCAGCTGTTTTAAATATAGTAAAGTAGGGATGCACGATAACTCTCATAACCAATGCCGACAACATTTTCAATAGTCTTTATACACACCCGAGGTTAAAGAAGGCTAAGATGAAGTGAGTAAAGATGAATTTAACATTATAGCTCTGCCTCTGGATTAACCAAATAATATAACCAACATACCGTCATCACAACAAAAACGAGAAGTTATGACTCTTCAAAAATCAACATTTATTATTTTTATTTATTATTATTATTTCAAATCAACTTAAGGGGCAAACAGACTGAAAATGAGCAAAATCAAGGCAATGTTGTTACTGACAAAATTTTTTATTATCAGACTTAAAGCAGAAGTAAGCGGAATATTTGTGTTAATATAAGTCTTAAATAGTTCTATCTTCCGACAGCAATCACTTATATAGAGTGTTTGGTCTGAAACACGGGTCTGTCAGTCACTCTGCTCTGCTGTAAGCTGAGGAGAAAACTTTCCTTGTATCCTACAACCTTTATCCAATGAGGAGAGAGAACGGCATAAAGGGGCGGTCCTCTCTGTGTGTGCAGCCAAGGGATGCGCGTGAATGTGGTGACGTAGGGACGAGGACCAATAGATCCATGACGAGGGCGGGGACTGCTAACTCCATCTGCTGACAAGAAGTTAGCCAAAACCACCGGATCGGTGGTTTTTTAATCTTGCTGATAACTAATCATCTTTAATCTTGCTGATAACTAAGAGCCAATATCGGGCCCATAATTATCTGTACCGATAGTTATCATCCATCCCTATTTACAAATATAAATAAAAAATATGTAATAATATCAATCTCTCATTGATCCCATTCCCTGCCCGTTTCCATGTAGTGCTAAGCAGCTTCCTCCAGTTTGTGAAGCACTCAAGTGGAAGGGAACTAAGAAAATATCACAAGCAATTAAAAGTAAATGATGTCTGCTGGAGCTGGTTTGTTTTCTGGCGTGTACACCTTCCATCTCCTCACAAGGAGATTTAACTGGAAACAGCTGTTACTGAGCCACTTCAGCATTACTCTGCCTCCAGCTCACATGGATGAATATTAGAGAAGTTGTATGGATTTATAGAGGGATGAAGTGACTGTTCAGAGCCCCGCCCTGGGTGTTTATCTGAGAAAATCCCCTTTAATTGGCAAAATCCGCTCTGAGAAGCTGTAATAAACTTAACCACAACAGTCATTTTATGCGAACAGGCTGCTCTTTAGTGACTGATTCGCGTTTTCAGTATCAAATGTGATTTGGTTCCAGCGCAGAGGAGGCTGAAAAGTACCATTTTTCAATCCAAGTATCTGAGCACCCAGTGGTGCAGTGACGCTATTGTTGTGAATCAAAATACAAGAGATGCAGATGTACATAAACCCAGTGTAATTATAGACTCTGGGTGGAGAGCACACGGAACAGAGCTGACAACACTGAAAATCAAACACCAGACAGTATGTTAGTATAAGCTCCCAACACATCTCATACTCACTAACCTTCCCTAGAAAGTTCAGCACTCTTCAAGATAAATACACTAAATAGCCGAAATAAATAATCCCATCATTTACTGAGTTTCCCTGCAGGTCAGAATAATGTTAAACTCCATGGAAGACAGCCACCTTCTCCGCTACACCACAAACTAAGCTGATATCAGTTATATATATATATTTATTTATTCCATCCCTATCCAATATCTACTGATTGTAAGAGATAAAATTGATATCCTATCTATGGTGTTAAATACTCCCACTTCCTGTCACACTGTAACTGAATCTGTTGGCCTGTTAGTTTACACCCCTAAGCAGTCGATCATCTCTTTGTATCCCAGCCAACCAGCCAAACCTTTTTTTTTCTCTTTTTTTTTTTTAAATGAACAACATAGTATAAGCTTTATCCTCCAGAGCCTGTGAAACTGTGCAAGCCTTATGGCTGTGCAATAGATGTAGAGATATTTCAGTGTGGACCAAAGCGTTAGTTGTACTGTCAGTCAGAGCGGGAGAGTCTTTCCCCAAGATAACTTTATGAAGGCTGGAGAAGAACACATGGATTCAATTGCAATGGATTTGAGATGCTCAAGGCTGCATGCATTCATTCTTCTTCCATACTTTCCCCTTTACTCCTACACAGATTCAAGCACACTGGTTTGAATATATCATACACACACACACAAACGTTCTGGGGGCCAGTGGCTCAATAAAAAAACAGGACTCGAGGCCAGATTTACTGAGCTTTCTGTGCCTGAAAACTGATGTGACAATGCGCCTCAAACACACATGTTGCATTTATCAAGCGAGAGCAGCAGCAGACGGGAGCCGCAGTGTGAATGACATTTGTGTGTCTCTTTCTCCTCGTTGCGTTTGCAAAGCGTTGCATGAATAACAAGAAGAGACACGTTAACAGAGAAAGACAACCAAGTGTTCTATTGGATTTACTGACAGCACACTGTTACTGTCAGTCCTGCAGGGAAAACTCTCTGCCTCTGAAACAAGCGCATAACCATAGAGCCAGGAGACAGGATTTACAGGAGCCACAGGGAAAATTACAGTGGGAAAGAGCTGTGCATTAAATACAGGCTTCTATAAAGCTAAACCCAAACTGAAGATGTTGAGCTATGATTGATTAACTCAAAGTGTGATTATCGTTGTGGTTTGTGTTCAACAAATGTGAATTTGAACTTTAAAGATGTAAGAATGTGTCTCCACTTCCACCTGATCTGTCTATGTATACGGTGGGAGTCAATGTTCAACAAATGTTACCTGATCTTTATCTAAGTCACAAGTGTAGACAAACACTCTGTGCTTAATGCACAAATAATTAGTATTTTTTTTAAAGAAATGTTAACCAGCACCAATGAATCCTTTCAACCTTCAGCCGTTACTCTGGTTTTCCGTTTCAGCTCCGTGAGCAGATCAGATATCAGACATCAACACTGTGTTGTGCTTGTGTCAATATCAGCTGGGCGCCCACCTCCATAGAGAAGAACCACAGACACTACTTTTTCCAACTGTGGACTGACGAATATCTGAACTCTTGTGGGATCTCTTCTTCTCTCATAAGGCCCGGTTTACGTCATTTACAAGTCAAAGTAGTGTTGACCCATATCTCCGATCTGAATTTCCTGACTGGACACTGTGAATGTTTGAATAAGGACAAGTACAATACAATGATTGTGTGTTTTTTTAGTTTGCTATGTTCATATCTGTAACTTGGATGAAGATCTGACCATATTTCAAGACAAAGTTACGGTATACAATAACGCAAAGGATTCCAAATTGTTCACAATGTTATCGCTTGTTATCCAATATAAATCCCACCTCTGAACTGTCCCAGTGAGCTCTTGTTTACGGGCAGTATCAGAGCAATGACCTACTGCACACACACAGATCTCACTCTGTGAAGCAACCATGCTCACAAGCCAACATAATAAAGCTGTTGATGTTTTAGCATTGCATCCTCTAGGGGACCTAAATAAATATGCATAGAAAAGTTTGTTGTAAAAGTATCTCACTCAAAGTGAAAATGGACACGCAAATGAAATTGTCAGGCCATCACCAGGTCCCAGGGGTTTAGGGAACCCTTCCACTTCAAAACGCACAGACAGTTCACAAATAATGACGATACACTTTTTTTTATTTTTCACCAACAAAAACAGACTCTATAAAAACTGCTTAGACAATGATGTCATCCGTCCTTTAGAAAGGAGGATGGCTGCTTTCACTAGTTATGAGTTACCAGGCTGACAGAAGCAGTAATAATGCAGGTATTCATTACTTTAATTGTGTATTTATTTGCTCCAGAGGGCCACTTCAGCCTCAGGCAACCACAGCCACTGTGCACTGGACACTCATAAAATCTGTCTCCAACCAGACTGAGCTGCTGAACATGAGAACACGCACACTCCTCCCAGAGAAGACCACATTAAAGGCCCTGGGCCGTCCTGCTGTAAAGTCAGGACATACTGTACAACAAAACTGAAACTGTAACTGATCATGTGTTGTGTAATTTGTTCATCAGCTGACAGTGAAGAAATTATTTGCACTGTAAAAATGTTATGGCCTCCAACAGGGATTTTATTGATCATTATCATTTATTTTTCTATTCTATTATCTGTGGTGTTTAAACCGATAAATCGTGTTGCAGGCGCGTTGTCTACCAAGAAAAATAGGAAACAATGACACAATTGACCATGAATGCAGCAGAGGGAGTAACTAATAATGTAAAACTCATGAAAAATATGGTACATGACTACGACGTACACAAAGCTATGTTGCCTTTGAGAACATTGTGTACAAGAGGGAGGGCTGCGTTATTGTAGGTTTCATGGCTGTACACTGAAATCTGGGCAAGGATCAGCTGCCCTGTTTCATCTTAAAACATCAACAACTATCAACACGACACACAACATGTGAAATTTGATCTGAAAAACTCAATTTGTCAGACATCATACGTGTCTGTTCACCGTTTATCCCCACAAAAGACAGAAAGGAACAGGTTTCAGTTTGGGACATGTGCCGATGGTGACATTTATGGGCTGGGCACCACATCCACATCACAACACTGCATATTAGAGCAGTGACGACTATGACGACAAGAACTCAGCTGCTGCTCAGCACAACTTTCATTTTATCTTTTCATTATTGCCAATTTAAGCTCAATCTCATGGTTTTAACAACTCACATTAAATAGATGTGTTTCCAAGCAACATTGTCATTAACAGCTTATTCATAGTTTAATTTGAAGAATTACTTTTTGTGCCTTTGTGATTAAACCTGTGCGCCGGCTGATGTCTTGGGGAAATGCCGACCATTTCTTGAAGCTAACTTTATGTAGCCTTTGTAAGCATCTTCGTTACTACTAGCTGCCATTTCTCACTGGATTTCTGCTTGCTATGTTAGCTTGCTAGCTTTAGGTAAGGGCAGGCATGTTTTAGAAAATGCTAGCAGGATGCAGCACATAATATTCATCTTTTCACAGTGGTTTGACTAATTTCCAGTTAGGTGCTTAACTGCTAAGAGCTGAAAATATCCATATTTAGGCAATCATGAGACCTTTGGAGGCATTTTCCAGAACATGCATACTGGATTGTTTGTAAACAGGAAGCTTGAGAAATAGTCTTAAGTTTAAACTTTATTAACCATTAACCCTACTCCTTTTTCCCAGAGTCAGCTTAGTTTATTTTTTAAATTTTACTTCCTCTTCTCCGTCTCAGTGGCAAGACCTTCATAATCCAATCTCATGGCACTTGACTTGTCTTGCAATATCTTTTCTAATGAAATCGTCAAATCAGACCCCTACGGAATTCATTTCCATTTCATCAAATATCTGGCCAAGTCTGCTTGTTGTTAATGCTATCTGTTGGTTATTGTTTTGGCCTGTCCTTGCAATGCCCTGATGTACCCGGCTACAGTGCCATGAGTAAGGATCATAATGTCCTCCTATCAATACCTTTGCCAAAACGGCTTGTCTGAATGTATCCAATTGAGTTTCTAGTCATAAAATATGTTGGTATTTTTGCCCAAATATGTAAGCCTGTGTACTTATGAATAAGTCTAGGCTCATCCTTAATTAAGAGAGGCATTACACATTGTAGCAAAGTCAGGGAGCTGTGGTAAAAGAGGACTGACCTGGTCACCATCACCATAAAGTGTCTGTAGAGGGCTTCTCCTTGGCTTCTGCCCACTGCTTCTTTCACCGTCCGGCTCTGAGGCTGAGGAAAAACAAACATTTTAAGTATTAAATATATTGTGCTGGATTAACAAGAATAAAGTGGCTTCACTGACCATTGGAGAGAAAATTGTGAATTATTGATATCTTTCTTTGGAGTATTGAATTGTAGGTTTAAAATATGGCTGTTAAATGCAGGCACCTGTCAAGAGTGAGCTCAAGCTCAAATATCAGACATGAATAATAAATAAATTAAATGCCTAAAACAAAACAAATCCATCATAGAAAGAAGAAAAACAATATACACTGTGATATGCATTTACAATTATATTGTAGTATTGTGTTCACGTTTTAGATGGATCTTACTTTGAACCATGCCCTATCAAAGACTGCACTGTGCCACTTGACTTAACACTGGAAAAAACAGATTTGTTCAAATTTGGAGATTAAACAGCAATGACACCAGGAATGAAAAATGTTGCATGTGAAGAATAAAGCAAATTTTATTGGTTTGTTATTGCCACAACTTTATCTGCTCCAGGGCGCTTGTAATGACAGATAAAAAAAAAGATTTTGGCAGGTCAGAACGTACAATTTTCTATATTTAAAAAGTTACTTTTGTCAGTCTGCGGGTCGAAGAGCAGCAGGGAGAGAGAAGCCTAGAAATTGTCTGGGTATGTTGAGAAGGACTGCTGGGAAGCTTGTGCTATTGTTTTCAGGAATAAGTTTTCACTCAAGTATCAGATTGCACAGATGCACAGGGTCACGGCACGGTTTCACTGTCTGGACCTTGAATTTGAGCCACAGGGGTGATCTTAGAGGTCACCAGATTCTGCTGTACTTTGTAACAATGAAGTGTTGGCTTAAAGAGACTAAAATTAACTTCATCCTGAATAGTTTGAGACAAAATATGACCCCTGCAACTGTGTTATTATAGAAAGAGGTAAGGAGATGGTTTTTTTTCTTTTTCAAATTTGTTTAATATGCACAAAAACAAAGTGTAAGATCAACAATTTGCAGATTTAAAGGAGGTAACTTGAGGGACTATTTCTTGGAAAGGAGCAGTGGTCAAACTTTACAGTACTGTGTAGGTAAAGCATGGATGATCTGTTGCCAATTTGTTTTACTGTTGCATGTCATTGCCATACCAAACATCTGGTCCAAGAACTTCCACATCTGGCAGAGTCTGGCAGACATCCTCCTGTTCTGACGGACAGCCAGACAATTGTGTGTATGTGCCAGGATTTGCCCAGGTGTGGAAGTAACCTCTTAAAATATGGGTCAGATTCTGGTCATTGAACCAGCAGCATAACATGCCTAGGGCCTAAGTATGTGCATGATTTATTTTGCTATCCAGGATTTCTACATTACTAAAAACGTATGTATGAGTATGGTCCCATATAAAAATACACAAAACAACCAATTAGCCAAGCTTGTGGATGGAGCCTACAGATTGGTAGCAGGGAAAACCAGTGCGCTTGGCTCCGTCTCAAAGTAAAGAAATCTGCCTGCCTACACTGACATCTTTTAAGCTAGCTGACTAACATGTTGGACCTTGTTAGACCCTTAGAAGTTAAGCTGCTGCATGTGCCCTTCCTTCATAGTGAGCAGACAAGGACATCTTAATTACATTATTAGACAAAGAAATTAAGGTTTCTTCTGTCACCACCTCTCAGATTCTTGCTTATTGTACTGAGACTGATGACACTGCCAACTTGATTGTGCTAGTAAGATAAACTAAATAACCTCCGTGGTCATTAATCATTCTAAACACAATTGAGCTTCTCTGCAGTCACTGAGATTGCCTGGGTGTTTTCTTATCTGCATTTCTCTTCATTAAAGCAACACTTTTCAAAATGATGAAGTAATGAAGCGATAACCCAATCAAAATAAGACACTTCAGGAAATTGCCTGAATCTCCTCCAAGTCTATTACTGCCTCATAAATCAAATGCAAGACATTATTCCTGATATCTGAACTTCTCTTGATCTGTTCATTCTGTATAACTGGACAGTGGCAGCACACCGTGACTCAGTAACACTTCACAGAATCAAGCCGTTCCCTGCAGCTGAGTTCATAGATCATCACCTGGATGTTGAATTTGGGTTTACAATAAAATCATTAGCTTGAGGCAAAAAAAAAGAAGTTAGAAGCACACATGTTCCTGTTCGTAACACAGGTGTCTTCACTGAGATAAGATAGTTACTGAATCAAAGAGCAGTCATTCAGCAGTGTTCAAAATCCCATTAACTTCAGCATGTTTGCAAACTTAAATAAGCCAAATCTTATTTTATACTGTCATTCAAGTCCAAGGTTGCACATGCCTACAACAGCATTTACAGATACAAAGGATTTAATGCTAATTAACGTTGGCATTAAAGCCTTTAAATCAAGCATGGAATTAATTTAGCATTAATTCCAGAGCCAAATGTCATGACAATGATGCAGTCTCACAAGTAAGAAATAAACCAACAGGCTGGCAGCACATTGGTATAGCCTAATATTCAGACAAGAAGACGACTTACATAGTGACCATGTTTCTATGCGTGCACCTTTTTCTTTACTGTGATGAGGCAGTGACCAGGTCAGTCATGGGTGCCAGCCAAGCAGCTTACGAGCTGTAAACCCAGTGACACACTCCCGATGAGGACAAGACATGTACAGTGGTGACCAATGATAAACTGAGATTGTGTTAACCAGTATAGATCACTTAATGCCTTTCAGAATATTTGTGTGCTAGCTGCTTTTATTCTAGGAGGTTTTGTATTCACTTACTGAATTCAGACCTGACCTGAACTGAATTTTTTCTCTTTTTTTTGGTGCCTTTATAATTGGTTTAATTGAAGGAACATAAGAAGCATGAAGGGACTAAGTACATATTTGTGATTGCACTAAACAATGCTAACTGAACTGATGTGGCTTTTAAGCTGCTGCTAATGCTATCAGGCCAGGCTAGTATAGCTACTAGCAAGTCAGCGATTTTCTCTACAACTGCTCTTTACCTGCCGTTTTGTTCGCAGTTTCATTTAACAGAAAGTTACTGAAGAGGAATGAGAAAAGCTAGTGAGCTAGATGACAGTAGGCTATGCAATAAAACTTGCTAGTTTGGCTTTGTCGTTAACTTGAGAGTAATCACAGTTTTTTAAAGAGGGACATTACCATCAAATTCTGTCTCATTAGAGTTAACACTATTCACCTTTTGTGGAAGTTTTTACCTCAACAGTTCATGACAAACTTAAAAGTTACAAAAGCTTCTTCCACTCTGAACTCTCTGGTTCTCCATCCTGTCAAAAGGTCAACAAGTTGAACTCAACGGGAAAACTTAAGGCCTGGTTACACGGAGCTAATCCACCAATTGCTGCTATAATTACCCTACTGTTTTACATGCTGGTGGACTCTGTCTTAATGTTAATAATTCACAGTGTGCGGCTAATGAGCTAAAACATGGATTTAGGCTACTGCACAAAAATGGGTCTTATGTCATGGACAAGTGGATTTTGGTTATAATTAATTTTAATGAACATAATTCAGGTGGAAGTTGGCAAGATGTTGCTTTTATTATTATAACACAGGAAATTATTATTTGAGATAATCTTCTTGTTTAGCACATTCACCTGTGCGAAGAAGCCAAACGTTGTCTTATTACTGGAATGAGCCGAGTCAGAGATGCTGCTAGATGCGGCTGCCAAAGAGACGTTTTCTCCTCCTCCTTGAGTTACCAAGGTGATGCGAGAGACAGTACACCGACTTATTTGACCTGTTTTCTAAACACATTACCACTTCCTTATGGAAACTACCAGCAAGTCAAGGAAATATTTCCTACAGGACCACTCCCAGAACCAACTCCCCTCCCTTGAATGAAGCGCCAGTCAGCAAAGGTAACGTCTGAAATCATTTAGGAACTGACAAACAGCAGGCAGCAGACTGTGAGTGTTTCAGCAACAAGCTGAGATCACACGCTGAAAGACTGCATTGTGTGTCATCACTCCTTTGCTAATGTGGCAAGGCAGCAAGTGAGGAAATTTACAATCTCCATTTTTACGAGGCATTTAACCAAGTATCGGATAATAGTATATAAATTATTAAAATCTAGTCTTCAAGCTGAACAGCTGGATATCAGGGGAAGGGGAAAATTGGATAGTGTACACTGTGAAGACAAAAAAAAGCTAAGAAGAAATGTAGTGTCCCCAGAAAGTTGAAGAAACTGCAACAAAGACACACACACACAGCTTCTACAGCTATATGGACTCAAACCATGTGCTATTCTAAGCAAACACAGTCTCAGCTGTTAGCTCAAATTCCTCCAGTGAAAAGATTCACCAACCCCACCTAAGGACTGTTCAAAGGAAGGAGTAGTCCTGTTGATTTAACCCTGTCTAGACCCAAAACTCTGCAGCATTCCTCCGTGCTCTTACAGAACCGAAGGCCTTAGGAAATGCAAAATATAGAAAGGCTGATGTGTGTTCCTCCCTTACAGGCCATAAACGGAGCTCTGTGTTTAGGTCCCACTGGGAAAACTGGGGCCCCCTCCCCGCCTCCTTGGCCTCTCCTGCCAAAGAGCAGCTTTACTGAGAGACACACTGTACAAGGGGAAGCCTAATCCTTTTAGGCCACAAATGTGTGTCTAAAGGGTGTTAGTGCAAAAGCAGAGCCATATGGGTGGTGTAGTGTCAGTTTATTGAGTCTTTAGAAGAATGTATATGCAGATGTGCGCGATGAGTCTTTCTGATCCTGTTCATAGAACTAGAGCTACAAGAGACTGATGTGCATTTTGGGGGGATGACACACTAGTTGGCTCTCCATTTGGTATCCAGATGCATCCCTCCAGAGCACCTGCACCTCAATGCTCAATTGTTTTTGCAAATCATTGTTGCAAAGGATGAAAAACACAAGTCAAATTATTTCTGCACATCGACATAGCATGCAGCTGTTGGTGAGCAGATGTACAAAGTTGTGTCATCTGCTCGTCTGGATGCTCTCCAGTGTTCAAATCATTAACTGGAGAGCTGATTGCCCGACACCCTGCTGCAGCGCTTTAAATCTGCACTCCGTCACGTGCCTAATCATGTGTTTCAAGCGGGGAGTACTGGTCAGTTTTTTGGAACGCCCTGTGTTTGCTCAAGGAAAAGCAGAATTTTGCATAATCTGGAAAAAAAACAAACAAAAAGAAACACAAGCAAGGGCAAGAGTCTACCGCCAGGCTGGCAGCTCTGTGAGGCTGTGAGCACAGCGGTGCCTTAACTTAATGCTACCAGCAGCAAACACACTCATAATAACAAGGTTAACATTTTTCCTGTAGGTCATGACAAACATGACCTACAGGAAAAAGAAAACAGAACAGGTCCATTATTACAAGGATTATTCCAAGATAGTTGCAGTGCTTTTTAGTTAAATTGCTAGAATCAGCCATAACTTTTTTGTTATGCATTGATACCAAGTAGTGTTGTTTTTGTAGCCATTGTGCGAGTGGTAAGACTCAGTAGTAGTTCAGTTTACAGACTAAGTGTGATATATCTGTCAGAAATTGCCAATGGTTACGATTCAAAATTACAACTAGGGAGATTATCTTTACTGTTGTTTGTTCAGAAAGTTCAGGACAAACTGAAATTCTGTGGCCACATGAAAAAGTATCCTCAAGAGGATCGTTTTAAAAATCTTATTGCTTTGAGCCAAAAATGTCACATGGGTCTCCAAAACAATTAGGAGACACTGTGGATAGGATAAAAATACTTAACTGAGCAACATAAACAGAAAAAATACCGCAAGTCAAATCACTTGAGGATATCTGTTCTGTGGACAGATGGTCTTAATGAAATTGATAAAAAAGAAAAAGAAAAGTATTTGCTTAATCATCAGCCCCCTCTGAAGCTCTGTGTCATGAATATATACGGCTGGATGGAACAGGAGGCCGCCTCTGGCCTGTCATCAGATAGCCTGAGACGGCTGAGGATCTGACAGGCCTGTTGGCAGAGGGATGTGGAGGCAGAACCGATTTCAACTGGCAACTGTGGCAGGTATCGTATTATTAGGTCACACACTGTTCCTTTGTGGGTGTTTTGTTCGGTCTCTTTTTCTCTTTTTTCCCCCATTATAACTTGGATGAAATCACATCAACAAGTCTTCATGAAGAGACAGGCATTGGTCTGATCAGATGAGACTCTTTTCACAACTTCCACTTCCAATGTCCTGCATGAGAGATGCCCTGGAGCAAATTGGGGTTTGTGCACGACAGGTGTCGCAATGAAGATGGAAGTAGGAACAGTTAATTTTTATTACCCTCATGTCCTCCTGTCAAGTCCAGACACAGCAGGTATGGGGTGGGGATACCTCTGCTGTACAGGGATAATCACATCTACCCCGAGGCCCAGACGGTCCAAACAGGTTCTGCTTGTAATTCAATACCAAGAACTGGCTACCTGATAACCATCTGCTCACATCTGTGACTGTTACTGACAACATAATTCATACTGCTGTTTTTTTTATAGAGTATATATATTTCCAGACGGGATGTATAGGAGAAGAGCCGGACAATGCTGAAACACATAACACACACCACATTCCAGACTGTGCTGCACCACAGTCTTCCTCCTCTTCACTGCTTGTGTCTCTGTAAACTTTATGATGAAACCACAGCTGCCCTTGTCGTAAAGACACCACACATCGCAAAAAAACACTTTATCTTACTGAGTCACTTCTTTGGAGACAGAGTCAAAAATTCCTGTCATTCTAAAAACAAAAATCTGCCAGAGTCGAGACAAGTTGACATTTTTGAAACCCAGGCTTCTTGTAATAATTCAGATGAAGGCATCTGTTTTTTTTTTTTTGTAAAAAAAACCCCACTATTTCCATTTTCTGGGTCTATGACAGAGCAGCACACACAACATGTACTAGAAACCCACCGTTTCTATGTAATTATCCTAAATTTAAAATAGCGCTGTGTATCCTGCACGCAGAACAGAAGACTACAATTGAAAAACAAGACAGTTTAACACTGTGTGGCTCTAACATGGCAGCGTATTCCTTTGTTATATTATGTGCCTGCCTCTCTTGCAGCTTTACATAGTCTTTGAACAAACAATATGACCTTTACCCCAGATGGAGCAGGAGAAGGATGGTGTATCTGAAACCAATTTAAAAACCCTTTAAAGCTGATAGGCAGGTTTTAATGCCTGAAACCTGAGATGCCTTCTATGTACACTCAAGCTATGTGACATAAAAACACAGAGCATGCCTCCTAAATCAAAATATATTTAGTCTTGGTTTTTATATATGCATTTATTTGCACATGATTGCAGCGTACATATCCTGCGTCTCTTCGTGGAGCACGCCCTCGTAAATTAACCCCTGACGTCTGCAAGATGCAATTACGCACATCAACAGTGCCTTGGCATTAATGAGGGCGTTTGAAGTGAAGTCAAGAGAAAATAAACCGCAACACCGAGCGGCTGCTGTGCGTGTTTTAAAAAGAAACCTACAGAGGTTGCTGCCGCTGTCATTTTTGTTGATCTTACCGTTACGACAACCTCCCCCTGTGTTGTTAACATGTTTGTTGCGGTTGCGTTGTGCAAAATCAGCAGTTCCCATATTAAACATCCCTCATTGGCCAGGGATGATTTAGGTTTCTAGTTTAATCCTCCAGGTGCACATGAAGACGACAGTAAAGTCTATGAACAACACAGCTCGCAGCACTGCTACTTATCTCGTGCTGCGGTCGAAAAGACAAAAACAATCTCCTGTCTTAACCACCACGGAAAGATGTGAAGGAGAATTCATCCGGACTAAGGGCTGGGAGAATCTGACAGCACTTAATAAACTAGGATTTCTTCTTTCACCAACTTTATTCATAACACATTATTTCATAAGGTTTTACTGGCCAATCATGCAGGGATTTCCTTTTGAAGCTACACCGCTGCATCTAAAAGTTACAGCCACAGGGGATTGTGGATTTCTCTTCTCCTTTTGTAAAGCAAGTTTCAGTGTTTCCTGTGGTAAAAGCAGATTAGAGCATTTAGAGAATACGACCAACTCATATCATGGCTGTTGCCTAATCCCAGGTCATGACACCCTGTTAGGAATCTTCCACCACACCAAACACAAAACTCAAAAAGTCCCTTGACAGCTTTTGAAACTACAAAATATGAAGAAAAAAAAATATATATATCTCTATCAGTCACCTTGACAAGTAGATTTTCTTACTTACAACATAAATCAACCAGATGCTTTTATACTTCAACACAAGAATTTGTTCAAAGTTTAGAAATAACACTGGTTAAAGGTGGGAGCATGGAGGGCAGTACACCATGACTGGTCAAGTGAAGCTCACTTATGATTGGTCAAACAGATGCACTCTCACAACTCAACTACACACAACAACAAACAACAACATAGCAGTGTGTTCTGCTTTTTAGAGTGAAGAATAATGGAAAGTGGATATTGGACACATGTGTAAAAATGATAACTACACTTCCGTCGCCTTTTCAATGAAGTACGTCTGATCCCTCAGAGTTTGTATAAGGAGATCATCATTGACCACCTCTGGGGGCCGGTTTAGGTATTCAAGACTGGTTTGTAGTGTTAGGACAGTCTCAGTCCATAGAGAGTGAGACTGTTTCACAAAAATAAAGACTGACCAATCTCATCTCATCAAAACACAATAGACAGTAGACACCTCACCATCCCACATCACATGATGTAATGACAACATGGTAATTAGTGACACGCATGTGCAGTGCAGTAAAAAACAGAGAAACAATTTCATAATTTGTGCCTTGCCAACACTGTAAGGGAGAAAGTGATGAGACCATATATTTTATTTCGATCTTTTCACTTTTTGCTCAATTTCTCCCGAAAACACCCATGTGACCGGTCAATTCTTCCAAAGGACATGTGCTTTCTGCCTGAGTCAACAGAGCTGAGTGAGTGATTACTCTGTTGGCCTTTTGAAACCCTGGATTCATTGTACCACAGTCCGGTTTAAGTCAGTTTAGGAACTACACTGCTTTGTTTCCAGATACATTTAAGTGTAAATGTCCACCTATGGACACAGTCATAGTCAAGGTCTGCAAGCTCTGGAAAGGTTTGGGTTATGAGAAAATCCATGTACTGAGTCATTAAGCTCCTGTAGTGGAAATGTTGCTCCTGGCTTGTTGTGTTGTCACAACAAACAGTTTGACTCTTAATAGCAGCAGCAACACAAACTTGACTAACATTAATGATGCCTCTGATTGGGAGTCTGTTCAAGTTTCCATTTCAGACATGGCACTAGTGAGCCAGCATGTACAACAACAAGGCTGTCAGTCACGTTGACAATGACATGCCTGGATGTCATCTCCAATGCAAGTGTCCACAATATGACACTTTTCCTCCCCATTTAGTAAAAGAATGAATCCTGGAGAAGGTGATGTGTGAAAGGACTTTTTTAGGACAGGAGGGGAAAAGCACAACCAGCTACTGTAAATGAGACATCACCACCAGATCTACTCAACAGTGGACAACCATTCAGGGGACTCAAGGTTTTCTCTTTAACCATGAATGCTTCCAATAACCACTTTTTTTCTTAAGTAGTGTAGCAGCATGTTTCTGCAAATACCTCTTAGTATGATGGTATGGAATCATCCAGATGGTCCCAATAACTCTGGACCGTCTAGATGTGTGTGTGACAGCATCACACACATCCAGAACTGAGCGACCTCTCTCAGAAATCCTCCTAACAGCATGGGCTATAATGTGCTTTTTTAGCCTGTGATATAGCCTGGGCATGTCTGAATGAGGCCATTGTATGTGGCAGAGAGAGGGCCCTGGAAGAGGTGGAAACAGATCTCAGCGAGGGCCAACCCCGCTACCAGCCAGCTGCAACTTCTCCCAGCCTTCCTCCACGTAGCAGAGGAAACGCTCTGCTAATCAGTTTGGTAATGAAACTGTTCCTCAAACAAGATGGGAAACTTTTGACCCAGGGCTGGTGTAGAGAGAGAGGGATGAACATGATGGTCCAGAGGGAAAAGACTGTGAAAATATCCATAGAGATAGACGCAAATCCCTTAATCACTTCTTCATTTTTTCCCCCCTCATCCATGCACTTAGTGATAACTGTGATGGGTTATCACTGTGCCCTACAATACTGACAGTAGCCTATACCACATTAATGCAAAGTCGATTTAACATTAACAGTCCTTAACACTATGTGACCAGCTGATGTGATACTGTGAACTCCTGAGATACAATACTTTACTGTCATTTCCCAGCTTGGGATCAATAAAGTATCTATCTATCTTTGTAATGGTGTAATAGCCTACCTATAGATCAACAGATTCAAACACATATTTAGGAAAAATAGCATCTTTTATGGGACTAAGATTGTGGAATTTAAATTTTGCTTTTACAATCTACAAGCCCTCTTACTGTGCCCAGTGTTCTTTTGTGTGTTTCCACAAAATGTACATGTTAATTCTAATTTACTTGAATTTATTTTGTTGTTCATACGTAAGAAATTGTTTTAGGTCACATCTACTGACAGAAATGAAGTGACAATTAATGCAATAATAATGTGTAACTTATTTATGTAGTTTTGGTGGAGATTTGTTATATTTATAGGCTATTCATCGTTTCTTTATTAAGCTTTTAGACTAATTCCAGGAGAAAATTGGGCTTAATCTGAGTGCAAATCAGTGCATATATGTTGGTCCAACCAGAGGGAGGGTTGGAGGCAAGTTACAATGAAATGAACATAAGAGGTTCTGCTCACCTGGCTTCAGATTGCTGTTAAAGTAGAATATGACCATGATGAAACAGCCCAAAAACAAGGCGAAAACCATCCGAATGACTTTGGGTTTCCTCATCCTGAGTCTCTGGAAGCGAGCGAGGAGCCGACCCGACTCCTGCCACGGTTCATGCGAAGAGGAGGCGGTTTTTGTTCTGACAGGCGTTGTCTTACTTTATCACCGATAAGAGCATCGATCCGGCTCGTTGACCTTTGCTGCTGATTATTATTATTATACTGTACATCATTGCATGTCTAGCCTGGAGGTCTTCGCAGCGGAGACCCGGGAGTGGAGGCGAAAGACGGAGCGAGAGGAGCCGGGCTTCAGGCTCGTCTCTCCCCGGTACAGTGCCGCTGTTGTCGGCTGGTGCAGAGAAAGTGGATCAGGTCGCTGCAGTCCGAGCACAGGCCGCCGCTCTGTTTGTGTAAAGGGGGGATTTATGCACCCGAGCAGACGTTTGGTCGACTCTTTAACCCCTTTCTGCCCAAACACTGGTCGACTCGGCAGCGCCTCTACACGCTGTGGTCCAGCTGGAGGACGTGTTTGTCATTTCCGGAAAGACTTTTCAAAATAAAATAAAAAGAATAGCTAATATTTAAAAAAAAAATAAAAAAAATCCCACATTGGCTGAAAGGATTACAACCATAGACTCCTTGTACCAAATGTAGAAACTGTAAGAATAGCCTATAAATGTTGAGTCTCATAACAATAAAATCCCAAACTTGCAGGTATAGGCCTATTAAAAAGTGAGAACAACACTCCACAGCTATAGCCTAAACGCTGCAAAGAAAGAATCAGTCACTTAATGACATGATTGAGTATATGCATTAAATTAGCTACATACATTAAAAACAAAATTAAAAATAAATCAGAAACTTTAACAAAATTCTACCCTAATAGACTACTGACATGAATTGCTTTTATTGGAATTAGATTTTAGCCATACTGTGGTGTTGGTAGCCTACTTTCATTTCACAGGAAATTCTCCACTGCATGGATGGTCATGAACACATTGGCATGCATGGATAGCTCTAAGGTGCACTGTATAGGAATAAGGGGGATGAATTGCTCAGTCAATCCAATTCTTTTATTTTGAAGCCTAAGTGAGTACATATCCGTTGATGCTCCACGTGTCTGTAGATGTGTTGACACAGCTTTAGTTTTCCAGCCAACAGCCATGTTTGCCCAAAATCTGACAAATTGATGGAGTGATCTGTTGTATCATCTGCATTTGATTTATCCTCTTATCTTCTTTACATCACCCCATTAGTCAGTGTTAAATCAGTGTGCCATGAGACTGGCTATTATTTATTTTATTTTATTTTTATTTTTTGGAGGGTGACAAGGCTATTTAATGATTTATTTCTTATCTTCATGATGGATTGGATGGAAACTGTGATGGTGAAACTGTCAACTGAATAACAAATAATAGTAAAGACAAAGTTCAGGTCACTGAGCACCAGTATTATCCATTCCTGATCCAAATAGCCCAGGAATACAACATTTAGTATTATCATGAGGGTGGTATGTTAATTAATATCACTGTTATACAGTGTTATACACAGAACTAATGAGAAATCACATTAATACAGGACCAGATGTTAAAGATGAAGTATTGTGTTTTGTGTTGAATGTCATGATTTACTTAAATGTAATGGATTTTGGAGGCAAAAAAGATGTTAATGCTTGCAAGAAATCACTCAGCAATAACTGTGGGTTATACTCATTAGGCACACTTGCTGTTTTACGGTGACTGTGCATGACAGATGTTTTAAAGCGATGAATCTGATTAGACTTTAATGATGACGCACTTCTACTACAGTTCATTTGCCAAGTTATCTGTGCAATATTTCTTGCGTACGTCTTTGTGGCCAAGCACTTGTTGCCAAAAAGCTGAAGCCACAACGACACTCTGCTATTGCCTGAACTGTCAGTCAAGGATTACTCAGGAAATTCTGGTAGAGTGTCAAGAAAGAAGATCACTTCATGGGATGAGTCTGATGGAACAAATTTCAACCAAACCATAATCTCTTGATCCACTTTGGAACTTTGGCTCCTGTGCAACAAGTTGAGCATTTGGTAAATATGGGATGAAAAAGAAGAAGAATCTCAAAGTATACGCATTTGACACACATTGTATGTGAAGGGGGCATCGCAGGGAGTATAACCTCAAAGGCAGAGAGCACATGACTGCAGTGAGTTGGACTTTAATCTGGCGTGTGATACAACTTCTCCTATTTTGAACTGCAAGGCCCCAAAAGGGGTGAGCCAGTCAGCGTCTTGTAGCTCCATCAATCTCAGGTTTAGCTAATTAGAGCAGGGAGGACTTCCTGCTGAGCAGCTTTTGACCTCTGACCTTCCCTGCATTCCTCATGTCCATCTTCCCAGGCATCGTGGATCAGATCCCTGGGAGAAGTCAGGATGGGTTAGGAGCCACGCGACTGATCAAACCCCAGGCCTGATGGTAAGGCGGTGTGAAGCCTGTCAGTGTTTACTGTCTGAGAATGGAATGATGGGTAACCGTTGGTGGGGTTAGGACTGGCCGGGAGTCGGCGCACATTCCCCTGGTGACTGACCAATCAAACAAGAGGTGTCAAGCAGAGTCAACACATGGTCAAAGGTTAAAGAAGCAGGGTTGGCACGGAAACCTGCCAGTTTAAATTTGGTCACTGAGGAAGGTGATAAGCGAGAATTAGCAACTCTCTTTTCCTCCAAACATGGATGGATGCTGAACAAACCTACCCAGGGTCCCAAAGGATCAGAGGGTCTCCTGGAATCCACCTGCAAAATGAACTGAAGCAGATGCAAGACAATCAGAGAAAGACAAAACCATTCACAAAGAGATGAAAAATAACAATAGAGAAAGACAAAACCACTACAAACTGACGCCAAATGAGTCTTGAGCAATCACATTCTCAACTGCTGATAGTAGAGGTACTGGTGGAAAATGAGCATGAAGCTGAGTTCTGCTGACAGATAAATGAGGTTATAAAATCTCCACACACTCAACAAAAACATTGCCTCAAAAATTGAAAGGTCCTGGCAAATGGAGCTGTTTTAACTGCAGGGCCAAACAATTTGGCAGGAGAAACAGATAGAAATAGACACAAATAAATTACAATAATAAAAGGAATAATGGAAATTTAAATTAGACAAGAATATAATATATTACTGTAATAACTGGAATCATTCATATCTAGCTATAGGCAATTGCTTAAAGAAATAAACAAGTCAAAAAAGAACAAATGCAGAGTAGCATCACTTAAAATGTATTTTTGATTTAAAGCAAAACTTCCCATGTGTTGAAGTTCAGTTTACTTCCACACTGAATCTCGAAGGTTTTTTCTCTCATGCTGCTCAATGAGGCAGCAAGCTGAGGCAAAGCCGGCATTCCACCTTAATTCTGTTTGTCAGTGAAGGAAAGCAGGCCTGCTACTTTTCCAAATGTCAACCAGTCTTAATTGTAGTTCAATGTGATAAACTTGTCCTTGTCTACCAAAAAACATGGTAGAACATGTTCAGATTTGAGAGCCACAACTTTCCTAAAGAAAATGAGTTAATATGGCTGCAATAACTGATTTCAATGAAATTTTACATTTGAATTATGAGTGAAATGACAGTGTTGAAGTGATATTTGGCAATGTTTTATTCCTACAACAGTGCCTACAGTGAAACTGAATCTTCTTCTTGTCTTTTGTGCCTGCTTTATTTTAGTTATGCATTTTTGTTATCAGTGGTGGTAGCCATTAAGGCCCAGATTTTGTCAACACTTCTGCCCCTTCTGGCCAATGTTTTTACTGATAGTTAGCTAATTTTACCATACATTGATGCTAAAGTAAGATGGTGAACATGGTAAACTTTCTACCTGCTTATGTATTTATGATTTAGCATGACACTAGCAATAATGGACAGTTTAACTTGTCAAAACCTGGTGCCTACATTACCCACAATACAAGTCAGCAAGCTACAATTTTTTTAGATGCTGCGTACAAGAAAACTTGCAACTAGTGAGCAGTTGTGAAAAATAAATTGAATGGCATCAAATTCAGAAATTTGGGTATCATCTTGGAGCTCAGATTTTCCGTGACAGTGACAGTGACAGCAATGAAGCATGGCAGCCCTCATCGTTATTGGTAAAAATGGAATTGTAACAAAAGTTATTCGACAATGTTTTCACGCATCTTAATCTGCTTCTTAAATAAGAATAAATTGCTGCTGCATACATTTTTCATATCAGCAGCCACCACAATATACCAAACTTCATGTTTTTTCCTCCTCCGAGTTAGTCCTGTAGCGTGAATGCTATGAAGTTGAGTTGGGGTTCCAACTTCTCAGTTACTTTAGAGTTGTCTGGCCTGGCTGAGCTCACCATAGTTCGACGCCCTGTTGAGTGTCAGTCAACTGACAATGACTGACACAATTAGGGGTCAATTACTGTACTTGACTTTGAGTCACAATACACAAAGACCTCTAACACATCTATAACAACGTAGATCAAGTAAAAGTGACTCATCAGGATAGTTGCTACATGAGGACACCGGAACAGTTTCCTAAACCTTTTCCTCTGTTCAGCAGTTTTATGGTATGTGAAATGAGGAAACTATTCTACTGAAAGCAGAGCTGTGTTCCCGCTCTGTGCATCTGACACAGGTCCAAGCCTCAACTCCCAGCTGGAGAGATACTCTATACGCTGCAAGCCCTCCACTTCTTGTAGAAAAAACTGCCCTTAAGATTCATTACTAACACATTTTCTGCAGCAGAAGAGGAGGCGCGCGCATGCTGGTTTACAGGGTACATCATGTACAAGTGGAGCAGACTACAGCAATGCCTATCACTGCAATGGGAAAAGACAAAAAAAAAAAAACAGAACTTGAAACATTTCACCTTATTAAATTGCCAAAAAAGTTGGCGTGGTAACTTCTCGGAGCAAAACAGTTTTTAATATTTCTGTGACTTGTTGCCTTACATTTTGAGAACTAGTGAAAATGCCATAAAGTCTGTGTAATATGAAGCCTTTTAGACAAGAGATAACATTTCTTTAAAGATCGATACTGACACGTGTTGATCCATGAGAGGATATATTTGTGGAACCAAAACAGTCTTTATGTTTACATCTCTAAAGCCAATTTTTTGATTCCATTCATCTTGCATGGATGACCTTGACCTGGACAACTATTCTTTTCATCACAATTCAGTAAAAAAAAAAAAAGTCCTCTTTGCACCTTCAAGGCCAGAACAGGATGCAGCAGTTTGTGAGATTGGGCTGCCATCTAAAGGCCACTGACTGTCAGCACCAGCACAGTCTGCAAAGCCTTGCAAAGAACAACCAATGACTGAGTCAAAGTAGCTGAGGAACATTTATATGCACATTAACTAAATGACACACTTGTCCACACACCCAGATCTTGTTCCTAGTGTGCTGTTAAATTTAATTAGGTAATTTTGTGGTAATTTGGTAATATAAGAATTTCTGTATTAAGTGATAATTGTCAATAATGATCAAGACATTGTTTATTCTCAAAATGTTGGAGGATTGAAAGATTGCAAATGTATCACAAAAAAATAATGAATGACAAATATGTTATGGAGCCACTCATGTGAATCTCAAATGAAAAAAATATGTTTTATTTTGTAATTAATGTAACTAGTGTTTCATTGTCTTGTCCCATGATGATAAAAAGCAGAGAGAACCTCCAGTCTCGCCCACTTTCCTCATGCAGGAAATGAGAGAAATGTTTCCTGGTAGAACCACTCCTGATTGCATGTCTCAAGTAGAAACCTATCAATCAATAACTATGTTAAACAACACTCCAGGACACTTAAAGTGATATAATTGAAAATCATAGACTGAATTTAGGTTAATCATTTATCTCAAGCACAATTGAGAAATATTTCCTAGTCATTATGACCCAACATTGAGATTTGATTGTGTAACTATGGGTTTCAAAGGGAAGCTCGTGCTGTTCAGGGAAGATAAGGCTTAAAACTGCGAGTCATAGTGAGACGCCACGGTGTCAGTGAGGGTTTGGGTTTCTATTTGTAATCTGATAGAAGTTTTCGGCAGCCAGATCAGATCAGATCAGACTTAATACAGGGAAACAAACAGATTTAAATTAGATAACAGAGAAAGAGGAACAACATGTCTATTATTTGTGCCTGCTCAAATGTCACTTCCTTGTTACTGGGTGGATGAGTAAATAGATTTGGCTTTTGCATCACTGGTTGGCCTTGACAAAATAAATAGTGATTAATCACTCAAAACATTTTTCCGGCGTTCTTGTCAAGATTTTCATCATTGTTAGATTCATGTTGATAAAATATTTCTGATTCATTGTCTAATCTAAACAGAACTCCCATGAAATCCTCATATAAAAATGTAGTAATCGTTGAACGAGAGACGAAATTTCTACAAAATAACCAAAAAGACACACAACAGTCACGATGCAAAATATGCACAAAGATGCAAAGTGACTAAAGAATGGTGCATAATGACCAAAACACCAAAAAAAAAAGGCAAAATGATCACAAAGAAAAGCAAAATGACTATAAAGAAATGCACAAAGGCAATAAAGAGATACAAACTTTTATGCAGCTCCTCCTCATTTGTAAATATGTTTGTTGATTTGACAATTGACGCATTGAAGAACACAGATTTAATTAATTCCAGTACACAATACTGAGGTTATGAGAGTCTCTGATGTACAAATGAGGGTGTCATGGGACAGTGATCTCATACCTGCTGCTCTTCTCTGTAGAAGTATTGTTTTACCGAGGGAAACCAATTATATGGAAACGTATAGACAAAGGCGTATACATTTGATTCACATGAGTCACAAGCCAATGCTTAGGCTACTGAGTCATAGAAATTAGCTTACATAAAGTTAGTAGATGATCAACTCCTAAAGGAAAGGTGAGGCAGAGCTGGTGCGCTGTAGTGTGAAGTTAAACACAGCGGCAGTCACAGGAGTTCAGACACATGTCAGCTCGGGCCTGTTGGTCTCCTTCACCAGAATAACAAACACCAGTGAAGCAGTTATCATCTCATATCACTGACAGACCGTCCTCAATGAAATGGGTACCGGCCAAATGAAACTCATCAAAGCTGCAGTTGCCATGACAGCCGGTGCAGGTGACACCGTTTTCAGATGTGAGCCGATTGAGCCCAACAAAGGCTTCACACCAGCCCAGGTGCTATTGATCAGGACCGCCACTTGTGGAGGCTGAATAGTCCCACGGACACACACAAGGGTAAATTACGCTATTATTCCCCCGCTGCTCTCTGATGTCGATGGCGAGAATAGGCCGCCCCATTTTGATCCACTGTGTCCGTGCATGAACAAGCACTAAAAATATTCCCCCGCCCCATCCCCTGAGTATTCAAAACTGTGCTGCAGTGTGATACATTTTCCATTTGAATAAATACATTTAAGTTGTAATTCACTGTATCATTTGATTATAGATGTCTCTCTAAGTCTCCAAGCTAGATTGACCCCAAAGATGATCTTTGTGCTTGTGATAAAGCTGTGACGGACTAAGTGAAGGTCATGTGATTGGCTGCTTGGTGGGGAAATGGTGACAAGTGATGTTATTTAAAAAAAAAAGTGACATTTTGAAATAAAATGACACGTTTGTAAAAGTGGTGTTGCACTTATTTTTAGAACAATAAAAATAATTTCTTGCATACAAAACCAAACATGAAGAACTGATGATTTAAGCGTTTCCTAAGTTTTACACAATTCATATTTTTTCCACTGTTATTGGGCTTTACACAGAATAACATTGCAGAGCTGATTTGAAAGTTTAAAGTAAGTCTGTTTACATGAGAAACTCTTACCGGAATTAATCAATAGTTTTCATTTCTGTGGTAAATCAATCCATCAGTGTTGTTATACACTCACTAGATGACCTTAACACTTCGATGTAATAAGTCCAATAACCTTTTCAGATTTTGTTCCTTAGTTCTTAATAACAGGGATTATGTTGCATTTGGAAACAAAATATCAGACTGGTTCTTCCTCTTTGCTACTTTAAATACCAGTGTAAGGCAATGTGTTATTATAAAGACCTTTTTTTTAAGAATGTTGCTTGGGCGAAATTACCCTGTAGAAACTACACTACTACGTCTGTTTAGTTTTCAGTTGTAGGTAAGTTTGAAACCAGTAATCACAAGTAAACAGGTCTGACAACACGGATGGTGAATTCTTCCTTTATTACATCTTAGAGAAAGTAATCTACAGTGGTTTGACACCAGCGAACAAGTCATTCATAAAGATGACCAATGTCACGCACTGACAGCAGTCCGTATACTGTCCTCTAGCAGACCGATTATATCTTTTACATACACATAATGCAGAGGCAAACAGCAAGATGCAAACAAACAAGCATTAAATTAATAAGAGTAAAAACTTGAGAAACTGCTTCTGTTGAAACAACATTCAGTACAATTCTGGTTTTAAATTTCCATTCAACTCTATCAGAAACTGCAGCACACTGGAGGTTTGAGAGGTGCAGATCTGCTGGCTCCTGATCTCTGCACACTCGTCATGTTAAACACTTTGGTAGAATAAACACGGGTCTCTCCAAGGCGGGAAACCCTGGTGCCTCCACACGGCAACATGTACACATCTCGATATAACCTTACACACCTGGTCAGAGGAATGTGTGGAATGATGAACAGAAGAGACACGATGACGTTTTATCTACACATACACACGGATTAAATAATACATTTCCATCACAAGGGGGAGCAGAGTTCAGAGCCGTGCATCCAATCAAATCCCGTGTGCGCATATTCAAAATCTGTTCTACTTTTAGATCGTTTTCAGTTTGTATACCATGAGTACACACTGGGGAGTGAACGACAAGTGTCTCAAGTTGGGGGGGGTTGGACGAAGGGTACGGACCACCATCAGGTGCTTCTGCAGAGGGACATCGATCCTCGCCCACCTCATTATTTTGGGTTACGGGCCAGGACGTCACAAACAGCCCAAACACACACACATGAACATTAGCGTGTGAGTTGGCACTCCTCTGAGAAGAGCACACTGGTGGAGCCCAGTGGAAATATCAGCAGAGTAACCCCGCTGTTCAGCAGGCTGCCCTCGTGTTAAACTACTCCAGGCCGGAGCTGGACACTGACATGTCCTCAGCTCGGACTCGTTCCAGTCACCTCTTAGCTCCCAGCGAGCCTCAACAAGTGCTTTTATTGATGCAGACGCCGGATATGGTGTTCGGTTTGTCCTGAGAAACAACTGCCCTGTAGAGTGAGCGACTGGAGGTGAGGCTGAGCTTAAAGGCTGGGTGGGAGCTGAGATGACAGAGGTCTGGAGGAGAGTCTAACACAAGAGCAGCCCGCTAAACGAGCAGGGTTTAACCTCAGCAGCCGGCCGTGCTAATGTCTCCACCGGAGCTCTTGCTCACCTCCAAGGTGGTGAAGATCTAAAAACAAAAAGGAGACACACAAATCAAGCAGAGACACTTTCTAAAGGGACACACACCAAACTATTTCTTTAGGCAGCCAGGGACTGAACAACAAACATTTTGACTAGTGACCTTTTTTTATATTTAAGAGAGAAACATTGTGATTGTGAGGATAAAACTAGAAATGTCCAGTTGAATCTCCATATTACAGAGCGGTAAACATCCTTAATAACAACAGGTGAAGATATGTGGGCAAGTTTGTTATAAAATTTAAATTCCAATATGGAAAACATCAAACAAGAGGCACTTGAACATCTTAATGTGCTGCAATTAACAACATAGAACTTAATTAACATAATGAATGTATAATGTTAAGATCTTAGGCTATTATGATTAATTAAGCTAATTCATGCACACCATGCACCACAGCAAAAGAAAAAAACATTTAAATATTAATTCATCTTAAAATCTGTAACAAACTAAAAAAAAGATAAATGAGCCTTTTACTAAGATAAAAATAGAACTCAGACCTCAGAAAAGAGAGATATTAATACTTCAAGCTGTGGCTGCCCTGTTCAATGTGCTCTGATCAAATCTCAACAAGACTTAAACCCCAGGGTGAATACAGAGTATAAAACCTGGAATAAACCTGGACTGAGTGTGGTCAGTGTTAATGGACACAGATAAAAAAACACCATAAACAAATGTCATGTGTTGTGTTTACAGTCGTCTTCATCTGCTTGTTTCTTTCATCCTCTGTGGTGTTTTAATACAGACAAACTCCTAGTGCTGTTCTCATCTACCAAACTCCTACAGTCAGAAAACTAACCAATGACAAACTTCATGATTTAGTAATGCTGATAAGGTTGGCCTAACTCAGGGCTGGGCGGTATGACCTAAAATTCATATCACGGTATAAATCGAATCCCTTCACGGTAACGGTGTATATATCACGGTATAAATTAAAGTGTAAAAAGTGTAAAAATTATAATGGACGTGTTTCTGAATGGTTTTGTAGTCCCTTAGCAAAGCTAAATTGATTTTTTTTAAATAATTGTTGTTAAAGTGCAGTGATTTCATCATTTTTTAAATTTTACTGTTGATGCTTTACATTAAGCATCAAATCAGCTTGAAACATCTCAATTAACAAACATAGCTCTCTGAATTCAGCATGTATGTTCTGCATTTTATCTGTGTTTTGTAATTTCCTGCCGTCTTATTACCGGTTAGTCAACACAACACTGTTGCAACATTGGTTAAAAACAAAATGAGAAACGTTCGATAAGAACTAAGCCCAGTTTGATAAAGAAACATCAGACTGCTCCAGACCTGGTTGCACTAAAGTTGCTCAAAAGACTCGATCGATTACTATGTTTGGATTTTTTGTCTCTATGAAGTCTGTCAATGACATGGAGGCTGTGTGGACTGGAGGTTTTATGCCAGTGAGGGTTTTTTTTTCTTTGGATTGCATTACAAAAACTTTGATAAATATTTAAAGAGAAAAACGTGAAAAACTTAAATTTTTCCAGGAGGCAAAATCTTTCTGATGTGTTTTGGAATAACAAAAAGGTCTTATTGTACCCAGAAATTCAGTCCAGAGTCAAACTGCAAAACTATTTTGTAACTAAGCCATACTCAAAGTCTGTCTTTTAAACTGACCATAGAGCCATATGTGATCACTAACTCGAGTTTGAAAAAAGTGACCACAGTGAATCAAAACACTAAGTTACAGAAGGTAAAAATACATTTAAAAAAAAAGGGGAAAAAAGGTTATATTTTGTCTTTTAATAATATGTTGAATGTTGTCTTCTTACCTCAGCACAAGTTGGGTGGATGCCGATGGTGCCGTCCAGCTGCTCCTTGGTGACTCGACACTTCATGGCTGCGCCGAAGCCTTGCGTCACCTCTCCTGCATTGGGGCCCAGGTAGTGGAACCCAACGACTCGAAGCTGCAAAACAAAAAGATCCATCATTCACATTCACATTCACATTCAGGACCTCAGCCGACAGGTTGTTTCCGTCTACATTCATTAAAAAACAGTGTAAAAGAACCTTACACTGTCCAGTTTATTGCAGATGATCTTGGAGTAGCATTTGTTGTTGTCCCTGTTGGGCACGGTGAACTCCAGAGGCCAGAAGAAACTGTGGTACACCTGAACACAGAGACCAGAGGGACACAGTGACGGTCAACGACTGTGAGACAGAACCAGCTGCATTTTATAAGACATGAAATCCACCTGTTCTTCTCAGCACAAGCGATTTTATTTAGGCAGGACATGCTAAAAGAAATCTAAAACAGTCTAAAACTTACACAGATGATCAAACTGGATGAGCTTTTTAATTAATCAGAGAAAACGCATATCAGATCAAATAGATAAATATCATAACATCAATCTGCTTAATTTCAAGGCAAGTATTTGTTTTTGCTTAAAGTATTTCCCCTATTGTTTTTTTACAAAAAGTGTTTAACATGACAAGTGTGCAGAGATCAGGAACCAGCAGATTTGCACCTCTCAAACCTCCAATGTGCTGCAGTTTCTGATAGAGTTGAATGGAAAATTAAACCAGAATTGTAATGAATGTTGTTCCAACAGAAGCAGTTTCTCAAGTTTTTACTCTTAAGAACATTACGTTTCAAAAATATGTTTTGAGCCAAGTCTACTCATGTAAGAGGATTACAAGTCTTCTCTGATTTTGGGAATCCAGATTACAAAGCAGAACTCTTGTTTTAGGGCCAGACTTTAGTCCAGACAATCACAAGGTTCACTGTGAGGTAAACCAGATCTCTAATAAATGATTCAGATGACTCTGTAGGTGTGTGTGTGTGTGTGTGTGTGTGTGTGTGTGTGTGTGTTACCTCGATGTTGTCCTGCCCGTAGAGCTCAACGGCTTTCTCCTCTGGCAGACCACAGGAGCCGTACTCCAGCGGGGTGAAAACAGTTGTGGGAACGTTGATGTAGTCGCACTGCACAGAGCACAGACAATTAATTACTGATTGTTGTCGGGGGAAATGAAGCCTCCTGCTGTCACATGGTACAATATCCAAGTGATTAATTAAACAGTGGAAGGTTTCGATAGGTCTACAGCAGAAGTGTCTGGTGATGCTGGTGCACCTTGAGCGTTGATCCCCCGTAAAGGCGTCGTGCCAGCAGCTTGCCGGCCTGGATGGCGACAGGTGTGAGCTCCCACTTGCCTTCCAGAATATCTCCGATGGCGTAGATGTGGGGCACGTTGGTCTGCTCTTCGTCGTTCACTGGGATTTTTCCATTCCTAGAGGTCAGCACAGAGAAATGCTCAGCCTCATAACCAATATTTTATCATTCTGACCACGTGAAATATGCAAACATAGTAAACAAACAAGAATAGGTAAACACATATTTGGCCAAAGGATCGGCAGCAGCAACAGCGGACTGTCTGCCCATCACAAGGCAGAGATCATATTAAGTGGGTCTAAGGTAATGTTGTGCAGCATGGAGACACGTGGCTGTAGCAGGACTTTCACAGGCCACGCTTCCATTTGTTCTCTGTGCAGCTGGAGAAACAAATCAACCTGCTGATTGGCCCGTGAACCCAGGAGCCCCGAGGCCGTGTGTTCGCTTCATCTGAATACTACTATGGTCATAAGACTGGGGCATATGACTCAGAGTGCTCTTTTAAGCTGGCCTCATGCTGTCTTAATCCCCATCGGCCTCATAGGCTGAACTATTCAGTCATTCACAAAATAGTGGAAAAGACCAAAACCTCTGAGAAAGGCCAGATTCAAAGCACCTGTAATATTAAATAAACAAATAACTGACTGCAACACAAATTAATCTGTGAGAATATTTTAGCTTTACATCTTAAGTTTTCAAACAAAACTCTGAAATCATACATAACCAGAAAAAAGCACAAAAGGAAGTGCATTTAAGAGTCACATTAAGTCACATAGTAACGTGTGAAGATCTTATTAAGATACTTTATTCTCCATGAATAACCTGCTGATACACTATACAAGGGCTTTGTTATTGTACTAACGAGACACCCCTCCTCTCCCCTGATCAAATCCCAAAGCGTGCTCACAGCCCCCCCCCTGCAGAGAGCCATGAGACGGCAATAACTGCTGAATCACCATGACTGTACCGGAGTCTTAAAGGCACAGGCCGCCATATGCAAAAGGCGTGGATGCACTATGCAGGAAGAAAAAATGTAAATTGAGATATGAAACTTACTTGGGGTTGACTTTGACACCGGTCTTGTCCAGACCGATCTTGTCTGTGCACGCATCTCGGCCGACTGCTATCAACACCTAAAGAAGAAGGAAACAGCCTTTGTAGTTTAAAAAAAAAAATCCACTGTCACTGAAGTTGCTGGTGCTTCCTGTGCAAAAGAACGGAAATATCAAACCTAAAGACGATAATAAATGTGTTTGTTATTTATCTAACTTGACCATTTCTTCAACGTGATGACAGCTGAAAATCACAACATAGCGTATTTCTTTCCTTTTTTTAAATTCTCATCAAACTCTGATGCAAAGTTTTGACTTAAAACATGATATTTGAAATATCAGATAATAAAAATCTGATTTACAGATAATGTAAAAAATAAAAATAAGGAAGCAAGCTCAACCAAATCTGTTAGCTAGAGAAATAATGTCAAACTAATTCTGACTCAACTGTGTAGAGTAGCTGCTATGTATCAACACAGTACATGGAAGATAATTTATCCCTGTCTATTTATTTGACTTGAACTAAGAGGAGCTAGCCAACACTGTCTCTGTACATTGTTGCAGAGTAATAATCAGGAATCACAAGCTGTTCTCTCTAGTGAGCTAGACTGAATTAGCAGCATTAGCTAAAGATGTTCAGTTTTTGTTTAGCTGGATGATTATGAATTACTTTAGTGGCGTTGATGCTCAAGAAAATAAAGTCAAATGGCCTAAATGAAAAATAATTTAAATGACATTTCATAGTTATGAGTTTTAATAATTTCTTTAGTGAATTCATATTATTAGCTTGTCGATAAAGTTTAATTAATTTTGTGATACGTTTTATTTTGTAATTTTAATACTCTGGAACATCACAAATAACCAACAAGGTTTTCTACTTCAACAGTTATAGATGGGAGTAAAGGGAGGGAGGAGACGATCAATCAGTACGTACAGTGTTGTATTCTCCCTCGATGATCTCATCACCTTCTGTGGACTTGGCTGTCACCTTCAGCCTGCCAGGAGTGCCTGCTTCCAGCTCCTCTATCTGTCACACACACACACGCAGGTGAAGCAGAGGGAAAACGAAAGATAAGTTTTATGATGCATTATGGGAAGAGAATAGATCTGGTTACACACAGTTCAAAGTCTTACATCCATCCTGTCTGTCAACGCTCACCTTCACTGGAACATATTTGCGGAGGAACTTGACACCATGCTCCTCCATGTGCTCTCCGGCCCGATTGGCCATGTCCTGGTCGAAACCCCTCAGCAGAATGGACCGGACCATGACGGTGACATCCAGACCCAAGCCGGCCAGGAAGCCGCCGCACTCCAGAGCCACGTACGACGCCCCGATCACCAGGGTCTTCCCCGGGCAGTGAGGCAACGAGAAGAGGTCGTCACTTTGGGAAAAACAGAAGCACGGAAGGTGTCAAATGTAGCAGGGAAAGGGGCGTCGCGTGGCGTAGTGGTTAGAGCGGGCGCCCCATGTATAGAGGCACAGTCCTCGCTGCGGTCGGCCCCGGTTCGAGTCCCGCGTCGGGCGCCATTTGCTGCGTGTCATCCCCCCTCTCTCTGCCTCCCCATTTCCTGTCTGTCTCAACTGTACTATCTATAAAGGCATAAAAGCCCAAAAAATATACTTTAAAAAAAAAAAAAATGTAGCAGGGAAAACAGGAAGCCGAGGCAGAAGGTTTCGTGTTTATTTTGTCTTCACTGTACATTTTTTTGTATTTTTTTTGTATTTTATTTATTTGCACCATAAAAAAACGACAATTACAAAAAACAGAAATGAAAGAAGAATAGTAAGTGCAGGAGAGGTTAAAAAACCCTACATGGGCTTATAAGAAGCACCTCCCCAAGAAATATACACATTCAGAGGATAATGCTTGGAATATATACTACAAACTGATTTCGGACACAAAAATAACACCGTCCATACAGAGGTGCAGGGCCTGGGCCCTGGGGCTCTGTCTTACGTCACACTACCGCATAACCTAGCAGCATGAGACTGTTGGTTGCCAAAACAGCCCCACAATCACATAAAAACACCTGAGGATAATCTCACATAACATTAAGACATGGGAGGCTAATGACCGCCCTAAGGCACGGCCACCTGCGGAGGACACACGAGTACAGATCATTAAAGGATGTGTTTGTGTTTTCACAGATCGTACATCTGCTCAATCTAAACTAGGATTTTTAATTGCCGTCTCTTCATTCAAAAACAGAACATTATTTCAAATTGATGGTGCAGAAAAGTGTACAAATAACAGGTTGCTGCTTGAACATCAAAGTAATAAATTATAATTAGGCTAAAGAAAAAAACAACTAAATGTTCATGTCAAATAGCTTTAACAACAGGCCATGGACTAACACTGTTAACATGAATTGTTTCAACATGAACACTTATTCTAAGGGTTAGGCGGTTACTGTAGGTTGTCTCATTCACACCCACACACCCGTGCCTGTCTACTGCAGTGGGCTGCTTGTCTGTTCTTATGAGCTCCCAGATGTTCATGGATCTGTATAGGCTCCGACATGTGAGTTCTCAACAGGCCGGTCAGGTCCGAGTCCGACCAACCCAACTGGTTGCACAGGTTCGGACTGAGAATTAAGTCGGGCCTCGTCAGACCTCTATATAAAGGCTGGTTCATAGACCTCTGTGAGCATTAGCCTACTGAGTGAAATGCTCCCACACTTTAAAGATTTCGGCCGAAACATTTTCTCCGCCTCGGGTCAATGTTTTAAAATCTCTCCAATCTTCTTCTGTGATGTTTAACGGCAGCTTGCATCCGTCATGTTGCATCACTGCCTCACGCTGCTACTACTCGTCCCTACACTCTTAACGCTCCGCTCAACATGAAGTAAACAGCTCTGCCACATAGTGAGTGACATTAATCGCGTGACACAACTAATCGGTAATGAAATTCGTTGCCAACGCTTTTAATAATTTATTTTTATCTATTCGTTGTTGGAGCCCTAATCTAAACCCCGGTGAAACAAATGAACTCTAGATGGGGCTTCCAGTAACACAGCGTGTTATCAGAGAGGTGACTGATGATGTCAGATCCACCGTGCACCAGGCATCATGCTCACCTGGTGATGCAGTACTCCTTGTCTCCAGGAATGCCCAGGTAGCGCGGCCTCTCGCCTGTGGCCAAGATAAACTTCGCCCCGGTGTAAAAGGTCTCTTTCCCTCGTTTGTTTGTCGCCTGTCAGAAAACACAAGCAGAGGCTCTCAGACATTGATGATGTGCAGGAATCAGGATCATTTTGTTTTGCTTTGGGTGCAGCTTGCTCTTCTCAAGTATTCTTTGTCAAGTAGAAAAAACAAACACAGCAATAAAGCCAAAAAGGAAGTTGGTAAGGGAGGCTTTGTTTTCAATGTTTTCTTGGTTGAAGACAACCAAACAAAAACAAGACACCACAACATGCCTGACACCATTTCAGAAGAGTTGATCAAGATCTCTCATGAGATCATTGGTTTGATAGCGTGGCCCGTATTTAGCCAGCTATGTAAATAGGAGAAACCACGCTTTGTGGTTATGGGAAAACCAGTGAAGTCGAACCAAACCAAACCAAACCAAACCAGAAATACCAGTTAAAGATCTGTACACACAGGCACACGCACAGTTCCTCCAAAAGTACTCTGTTACCTTTATCTTGTGAGGTTCAATGAACTCTGCATAGGCGTTGACATAGTTGACCTGCTTGTCCCTCAGTGCCACCCTGTAGCCCCAGTTTAATGAGCCGATGTAGTTGTTCACCGCCGTCTTCATCGTCTCCCAGTTGTGTTTCACTGTGGACAGATGGAGACGACAATCGGTGGAATCAAGCTCGACTTTACCGCAGCGAGATGGCCACCCCTGGCGCCCCACTGGATCGGCGCTGTGCCCTCACCTGTCTCGTCAAACTCCCAGCCGTATTTGCGTGCGTCCTGCAGGGACGTGCCCAACATGGCCGTCTGGTGCATCAGCTTCTTGGGAATGCAGCCGACATTCACACAAGTTCCACCGAGACCTGATCACCACAACAAAAACACATGTAAAGGGTCAGTCAGCAGCCAACGTGGACTAAGATGAATACTTTTTACTTGCATCTGACTTAGGTCGAAGTATCTTACCCCAGGTGGTTCCTTTTGGTGTGGGCACAACATAGTCCAGGACCATGACCTTCTTCCCCAACAAAGCAGCTTCCTGTTGTCAACAGAGCCCGTGTTAGTGCACTGTCATGTATATTTGCCAATATTTCTGCAATATCGTTGCAAGTGGAAATGGCTTAACACAACGGTGGATACTCGTTACAACATAAACTTTGGTTTCAATCTGATTCTCTGACATAATGCAGACCGTAAAAATTGCACAATAGAGCAACAGGCAAGACAATAAAGGTTTTAACAGGCGACACTTGACTGGATGTGCTTCAACTTTTCTCACCTTTGAGCAGGCAAGGCCTCCGGATCCTCCTCCGATGACGATCAGGTCGTAGTCGTAGGATTCACTACTCAGCAGCTGCTGCAGACTGCCGTCTTTGTGAGCCTGACGGAAACATTAACACAAACTGAGCAATACAGCACTTATGAATATAGTTACAATATACTCAGCCAACTTCAAATATAGTAAGAAATTGTAAAATAACTAAAGTCTTTTGTGGGTTTTCTCATAACAGTTGGGCTGAGTAAAATATATATTTTTTCAGATTCAAATCAATCTTTAATTGAACAAATCCATATCCATTAATCCTGTCTATTATACAGCCTTTACAGTCCATGGATTTTGTTTCGTGGAAGTTGTAACTGTTAGTCTTGCGTGACCTGCTTTCTTGCGTAACAATATCCGACCATTAGAATGACAAAAAACACGGTACACCCAGCTCAACTCAAAGGACAAGCCAGCCTAAAAGGCAGACTTGTGTTTGCAATGCAACACTGCATTAAGTTTATTCATTCAAGCTATATCTTTTTGGACTTTTAGGTGGGCAACTGAGCAAAATGAATACAATAACTTTAATGGATTAATTGTGTGGGGAAAAAAACAAAAACAACAAAAACAGGATAACCGTGACTTGTTGCCCTACTAGGAATGCACAACCTGATCTGAGACCTGATTATTGTGTTTTGCCGATATGCATCGCTCACTGGCATGAGCTCTTGGCACATATATATTATGACAAAGGGTCTATCCATTCTCTTATTGAAAAACACGTCTGTGCACTTCATGTCCTTTTCATGCAAACAGAAAACTAGTGGATTGAGCCTCTCACCATTTAAGCCAAACAGCTTTGTTTGGACACAGCTTCTGGAGTCTTAACAAGTCACTTAATTGTGTAACATTTCAAAGCAATGATGCATTAAGGGAATGTGCAACAGTTACATTACTGTGTTACAAAAGGAGTCAGAGAAACTTAAGACGAGACGTATAATAACAGACACATTCTTACCTGCATTGTTTTGTCACAGCCACCGACGTGTGTCTTATTGATAAAGACATTAGGAACAGTTTTTTGTCCGGTCATCTCGAGCAGCATCTCCTGGTAGTTGGTTCCATCCTCTGGACAGAAGAGTAAACGTTGTTTACATCCAAGTTAATGCAAATGGTGTGAAAGACACTCTTTCCTCCCCAGATCTGCTTTTCATGTGGTATTATTTGCATTCATTCTGCACTGTGTTTGTTGCAGATCTTATCAACTTATACCAGAATACACAAAGTATATGTAAAACTACAGATAAAGAGGCAGCACACTCCGCCATAGCTTCACCAAGTCTATTTTCTGTAATGGCAAATCTTTGAGTGTTTTATTGTGCCACTTTTAATAAGCAAAAGCAGGTTGAAGTAAGTTTAACTCGTAGCTGGGTCTGTATCTCTATTAGAGCCAACTGATAACACAAAGTGGTTGACATGCTAAACACAGTTCAATATGCCTACTGATTAAGACAGGAAAGGTGTCTAGCAAACCATCTCTTAGGATTCCCATTGAATTTATCCCACTGTTCAGAGTATTGTCGATGTTTATGTTCTACCTTTAACATAACAGCTGAGACTGTGACTGCATAAACTCGACAAGACAGAGCAGAGAGGTCGAAGTACTGACATATGGCATGAGGCCAAGATATCGTCAGTGAGTGACTCAGCATGTTTTATGCTGCTGCAAATGAAGACCACAGCAGAGTTTTGGGGGAAAACAGCCCCCCCCCCCTCCCATCAGCATTAACCATGGGGGGCAATATTTAAATATATAGGCAGAAACCTGATCGACACATCACATATATTGCATCGCACAATGAAAAGTCCAAAATGAAAGAAATGCACACAACTACTTACAATTACACAACAGACTTTGGTAACACTTTCATTCAATTTGCTTCAAATAGGGCGAAAGTCAAGTTTTATTTATTTACTATACTACCTTGCAAGTTTTCTGGGTGTAAACTTCATCACATCTTACCTATGAGGTCCAGCTCCACCACGTTACACTCGATTTTCAGCTCTGTGAACAGGTCTTTCACCTGTGAAGACACATTATACAGGATGATGTATTATTTCCCTATGCCATGGGGCACACTTCTCAATGTGAACAATACACGCCAAGACATCAATAGCAGGACTTCATCTGATACACAATGACAAACTTTGTTGGCAGATATACTCCCAACTTTTCAGTGTGTGTGTGTGTGTGTTTTAGTCTAGTTGTGTACAATCCTATGTCAAGTGTTGGCTAACACTCCTAAAACCCGGGTTATGTAGGACGACAGGATTTTGATACTACAAAACAAAAGTGGGGGACTTTAACTAACTTAATCAAGTGTGCCCTACAGTTTAACAAGTGCTTCTTTGTGGTACATTGTTTTTTTATAGAGGAAATAGCTGTATGAACAAAGACGGTTTAGGTGTTACAGCTAGCTAACTTATAAGCTATAAATTATGCAACTTCTATTATGCGACTACACACTAGTGACTAAACCAACCTGCTGCTCTAACGTTACCCAACGAATAATCACATATAACATTAGTTATCAAACGATAAAAACTTAAGACGTCGTTGTGTAGTTTTGCTAACTTTGTGCTAATCAACTTTGCATCCAAAAAGACGACCCCCCCTCCCCCCCCCACACACACACACATCAAATTGCCGGCTACATTAACATTAACATAGCAGGCACAGGACGAGCCAGCAATTAGACCGAGCCCGTGTAGTTCGCGGGAGAAAATGGAAGTTTCCGACCGGCGCGAGCGAGGTCCTGCCTCCCCCTACCACCCCCTACCACCACCTCCCCCTACCACCACCACCACCACCACCACCACTTTACCTTGAGACAGAACGGACAGTAGCTTTTGCTGAAAACCACCACTTGGTTGGTATCAATAAGCTGCTGTATCCGACATCTGAGTTCATTCTTCCCGGTGTCGTTTTCGATAGGAGGCATTTTCGAGGTATTTCCGTCTGCCTGCCTGCGCGGGGCAAGCTTCGGTTAGATGGCCGACTAGAGAGAGACGGAAAACTGAGTTACGGCCGCTGCGATTCCCTCTTCCTAAATAAATATACGGATATTTCTTGTTCCTTGCTCCAAGAGGGGGAATTACTAGAAAGCCGCCCAACAGCAGTGTGTGTGTCTGGCTGTCGTCTGGCTCCTCTCTTCCTCTGCTGTCAGCGGCACCGGCGCCAAACGTCTTTTTATTATTTCTTGGGTGCGCTCGATCTGCGTCACCGCGTTCACCGCCCACCACGTAGTAACTGATAGTCCGCGGGAACGGCCCCGCCCACACGCTCAGCCTTGTGCTTGAAAACACGCCCACCCAGAAGACGTCACAGAGGGTTGCCGATTTTACATGCCGTAAGGGCACGAAACTATTACTCGCCCGAATATCTTTATTACAATCAAATTATTTCCGAGTTAAACGCTAGTTAACACAAAAATAAAGACCTCATTTAAAGTGGGCTCAGGCGAGGGGGCCTACAGGCACCTCTGGAAGACAGCTAAAGCTGAGTGATAAAAGTTAAAAGAATTAAAGATATATTTATCGACATAATACATCCGTGTTGAATACGGAAAGGCACATTATTTGAAATCGATAACTGATATGTGGCAGATTAGAGATTTAGATTTCTGTCTCTCTGTGTTGTCTTGACTTGGAAAATGTTTGTTATTTGGCGCCATCTGCCGGTGGAAGTTAGCAATGACAAGTAACAGGTGCAGCATACTTCTATTCATAAAGATATGAAGGGCGTTATTGCACTGATGCACTGTGCTTACACATAGTTGTAAATGTGACCTATAGCCTACTTCCACAGAGGAGGACATAAAGAAGCATGAATAAGCACAAACAAGCACAAATAAGATTAGGGGAATAAAAAAGGCCCATAAAAGGGGCAGAAAAGCCAACTTTATAAAAGATTGAAAATTAACATTGCAAGTGATATGATGCAAATTCAGCAACATCAGCCAACATATGAAAAACAGCTGACTTAAAATGTCAAAAACTGGATGGAGTAGAAGACAACAAATGATTTTTAAACCTGGGCTGGGGGTATAACAAGAATATTTAATAAGATGTGCCAACATATTCACTCTTAGTTTATTAAATGTCCAATGTAAAATGGTAAAGGAAATGTATTTTATTTTATTACCAATTTTAACATTAATAGCAAAGGTCAAAAGTTGCTATTAAAGTAAAGTATTGATCACTAGTGTGCTGCCATTGGCAGACTTACAGTCCCAAAGTAAGAGCTAAATAACAAAATTAAAATCAGTTTCAGATCAGTTGTAACGGCCTGGGTGTCTGGAATAGGCTACTAAATATCCATTAAAGATAGTCCTATGTGTTATATCTATACACAGCACTTTCTAAAGTAGCTACATTGCTCAAGTGTATTCCGGTACAGGCTTGTACCTAAATATAGAGCATATATTTTTTGCTATACCTCATTTTATATCATCTATAGGCTATTTGATCGAGTTCAAAATTTCTCTGCTCTACAGATCTGAACAAGTATCATGCTGCACATAGCCAAGTAGAGTAGATGGGAGACACCAAACTAGATGGGAAAATGATATAGAAGAAATAATATAGATTCTTTAGTTGTATGCTCCATGCTATTA